>NW_001820808.1:16938-341459 GCF_000146945.2 Sclerotinia sclerotiorum 1980 UF-70 | reverse complement strand
TGCCAAGGGTAATAGTTTAACCCAATTGTCTTGTTTGTAATTGATGTAGCAGCGAAGATAGGCTTCCATCGTTTGGTTTAATCGTTCCGTTTGGCCATCTGTTTGTGGGTGAAAGGCTGTCGAGAGCTTTCTCTTGATTCCAAGCAGTGCCATAAGGGTAGACCAAAATTTCGATGTGAATAGCTTGTCCCTATCTGAGATGATTTCATCTGGTATATCGTGTATGCTAACTATATTCCGCATGAATATATAAGCAAGGTCATCTGCCGTCCAAGTTTCACAGAATGGTATCATATGAGCAAACTTGGTTAGTGTTGGTACGAGAAGGATACGGAAGACGTAGCACCCACGGATTACGTAGGTCCTGTATGTCTAATTGTATTCTGTCTAAAGAGCTGGCTACATATTGAAAGTAGTAAGTCTTATATAGACTTACTAAAAGAGCTAGTCTCTTTCGCGTTCGCTTAGTTCTTTATTACAGTAGTAATTGAATTGAAGTCATTCACTTCGTTCACACAGTTAGTCTGTCCGTCACCACCAAGATGGAGTCGTACTCCTTCCGGGTGACTGGGTCTTTGGATAATGGTAGTTTTACTACAAAATCCCAAGCAATGGACTTCCATGGTTGAGTAGGTAGTTCGGGGGTCTTGAGCTGGCCATAAGGTGCATGCCGGGCGGCTTTATTTCTTATGCAGGTGTCGCAGTTCCCAACTACGTTCTCAACTATAGTCCTCATCTTTGGAAAGTAGACTTCTCTCCTTATTCTGGCGAAGGTTCTTGCAATACCTTGATGCCCGTGAGCTGGAAGCTCATGTTGTTCCGTGACGTAATCCTTAGCTAGACTGGAGGGTATATAAAGCTTGCCGTGAAAATGAATGAATCCATCTTCGATGGTGAATCCTCTTTCTGGGTTGTCGGGTATAGCTAGGATTCTCTTGGCTGTAGCATCCGTTGAGTATTCTGTCTTTATGATATCTTTGATAGTATCATAATTTACTCCTGAAGTGGCGGCAAGTTGTGGTTTGTTGTGAACTAAAGCATCGCCATCCTGTTTTAGTATTGCGCGTGATTCGTGAGTTTTGTTTTGCAAATATTCTGGTTTTCGGCTGAGAGCATCTGCTCTAGCATTTTCGTTTCCTTTGACATATGAAATTCTGAAGTTGTAGGCGGCCATGGTTTCCGACCATCGGACCTGCCGTCTGTTTAATTCCTTCGTTGTGGTGAAGTAAACCAAGTTCTTGTGATCTGTATACACCTGCACCGTGTATTTTGATCCTTCCAAGTACACTCTCCATTCCCTAAAAGCATCTACTATCGCTAGTAATTCCTTGTCGTATATCTCATAGTTTAGTTCGGCTGGCGATAGTTTGCGTGAATGGTAAGCGACTGGTTGCTATTTCTCATTCGAGCCGGGTTGGCTCAACACTGCTCCTATTGCGTAGTCTGAGGAGTCTGTTTCCACGATTATTGGTAATTCTGGGTCAAATGCTCTGAGGACTGGTTCTCCTGCGAATGCTTCCTTGAGGCGTTCGAATGCTTCTTGTGCTGTTTCTGTCCATCGGAATTCCCCTTGACTCTTCTTGGTGATCTCGGTCATTGGAGCGGCTATCTTTGAATAATTCTTGATGAATCGTCGGTAAAAGTTGGCGAACCCCAGGAAGGACTGTACTTCCTTCACGCTGGTCGGGGGTTCCCATTCCATAACTGCTTTTACCTTGTTAGGACTCATCTTGAGACCTCCGGAGAATATGGTATAGCCTAGGAATTCTGTTTCTGTGACGTGAAATTCACACTTGCTAGGTTTGCATTGAAGGTCTGCCTCCTCCAGTTGCTGCAGAACCTTATGAACGTCTTTAATGTGTCGTTCTTCCGTTTCCGAGAATACCAAAATGTCATCTAGATAGCATATACAGCATATATCTAGGTACTTCCTTAATACATTGTTGACCAAGCGCATACATGTTGCTGGTACGTTTGTCAATCCGAATGGCATAACCTGATACTCGTATAATCCGTATCGAGTTCTGAATGCTGTTTTCCATTCTTCACCTTCCTTCATTCTGATGAGGTGAAATCCGTTTCGTAGGTCAAACTTGGAGAAAATTTTAGCTTTTCCCAATCGATCCCTTAATTCCGTAGCTAATGGAAGTGGGTACCGATCTTTGATCGTTATATCATTGAGCTTGCGATAGTCTACGCACAGTCTCCTCGTACCATCCTTCTTTGGTACAAATAGCACAGGGCTAGCTGCCTGTGAGGTGGATTCTCTGATCCATCCTTTTTCTAATGCGTCAGCAATGTAATCCCTAAGCGTCCTTAGGTCAGAGGCTGACATTGGATAGATTGGTCCAAATGGAGGCGTCTTGCCTTCCTCCAATACTATCTCGTGATCCCATGGCTTGTGTTCTGGTAAAGCTTCATGGCCTTTTCTTTCTTCGAATAGTTTCTTGTACTTCTGGTACTGTACCGGTATTGGCGTCTCGTCCTGTTTCTCTACAGGGGTGGTTTCAAGCAACTTCTTCTGCTTATTCTTCATTTGTATGGGAGGTTCACCTTCCTTCGCCGTTAATGGAGGACCCTGGACTGGGCGTCCTACGTCAGTGGTGCTGTTCGCCTTCAGTTCTCCACCGCGTGTGTTCAGCCTCGCAGGCTCTAGCACATCTCGTTGATCGCTTCTCCTCGGAAATGATATGGTTTCCGATGACCAGTCAATCTGGGGGTTGTGTGCTTTCAACCATGGCATCCCCAGAATGATCTGTTGATTCCCTAGTGGAACAACATCGAACTGGATAACCCCCTTGTGCTGGGCTATACTCATCTGCAAAGGGCGAGTCTCCTGCGAAATCTTTCCGTCCAATCCGGCTAATTGTCCATCAACTAGCTGCAATTGATATGGGGTTCGTTTCGCCTGGAGCTGTACTCCCAAATGCTTCACAGTTCCTGGTGCAATAAAATTTCCCGTGGCCCCTGAGTCAATCATGGCCCGGATTACTCGTCCATTTATCTTCGCATTGCAGTAAATCTGTCCTGCCTGACCTGCGATATTTAATTGCCCTTGGCCCAAAACCTTGTTGTGGTCAATTTGGTCAATTTGGTCGATTTGGTCAATTTGGTCAATTTGGTCAATTTGGTCAATTTGGTCGATTTGGTCAATTTGGTCAATTTGGTCAATTTTGTGTAACTGACCATTTAAATGATCATGTGACGATAATTTTTCCGACCTTCCCTTCTTGTAGGGTCTTTTTGCTTTTCTTTGGGGAAACCATCCTGTGGCTTCCTTATCTGATAGGTGAATTCTACAAGATTCATCGTAGCAAGCTATCCAGCTCATCGTCGCGTGTTCTACCGACGGTATTTCTTTCGGATCTTCTTTGATAAGGGGAGGTGAAGGGGTTCGTAGACGCTCCAACTCATATCGGTCTATGGCGTTCAACCCTTCCTGGTCTCGTGGCATTGCGTCAATTTCCTTTTGACGTTCTTCACGTTCGTAACTATCGTCTTCGATTGGATATGAAGCGCATAGTTGGGGTACAAAGGTAGCATTGAGTTGACCTTTGCCGAACTTCTTGTGATAACCTCCTCCTGATGATCTCTTGCTTCGACAATCCCTGGCCCGATGGCCTGGTTTGCCACATTCGAAGCATAGCTTGTCCTTGCGTCTTCGTTCTACCTCTTCCTTAGGTAGTTTGTTCTTAAACGTTGCATCCAATTGCATTGGTTCTCCGTAAGATTGTCTGTTTTCTCGAGGTCTTCCTTCATTCTTGTGGTACTTACCACGATCTCGGTTTCCATGGACGTTGGAAGATCGGCGTTCCTTCTGATACTCGTAGAGCATCTCATCCGCCTTAATAGATTCCTCGATTAACTCGTTTAGGTCTTCCCAAGTGCTATTGCGATCCAGTTCTAGCCTGACCTCAGGCTTGAGCCCTTTCCGGTAATGGCTCATCGTGGCGTTCTCTTCCCATCCAGTGGTACCTATATACCTCCTGAATTCCACAGCGTACTTGACTGCTGACCCTGTTTGCTTGAGGCCATAGATCTTGGACTCAGCGTCACGTAATTCATTGATGTTCCCGAATACTCGTCGTATCTCTCTCTTAAACCCTTCGAATCTCCCAAAGATGGCTTGAGTTGGGTACATTCGCTTCTTAGGCTCGCCCAAGTTGGTGAAGTAATCCTTGAGGTAAGGTTGAATCCACTTTGCGGCTTCTCCTCTGAGGTAGGAGGCAGCCCAGACGCTTTTGTCGGCGTCATGGTTGAACTTATCCTGATTGAATTGGAAGTAGATCTCAAGTTGGAGTAAGAAGGTTTCTAGCTCATTGTCGATTGCCTGTGAATCGGTCTGGTAGGGCGACTTTGAGAGTCTCAGTGACGGTAATCTCCTTGGGGTCTTCGATACCTCCCATGGCGATGTCTCCGTCCTTGTCGGTACTTTCGGGAGTGGCCTGGCTGGTCGTAGCGGGGTTGCTAGGCTGTGGTGTCGTGGAAGACATGATGTCGTTACTTATCGAGTCGGTACTTGAAGCAGTAATGGTGCTCAAAGTGTTACGAGGTTTGCCGTCTAGATCACGTGGAAGTGCTCTAGGCTCTCGAAGTAGGTTTATAACTAGGCGTCAAGCAGGGACTTAAAGTAATGACAATAATGATATGCAATTCGTAACTAATAGTAGAGTATACTAAATGATTGATCTTGAGCACGAAGCTCTATACAAAGGAAATCCATCTTGATTATATAGACCTTCATGCCTATGGCTAGTCAGGACCGCTGCGCGGTCCTGGACAGCCAGCGTTCCTGGACAGCCAGCGTTCCTCAGCGGTCCATAACGTGACTTTAATCACGTTACCTTGGTTTAGTCATGTGACGCGGCATAGAAGATAGCCGTTGTAACAACAAGTAGTATCACCGGAGTGATACTAATAATACATTATCTTTTTACAGTTAATTTTTGATATAAAAAACTGATTTAAAAAGAGATGGTTTAAAAGTGGAGCAATAGACTTATATAAAGATATTATTATTTTACTAACTCTATTTACTTTTAGAAATCTCGTTACTAATCTCAGTTTTTATACGAGTTATTGTCCCAACTCCTCCGTATACCCTTTTGAACAAGTTAGTATAATTCCATAGAAGCGCTATGCTCCGAATTCAATCATATAAAGGGATCATGAAGTCGAAATGATAGAGAACACTTACAATGCCGTGTAAACCTGTGCTACATTTGCGCCTGCATTCAAGATCTCCAGAGCTTGCTTTCCATTCGTGATGCCACCAGTAGCAAAAATCACTTTCTGATTATTACCCTTCGACTCTTTATTTCCTGTGAGGGATTTTGCCTTTTCAGCGATAGTGGAGACAAGACCGCTGTCACTTGATTGAGCAATATTATCTTGTGGTGGTCCTTGGTCAAGTAAAGCTCGATATCTCTTTACCAAAGATAATGTTCGAGAGAACATTGGTGGTCCAGAAAATCCTCCTTGTTCTTCGAGAACTCTGCGTTCTCTGGCAGAAATTTTGATATCATCGGGGATGAGCTTGTCCCTTCGGTTTGTAGTATTGCCCACGATCACACCATCCACGCCACTTCGCCATATAGCTTCGACGATGCCCTCAAGCTGTTCATCTTGATCCTCGTCAGGTGATACTTTCACCATGACCCTAGGCTTCGTTTTCCTGTCTACAGATTTGGCAGCTCCAACCACACCTTCTAAGATTCGGGATAATGGCTCAACCTTCTGTAATGTCCTCAATCCAGGCGTATTCGGGCTGCTGACATTAACTACCAAGATGTCGGCATATGGAGCCAATCTTTCCACACAGTAAACATAGTCTCTCTTAACAGCCTCGATATCATCGCCATTCGTATCCTTATTTTTGGCGACCTGAACCGCCAATAACTTCCCATCCAATAAACTTCCCGGAGGAACACCAGCTTCTCCATTAAGAACCATCTTCTCGGCATCTTCACCCACACCTAGCCCATTCTGATATGCATATAACCGAACCCGTTCCCTCAATCGCATAGCCATATCATCTGCACCCTTCGAATTGAGGCCATATCGATTGATCAACGCATTTTGACTAGGTATACGGAAGACTCTTGGTTTTGGATTTCCATCTTGAGCAAGTGGTGTACATCCGCCAACCTCAACGATCGCAGGACCCATAGCGAACAAAGCATCTGGAATCTCTGCCAATTTGTCAAGTCCCGCAGATGTACCAATTGGGTTTTGTAATTTATGCTCCCATACTTCTACGCTCAAATCCGCCTTATCTGTATTACCATTTCTGAAACTGCGATCGCGAGGGTGAAAACCGAACGAGTAGAGACTTTTGAGAGCTTTGGTGCCCATATGGTGAGCTTCTTCGGCATCGGAATATATGGCACGTAATGCGGGGACAACAAGCCATTGATGGATGCTAGCTCGGGTATCGGTGATGTATAAGTAGCCAAATCCAAGGGTGAGAGCTATCGAGGTTCCAAAGAGGATATTCCTCGATCGGGTGAGGATTGTGGGTGTTTCGTTAGTAGTTGAGGCGAAGCGTTTGGTAGATATGCGGGATATAGAAGAGGAGAGGGATGGCCGTGATATGCGCAGAGTGCGCAACAAAAGGTTTGACATAACGAATGTCTGGTCAAATTAAAAAGTCTCGGAATGAAAGTTGAGGAACTGACGCGAGCCAAACCGGGATGTTCAAAAATGTTGTTACATGCGTGTACACTGCAATAATTAATTCGATATCGGATGTAGTTTTTCCGTTCCGTCAGAAGCAATTCCACGACATGATATGACTTTAATGTCTCATTCACAGCTTGTATCAAGTATTATTCTTGAAATATAATTTAATCTATATATAATAACTAGAACTAGATTATCAAATAAAGATTTTCTGATTATAAATACAAGAAATTTGATTACTTAAATTACAAAAAGCATGTACAGGTAAAACAATACATGATGGTCTTTCATTATAGAAATGAAGAGGATATCATTGCATTACAAACTGTGCAAAAGATCGACTGCAGTCATGACACAGTGTGGAAAAACCACAAAAGAAGTGACAGCAAATAACAAACAGCATACTTGTTTCGAACACTGTATTATAAAACCAAACGTTTTTAAAACTTACGAGTGAATGTCTCCTTGACTGAGGATAAATCCCAAGTCCCAAAGTCAACTCTGTGAAGGATGAAATGAAGAAGATTCATCTAACTTGGTAAACTCCCACATCGCCGCTAGTCCTTCCGCTCATCTTCCTCTACTTGTAGCTCTCTTTTCATCATCGATTCGGGTAGTAAAAATTAAACGCTCGTCATCTGTAACTGCTCAAACTAGAAGCACTAAATCTTTGATTCTCTATCAAAACACAACATTTATCTCCAGTCGCTTTCGTAGCCACCTTTCATAAATTCCCAAAATAAACAATTCCTCCATTTTGTTCCTGCACTCCTAATCTTCCTCTGGTTCTTCCTCATCATCTTTCGTCTCTAGTGAGCCCTCCTCGACGGCTTCAGCGTCAGGATCAGGCCCATCTCCATTAATCTTCTCATGTCCATCCCCATTAACATCAATAAGGTTCTCACCGGCTTCCTGCTCCAACCTCAAATATTCTTCCCATTCAGGGAAAAGCTCTTCATCTTCACCGGGCACGCCAACGGTCTTAGCTACCCTTCCCTTCTTATCGTTTTCCAACTGATCTTTCCATGCGTGCACAGTTTTGACCGTAACACTAGGCTTATATGTTTGTGAAAACAGCACTGCTTCAGCCGCTCTACCAGTCTTGATCAATAACTCAATACATCCATCAACGTCTCCCAACTGCCAAAGACATGTAAACGCAACATTGTGAGCGCCTGCATCGCTCGCCTGTAGACTTAATGCTTTGAGTCCCTCTCTATCGCCAGTACTTGAGTGAAGTAATAAAAGTGAACCAAGATCCCTGGCATTTTTGAAGCACTCCGCGGCAAGTGCAACATCCCAACCAGCAAGTGCTGCATCACCGACTGTCTTCCATTTATGCTCGACATCTGCTTCACGGGCAAGTTCGAGGGCTATCGGAAGATGGCCTAATGCGAGAGCCAGCTCAAACTTATGTTCTTTATCAGTGGCAACCTCCAGCGCCAATTCCTTATGTCCTTGACCTTCGAGGAAACGGGCGATTTTATTAAGCTGGTCGCCGGGGATCGTGCAAAGTACTTCTGCGGCAGTGTCCATATCATCTCTCAAAACCAATGTCTGATACTCTACAACTGCGAGAGAGAGGGCAAAAGAAGTGACGTTGACATCTTTGTCGGCGAGGTAAATGCGAGAGTCGCGCTGAATGTATCCAAGCAAGTACATGGGTTGATCAAAGTGAGAGATGGTATAGGTTTGATCACCGACCAAGTAGTTCAGTCTGTTCGTGCTGTTGGTATAGATGAAGCAGTCACCTACCCATTCACCTGTTCGTACACTAAATTACGTTAGTATTGCGGGCTTGTGTGAAGTTAGTTGGACATACGTTTCATTGATATCCGTAACAACTTCAAATGCAGCCTCGACTCCATCGTCATCAACTTCTCCAGCATTCAGAGCCGCAACGTAATTCTCTCGCGAGAATCTGAGGACGTAGAAAGTATCTTCGCATGCAATAGCAACCAACTCTCCATTTTCAGACCAGTATACCTATATCAATCAGCGCTGATTCGAATTTCACGGCACGCATACGTACTTCCGTTGGCTCAACTTCAATTCTCCTGACCAGTCCACCGCTTTGCCAGTCGTAGAAACCAATACCGCCTTGGCCCTTAACACCGAGTAGAACGCCGCCAGTCAAACCTTCAGCCTGGAAACCAACATCAAGACCACCACTTTTCTCCACAAAATTCTTGAAGATCTTCACGCTTGTACCTGATTCCCGTATCGCGTAATCATTACTGTTGTCTTTCGAACCCCAAACAAAATCCAAAGCCGAGCCGAAAGCCTTATTCCTCCATGCAAGAGCAGTATAAATAATGAATTCGCCGTCCCCGCACACAGAAACGAATCGACCATTTGGAGAGTGAAGAAGGGTTTGTGGATATACTTCGCAAGTGCCGAGATCTTTCGTAGGTAGAGAAATTGGTTCATTGTCTTTCACTGAAGCGTCTACACACGATTTAGTAATAACCTCATAAGCATAAGGATAAACTTACCTCCGCCCTTGATGATAGATGAGACAACTTCACTATGTCTAGCCCAAATCAACTTTCCAGAATTGTCCATAGATACTGCAGGCTCCTCCCGACCCATCTTTACAACCACCGCACCTTCATCGAAACCCACGGCAACTCCCTGCTTCCCTCTTTGGTAACTAACACACCAAGCTCTCTCCAATCCATAACTCAAAGACTGCTCTAATCTGTATGTATTTGCATGCCATATTTTGACGGTGCCATCCTCAGAACCGGAGATAATTACGGGTAATTCTGGATGGTAGCATGCGAACGAGACATTGCTGGTGTGGCCCTCTAACGTTGCAATTAAAGATTTCGTGGTATAATCCCAAATTTTGACTGTCCTGTCGTCTGAAGTAGTGAGAAGATATGGTTTGTCGGATTGAGGATAGTAATCAACATGGTTGACACCTTTCGTTTCGTGGGCCTCCAGTGTAAAGTTTGCTGTGGATGATCCCAAACTCCAAATCTTTACGGTCCTGTCCAAACATGCGGACGCAAATGTATTCGTATCCTTTGGATTGATAGCCAGACCCATAACATAATGGCTGTGTCCCTCAAACACCTGCACACATTTCCAACCCTTGTCCCAATCCCACAGCTTGATTGTCATATCATCAGAGGCGGTCAAAACAAAAGGCTGCGTAGGATGAACAACAATGGCACGAATATAATCTGGATGGGCTTCGAAGGTGGTGATCTTTTCTGAAGTATTGTAATTGTAAACTCGTAATTGAAAGTCATCGGAACCGCAAACAATCCAATTCTTTCGAGCAATGAATCTACCAGCTCGGACAGGGACATCCGTCAACTCGAATGTCTTGACAATGGCCTAGAAATGATCAGCACAGGAGGGGATTTAGAGATGGATGCTACCAACTTGAGTTTCGTAAGACCAAATATAAACATGACCTGAAAAGTATCAATACTCCATTCCTAGACTTCATGCGCCCGTGAACATACCGCTGTAAAGTGTAGTTAAAATCCATGGCTCGACTGGATGGAAATCAATTCCCTTCACCCTTTCCGATCGTGCAAATAACTGCCTCTGACATTTGTAAACCGAATTAGTACTTGATGCCATATTTCCAACCAATACCGTCTCCCTCAGTTTGAGGTTGTTGATACTATCCTGATTCGCAGATATAACTAAAGTCATAGCATTTGACAGCTATGCCAATGTTGCAGATTGCTGGCAGGAAATGAATGATCCTCACCTTTACGTCCAATCTCATCTTGAATTATGTGTGGGAAGGGGGGGTAGAAAAAAGTAATACTGTGGCTTTCAGCGCATGTAGTGGGTGGTTTGACAGATGGTTCCTCCACGATTGAGTTTGGTGTATGATTAATCGCAGAAGTCAGGCGACTTGAGATCTTTCGCTTCAACGACGTAGAATCAACAATTAAGGGAAAAATTTGGGTTGGCGAAGAAATAAATGAAATTCGAAGTGGTCAGGATATATTTCAATGTTCCTTTGGAGTTCGAGATGTGGCAGCTTGGATTGATGCTGACTAATACTAATTTGGCTTAGTGCAGTAACCTTATTTCATTATCCCCAGAAATATTGAGAATGGGAATCACTGGTGTGAAAGATAATTCGAGCACAGAGATAAGGGATCGATAGGTACTTAATATCTTCGTTGGTAGGTATTTAATTTGTTCTCAACCGTTGAAAAAGGAAAAGGAAAAGAAAAGAAGAATATTTATTGTTCTATGTGAACTCCCATGTAGGCTGACCAGCTCTCCTCACCAACTCCACATTAGAATGAATATATCAGCATGGTGCAATTGAGCCATGTTCGAATTCTTAGATGGTCACCCTCACATCCATTCTCTAGAGTCTCTAGCCAGTTTAACTTCGCCCAATCAGAATATCCAAGGAACATACAGTCTGTCCCAATCTTCAGTGGTTCATCTATCTACATCAAAGTACAGAGTCACAAATGGTTTTAATATTTCATACTCATTTGCTTTATGGTAAAGGGTCTCACTTCAAGTTCATTTCCGAACAACTTCCAAGCTAGAGGCACAACCAAGTGGTAAACACTCATTATATTTACTATTTCATTCAAGTCATTCAGCTATCATCTATAGATAACTATACCACTTCCAATCAAAAGCGAACGGCGTATCCATAACACGCCGGGAGTATCGCTCAATATCCATATCATACCCATTCGCCATCCTAGAATCCTTGAGAAAACAAAAAGAAAAGCCCACCACCGCTCTACTCGTCGGCCTGAACCTTCTTCACAACCGCTACTACGTGAGGGAACAAGGGGTGATCGGACTGTAACCCGCAGACCTTCTCCACAACTTGTTCGGCAGAGTTTTCAGACATGATCTTGGCCAACTCCTTGGACTCCTCATCACCTTCAACGTTTTGGAAACGGAAGGCCATCTCAGCAGCATCTAATAGTGCAGTGAAGTCCTTTCCTTCCTCTGCAAGTTCAGCTGCCGGTGCAATGAATCGTTCTTTTCTGCTCAATTTGCGCAGGGGTGCACGGCCAACTCTTTCTACTGCATCTTCCAGATGTGGGTTTCCTATTCTGGTGATGATCTTGTCGACATAGTCTTTTTGCTCTTGGGCTTCGATACCGTGCTTGCCAACGATTAATCTGCTCGTCTCCTCTAGCGCAGCATGAACTTCCTTGAGAATATTAGGATCTTGTAGGGCGTCATAGACTGTGGCCTTCTGGTGGTAGTACCCGTGGTATGCAGCAGCTGCGTGTCCGGTGTTGACGGTGAAGAGTTTACGCTCAATGTAAGGTATTAAGTCATCTACCCACTTGATACCTTGAATGGCTGGCGGTTCATGGTCACTGAAAGGTGTGCGATCAACAACCCATTCGTAAAATTTCTCGAGCTTCACATCAAGACCTGCATCAGGATCTTGGGCGGGAACGATACGGTCGATGGCAGAGTTAGCGTATCGTGCGCGCTGGTGATGATCATCTAAACGTTCCTGAGGGGTATGGTCGCCTTTGATGTGGTTGGCGAGAGTATCAGTTGCACCTATCGCGTTCTCGCAAGCAATGACTGCGATTGGGGTAGCGTCATTGGAGCGGCCATCAATACCCTTGGCGATAACTGGAGCAATGAACTTGAGAATATTCGGACCAACGGAGCAAGTTACTACATCCGCTGTACGAATCTCCTCAATAACATCGGCTTCATGTGTTTTCGAGTTTATGGCGCGATAATTGGTAATGGTATCTTCGCTTGTTCCCTCTGCTCCAACTTGAATAACTTTGTATGAAGGGGTGGTTTGCAATTTCTGGATAATGCTGTCCATGACATCACAGAAGACGACTTCATAACCGGATTTGTGAAGCTAATAGTGATATGGTTAGCGAGGGTTCCAGCTTATGGTAAATCGGATACTGAAGTTTAAAAGAGGGAGGAGGATCAATGGAGTAAGGTGCATAGGCTTGATGAAATGGAGAGACGGAGATGGAAGGAGACTCACAAATTCAGCAACAAAACCTCTACCGATATTGCCGGCGCCGAAATGAACTGCTTTCAAACCCATAATGATAGATGATGATTAATAATTGGGAATATTCGAGTATGAAGTTGAATGTAAGTGATTTGGATATAGTTGTGTTTCCGAAGGTGGATGGAGGATTAAGTTTAT
Organism: Sclerotinia sclerotiorum 1980 UF-70; assembly: GCF_000146945.2. Classification (NCBI taxonomy): domain Eukaryota; kingdom Fungi; phylum Ascomycota; class Leotiomycetes; order Helotiales; family Sclerotiniaceae; genus Sclerotinia; species Sclerotinia sclerotiorum. The sequence continues at coordinate 328,624 of NW_001820808.1, read as the reverse complement.
GTATGGCGGGGTATGAGGGGATATGAGTCGAATTGATGGATGACTGTGTTGAAGAGAAGTATAAAGATAAATGGCGAAGTGATCGATACACGATACACGATACACGATACACGATACTCTTGAAAGATAAATTAAAAAGTGATGATGAGATTATAATTAAGAGTGAGAAAATCGGGAAAGAGTTGAAGTTTATATATTTGAGAAGCTGGATTTTATCATGTTGGTAATAAATTGTCGCAGGGGGGGATGGGGAAGGCTACTGCTGCTGTATGGTTAGAGGAAACGACGCCGAAAAGCAAGGTCACACCACTGTCTTGGCTTGTGCTGGGTATGAAAGCATCTCGGATTGGAGAGAGAAGGAAAATGAAAACAGCGCTAATCCATCATGAGCCATTTGCGGGGAAGGAATGCTATTGGTTGTGTTTAAAGCCATCAGCCAATGAGATCAGTGTTCACAGAAGAGAGACAAAGGAAAGATGACAAATGCTGTACACCGTCCAAACAAAATGAAACTATTCGGAAGTACGAATGAGAGAGAGTCGGTGCCATTGATTGATTCATCAGATCCATCAGATCCATAGACCATGCATTTACTAACGACAGGCTTCACTCCAGCCTTGAATGTTTTTATGGAGGATTGGGGTGGAGTTTCAGCCATTGAATCATTGGCAAGTGGTTCCGATTTCAATACGAAACTATGACGCAGTGCACTTTTGGCTTTTTCGGAATAAGCTGGGGATTTGATGGTGGAGAAGAGGAAAAGAAGGGGTGGGCCGGGGGATAAGAGGTTAAGAGGGGTTTCGCAATAGAGTGTACTGGTGTGTATTGATCCGTGTTGTTTAATCATTTAGGAAAAGATCAACCAGGTTTGGGTACGTGCATAGATAGATAGATAGATAGATAGATAGGTAGGTAGGTAGGCTAGGTACTAGGTACTAGGTACTAGGGACAAGGTACTAGACATACTTACTACTCTGTACTCTGTCCTCTGTTCTCTGTTCTCTTGTATTCCATGCTGTGGGCTGTGTACTCCCGCTACTTTAGTCCAGACCGTTCAATCGGGCAGTGTGAGCTTGGTTATAGAATGCCTACACTGTGCACACTGAACAATAGTATATGAGGAGAACAGAGCATGGCCGAGAGAAGTTTGGTAAATGAATATGTATGTGTACAGAGTATTTGCTGTAAATGGCCATATACTACGTACTCGGTACGACAATCATGTAATCATTTCACTCACCTACTCATCAAATAATTAGACTTTCTTTGTTTTCATTGCATGTTGCATATTCCGTACTCCGCCGTCTCTCTCGTATCTTCCTTCATGTGATTTCTGATAGGATATCCTCACAGCCTTTACTAAATCCGATCCACTTTTTGGTTTGACTTGAACCATTGTGATGATAACAGCGACCCACCAAATCTCACGACATCTTCCATTTTCCCACAACACAGATCTCGATTCAAAGTGCGATGCATGTTATTCGGAACACAGGTCATAACACTTCAATTTCTAGGAAGTAAAGAGTAGAGATGCTCTTTTATTCAAATCAATTGATTCAAAGCTCCTGTCGTTTCGGTCCTATTGTTACTATCACGTTCTACTTGTACTCGAAGAAATAAGATATAATTAACGATAGAAAAGATACAACAGAGTATGTATACTAGGTATATGTTTATATTTTTACATCTACATCCCGGAATCCCCTTTGTTCACCAGGAAAGTATTCAAATCAGCTCATATTGCATGTTCCGACCACTTACTACCATTCTCCCAGTCCCCATCGAATCCGGTAATCAATTTGCTGAATGCGACTGCTATTATCATCGCCATTGCTCGCTATCCCCCTTAACCTTACCAAACAAGTTGCAAAACAAAACATTCAACCAATTTCATACATGTAAACGCTATAGCCGCCAACCAACCGATGTACCGCTCATGTGTTCATTGTCACATTTTACCTAACCTTGGCTCACATGGTAGGCGTCATACAGCAGAATGTTGAATGTAACATCGTACCTTACCTTTTCTCCTATGCACAGCATCACATCGGACCTTTCAACATAGCCTGTGTTCGTCCCTTCAATGCCTTGCGCCATTCCTAGCCATCTGGTGCTGCTGAGGTGACCACGCGCTAATTCTCGTTTCATCCTTCTGTCCATACATACCTTGTACCTCCTTCACAAATCCTTCCAACGACATGTCTAGTGTGGTCTTCCAAATCTGCATGTTTGCCTTTTCTTGCTTCTTCTCCTTTTTGCCTCCCAGACTCATGCACCTATTTCATTTTCCTTACAATATTTATCTTGCACATGTGCATTCGATAGGGATCAACGGCCCGTTGCTGAGGTGCCAGAATATGCCTCATGAACAACCCCTGAGGCACAATTCTCAAGTGAGATTTCTTCCAATGAGGTTACCGTACACGATTGAGATTTCGCGATACCCAATTCTCTCTTCCGTACCTTAGTTCCAACACCAAGAGGTAAAGCGGACCGAGGGACCCCATTCTTGCCCATGGGGTTGAGGTTTAGTGCGAGGACGCCTACCTATCAATGTCATTGATTCTTTTGATTATGGGCTCCGACTTATTCCGAATGATTCTTATCTATACCTAACACGTGTCAAATTCTGTCGTTTCAACTCATGTTCAAATGCGAAATCTTTGGGAGGTGAGCACTGGCTTCACGACCTTTGATTTTGCTTGGTTGCCATGCACATGACTCGATCTGCTTCCTCATTACCACATGCGGACACATGATTATTAAAGTCGTCAGGAGGTTGAGATTTATCTTAGATTCGGTGTCCATTAGTACTCTTCTGCGGCCTAATTGAATTCGGTCAAAAATCTCTTTCAACACCAGACGGCGACCACAATTTTAAGATTGTCTCATCCATTCATTTCTAGAGGGGTTTCAATGTTGTATGATAGTATTAATTTCCAACAAAATTTGATATGAGCCCTTTGATAAAGCGTGGCCACTACTACCAGTCTTTGATGTAGTTCAACTGCCAGAATTCAAAATTCTTGCCACATTCCATGTGCTCTACACATGTGCATTCAGCGCCAAAGTTTGAGACCAGGGCAGAACCTCCCTCTCGTGTTCATGCTAGAATTCCAATGGTTGTCAACATTGATGAAGTTCCCGAATGTTCTTTCATGAAAGAATTTCTCCTTCCCCTGAACAATCGACATCCCCTCTCCCATTTCCTTTCCGCTCCTCAAATGTCCACCGAAGTCCACAGCCTGATTCTCGAAAGGTTTGCCACTCTTCAGTCTTCAGCTCTCAAGTCTGTGTCATTTTCGAGCCTCATTTCTTCCACTCTAAATGACGCTTGACCTGGACAAGTTTCCCGCGATGAGTTTTTGTTGTGGGATTCGCTAAAAGAAGGGGAAGACATCAGAACCCTTGATTGTGCAAGGTACTTCCTCAAACTCTTAAGCCCAGACGCGTAACTTCTACAGCAACCAAATAAATCGGAAGGAATCCCATTATATGGTTGAGAAATTTCATCTCTGCTTCCTAACGCTATATAACTATTTGCGCAGTATCTATATTAGGTACATCTAGATGGCGAATTGAAGCATGGGGTAAGTTCTGGGACTCGTACGCGAAATCTAGTCTCCTATAAACTCTCCACTCCACTCTTCAGAATTAATTAAAGAAAAGTATGCTCGCTTTCAACGAAGGAAATGATGATAATCTTTCCGAGGTTAGCGTGTCGTACACCACAGGGCATCGACGGAGTGGATAACTATCTCACTGCCACCGACGTTTATGTCAGTAACAGAAAATCTTAAATAGTCGGAGGCGCAGAACCCTACTACACACCGGTAACATGAGACAAGCAGAATGAATAAAAATGATTCATTAACTAGGTTATACGAATTGTACGTCACCTCGCTTTAAAATGACAACATGGATATGGTTTTACGGCCACGGCTGAAGACGATATGCTTATAGATGCGTTTATATCCTGCATTTCTATCAGTGTTAGCGGACGATGAATACCTTCCCAATTTTCCGTTCATCATGGTTATTGATATTTCTTTGTACGAATGGCGCATCAGGATCACTGTTTCCCATTTACTTGGGCAATTAGTTTTCGTAAAGTCTTACTTTGAATGATTGGAAAGAGCAGCCCAGAGTCATCGAGACTTGTTTTCCGTTTACCCTTTGTCACTCACAAACAACGAAAGTCTATGGTTACGGATTTTTGTCACTTTCATTTTATGCTGGCGGACAATAGAATTAGCAATTTCTCTATAGACATTTGTCCTCCCTCAATAATTCGTTGATAATCAACCACAAACTTGCATACCTATCAACATGACAGAAACACTGCGTCGCCGCCTCCTCCTCGACATCGCAGAACTACAAGCCAAACCATATCCAAACATATTCTTACATGTCGATGATGAGAATCTTAATCGCGCTTGCCTCGTCCTCACCGTGGAAGAATACGGGCCTCTACATATGAGACTTGATTTTCCTTCCGACTATCCGATTCAGCCCCCGATTATCAAAATTGACTCTAATATCTCTCATCCAAACATCATCAGGGGGCAAATTTGCGCCTCCATCCTAAATACTCCAGAAGGTTGGACGCCGGCCTATACCTTGAAGGGTTTTGCAATTCAGTTGCTCAGCTTCTTTGCAAGTGATGCAATCGAACAAGTGAATGGAAAGGGACGTGTATACTTGCGTGACTATCGAGCGAGGTCTAAGGCTGCCGATGGAAGGATGGGTTTCTGTTGCAGTAAGTGCAGCTTTGCTATGAATGTTTCTAAGAATGATGAAATTCTAATTCGTGATGGGTTCTCGACGATGGACCTTAACACGTTAGACCCGCAGGGTACATTTTCCAGAAGTTCAAATAGTCCTCTCAGAGAAAGCATACAAATATCTGCACTTCCAAATGAAGTTCTCTTTTTGATTTGTGATAAGTTGGATACGGAAGACCTTTTGCTACTTGCGACGGCCTGGGATAGAGTAGACCACATGGTCACGCGGTGAGTCCATCTCAACAATAACCACTGCAAGACGTTGGTAAAATGCTCACAATTCGTTGCAAGTTATGACCTAATCCGCAAGCGGGAACTGCAATGCTTTGTCTCCAAGCAAGGTTACAAAACGGCCAGCTTGGGAGTTGGGGTGTGGGTGACTCGGGAAGGCATACACAAAGGGACGCTTTCTTCAGAGTTTGATTTAATATCCCACGAGGCGTTTTGGACACATCAAATTCGCCGTTCAGTACAAGGCATCAAGTTTCGATATTGGCTTCCTTTACCAATTTCCGAAGGACATTGGGAGAGGATACAACCGTTGACCGACTGGAACCTGAGATTGATCAAAACAGCAGGGGGATTTGGTAATATTCCGCCCTTCAAGCTGATTTTTCATTTCATGAATGATGTGATGGTGAAGTTCAACAAGGATACTTTAGTAAACACAAACAATTCCTCTGATATAAACACAAAGACCATCCAAAGTACCTTGACGCATGCTTCGGAGAAAGCGATCGAGTCTTATTTCCACCTATTCCATCTACTCATTTGTCTTGCGATCGATGATCCCTCTGTTGTAGGATATGCGAATGATTTGATTGATAAATTCGTCAATGGCGGAACCTCCAAGTCATCATGTCCAAATCTTAATCATATTCTAATAGCGTCCCTGATCAGTGATGTTGAAGTATCATATAAAACTATGGAGACGATGATCAAGGAAGCCATTACACGGAACGTTGTGTGGATGCTTGGTGAACAGCCTGGACTAAGTTACATTGAGCCTTCCGAGGTTTCACAGTATCGCCTAGAGAAGACATTCGAGGCTAGCAAGACATCTTACAGGATCCTGATGTTCTTGAAAATATTTAAAACAACAGCAATTGGAAAACCGAAGAAACCTTTATCCCAGCTTGCGAATGAAGCTTTCAAACGCCATGGTGCCCCACCAAGGGGATCAGCTAGATACCTTGCAGATTGGACAAAGCGTATTCATCTCATTGCTTCATTTCCTGACTTCTTCCGTGTCATGGGCATGGGTGTTCGTCAGGATAGTTGGTTCACTAATTTTCTTAGAGAGTGTATAAATGATAGTATCGAGAAAGGATATTCCAAGATGCCAATCACTCAATCGCAAGCCTTGTATCTCCGTCAACTGGATGAGCGAGATGTGGATGTGGTAGATGATCTTCAGCCGATATGTACTGACATGTCCACGGCCATGTCTCTTTTTCATGAAATCGCAAACAATTCAAATGGTAATGGACATGGTCGAGGAGGTACGGTGGTTAGACGGTAGATGTCGCGGAGATAGATATTTACAATTGCAAGTTTTCCTTCAAAGTCGAGTAGAAGATAATTTTGCACAAGATAATTTTGCAAAAGAGGGTTTTGGGGGAGAAGGGAAGGTGGGGTCGAATATAGCATGAATCCCTCAAAGTGGACGCTCCGTCCATGTATAATAGCATATGTATGCCCTTATCCACATTGTCCAGGCTTGAGCATGGGTGGCCGAGAAAGTGGTTCATCGCGAGCTCTTATCAAGTGGATCCCTCAACATCATATCAATAGCCATCCTGCCAAATCTCCTTCCTATACCCTTCGGTCAAACGTGAATCTTCACCATATACCTCTTGCCACCCAACGAAGCCCCTGTCTAGCACATAGACCTTTTGTTCTTTTTTATCGGAACCATCTTCAACATCCTCCCATTCCTCGTCATCAACTTTCTTCTCCGTTTGCTCTTTGTTCTTCTTCATAGCTGCTCCCACGACTCCGGCGCCCACGCCCATAATCCTCTCCCTTTCGCGTATATATCTCAAGGCGGCACTGGGACCTCGCTGCTGGCTCAAGGCACAATGAAACACAACCGTATCTTTATCTTTGAGCTTTCGAACTAGTTCCGGGATCTTGTAGTCAAGGGTGGAGGATGGGACGTGGGTAGAATGTTTGATGTGACCGCCAATGTGATCTAAGAGAATTGGTTGAAATCAGTGAGATGCAAGATTGAAAGGTGTCAAAGTATGCACAAAGCATGACAGAAAACAGTAGTGAAGGGGGGTTACCATCATCGCGCACATCAATAATAGCTAGATTCTGCGGTGTAGAAAGTGCATCGAGGTTTGAAGAAGCGTGAGAAAGAATGATATCTGAAAGAGCTTTTGAGGATAATCGGGGAAGGGTTGCAACAGTTATAGTAGACATTCTGCGCATGTGCTGGTGCGTTGAGTGTCAGAGTTGTGTATTAATGATCAATTGGAAAGCAATTATTCGCTCTAGAGATTCAGCTCGAAGAACTCGGGGTGCACATAAAGCGAAATAAGTGAAATGGTAGAGTTTTGAATGTTGATGATGTGGTGATGTGGTGATGTGGTAGCGCAATATAAAATCGACATGTTTGAGAGTTGAGGCGTGGATTGAGTGAGTGGAATGGAGGGGTGAGGCTTATTTAAGGGATGAGGAGCGGGTGCGGGGTGTCGCGATAGTAAGATCTCACATGTTATAAAATCTAACATCAAATTTATATATTATAGAAATATCAAAAATCTTATATCAAATATTCTACATTATATTAAATAATTCTATACGATTTCACTTATTCATATATTGATTATTCCAAGGTCGAAGTAATCCAAAATGATGTAGATAATTTTCATTTGCTTATTAAATTTCTTAGATTCATTCCTTAATATTCCTATACTCTACTCTAATGGCATTTGCGCTACAGTATCACTAATATTAACCTTTAAAGACGGGAACCCCGCATTAGCTCATTGGCTTCCTCTTGAACACTGTCCGGCTCAACCCTCTACACCGTCTTCAAATGAAAAACCTCAATTATTAATGCTCTGGCTACTCGAAAGCTTTACATCAAGGATTGAGTATTGGTATCTTAGCTTGACATTGGTCGATTAGCACTGTTCGTCCCTAGATATTTCATGCCTTCAAATTGGTTTCTAGACAAAGCTCACAAAAACGCAAATGTTGCCAAATGGTCAACCATTCGTTGCAAACACTACCCCCAACCCTCGACCGCCTGAGATGGAAAGAATGAAATCGTCGAAATATTATTAACATTAACTATCTATGCTTCTAGTTTTGACGGACAATTTAAGGTTCCATACAAAATCTCCCCCACTACTTCTTAAACTGGGCAACGTCTCCCGTTCGTATTCCAACTATTAGGAAGAGAATCAACCGTCTGAATTTCCCAATCCACCGAACCAATAGCGGTGAGGGCAAAGAACACGCCCGTAGGGTCATATTTTTGCTTCATCGCATACAGCTCATCATAATTGGTACCGTAGAAAGCGACCGTTTGATTAGGTTCAATAAGATCACCTTCTGACATATAGGCGCCCGAGTCGGGAGCAATGGAACGAAAAACATCCATGAAATCTGTAACGGCATAGGTGACGGTTTCGATTTCAGCCCAGGTGCTTGTAGTCTCAAATTCACCTCCAACGATGGTATGCATGATGGCATCACGCCAAGCAGGCAGAACAGAAGAATCTGTTGGTGGCTCGACTGCAATACCGGTTCCCGAAACGTGGAAGCCTGCGATGAAGAAGCCTTGTTCGATGGCTGATTTGTGAGCGGCGAAAGTTTGATTGCGAAGATCATCGTCTGCAAAGACAGAGCGAGGCATAAGGCGAGATGCGGTTTTGACAATGTCAGTGCCGACATATTCTTCGGGGAAAGAAGGGACCCATGCATCATGGCTATAGATGGGTGTTAGTATCTTCAGATTGTTATGGTAGACAAGAAAAAGATGTTTCGTTATGACTTACAAGTTATCGGCGTGGTTGTACCAAGGAGTATAAGTAATGTTCAAGCTATCTAGGACGTCAAACCATGGTTTGAGAAGTGCTTGAGTCTGAGCAATGGTCATGTTTGGTGCAACGAAAGATTCCATACGGAAATAGTAGGCATCACTACCACCAACATCGGTTCCAATTTCGACGGCGCTAGCCCCAAGGTAATAATATCCATAAGTACCGGCATCAACAAAGGCTTCAGCATTGTCGATGTAAGCTTGAACACCCCCCCAGAAAGAGTCATTGCCAGGGGTGTCTGCAACAGTGAAGTTGAAAGTAACGGTAGTGGTTTCGAGTTGGGGGAGTAACTTGACAGTAAGAGATGTTACGACACCAATGGTACTACCCCCGCCACCGCGCAGCATCCAAAAGACATCGGAGTTGGTTTTAGAATCGCAGCTGATAAATTTGCCATTGGCAAGAACAACCTCCATAGCCAAGACTTGATCGGATCCCATACCGTACATACTGCTCAAAGGTGAGTGTCCCCCACCAGCAATATAACCACCACCCATTCCTACAGTGGCAGCTTCACCGCCAACTACACTTCCTCCCAAGGTCTTGGCATATTCATATGCCTCGCGTACCAGAATGCCAGAACCAACCTTGATAGCAGGTCCAGTGTAACCATTGGCAGCTACAAAGTTGGGGTAATAAGCTTTGTGTTTGAGATGATGAGTCCATATGGTGAGTGCACCCTTGCCAGATGCTTTACCGTTGAAGTCGTGACCGGTATTCTTGATCACAAGGGAGAGATCAAGATTTCTTGCGAAATTGACAGCGAGTTGAATTTGTGCTACATTTGTGACGTTGACGACATACGTCGGATAACCACCTTGTTCACAGATGTTTGTGTAATTCAACCCAGGAGGCATACAACTACGGCCCTGGTAGATGGGTAATTGAATTGAGGTTGGATCGGCCTCACTGTGTCAAAGTTAGCACTTGTTGAGAGTTGAAAATGGCTTGAGCTACTTACTGGAGTTCCGAAGTTAACCAACCAGCTGTGACTGATGCACATTTGGTTGCATCATATTCTGGCCAATCTGGGTAACAGACTGCAGCCAAAGGAGTACTTTTGATCAAAGCTCCACCAAGAAGGACGTCGAAAATATCCCAAATTAAATTAATAGGCCACAATGCATCGCCAGGGAGGAGCTTGCAAACTTTTGTTTTTCGTTTCGAGAGGGTGGAATTAGTGTCGAAAGCAAAAAGATTTGAGATTGATTCATTGGCAATGGCAGAAGCAACGGTGTCGAGGACACCATCAGTCAACTGAACCACTTCATTGGGGAAGAGAGATGGTGTAGAAGTGGAAACCACCGTGGTTGTAGCAGGGCTCAAGACTGTGCTTTGTGCTGAAACGACCCCCAAGACAGCGGCGGCTACCGCTAGAGATGACGAGTTCTTCATGCCTACAATTTATCAGCGACAATGGCGAAACACGGCAAGCAGATATTAAGGTTCTTAGAGAGACTTACCTGTTATGCAAGACTAACTTTCTTTTTTTAGATGAGAGAGAGAGTATGTGGACTTTTCAGGACTTGGAATGTGAAATGCGGCGTGCTCTTGAATAGAGGGAATGGGGGCCAACTATTTAACGGAAAATTCTTCCATAGAGAAGTCTAGGACTCTAGGACTCTAGGTATATTGAGATTCATCTTAGATTGAAATCTTGCCATCTTCAGACTTCGGACAGTACGGCATCGAACACATCATAAAATTTGGACAGAATATAAATTTGCCGCGGATGGCCATTGGTACTTTCGGCGCAGACACCTGAAAAGATATCGAATCCACCCCGAGCCCTGATCGACCGGTCGTTGCATCTGAGGACTAGAACCAAACTGAGATTGGGGATATGGGTCGTGTGGAGTGATAAAGACGGCTAAGCATTATTAATACGGGTACTTTCAAGGTACACTGGTACAGGAAGAACTGTGCAACCCAGCACCAATTCCAACACTCATCAAGCGAGGTATAATTTTTGTGCTGTGCAGCTGTGGTTGAGGTTTTATTAGATGCATTCCCCACTCAGTCGAGCAGAATCAGCAGAGAGTGGGCCGAATATTCGGAGTACATGATCGTACTCCATAGCGTTGCAGACATCGCTCCGCATCCATAGCGCAAATGAATTTTGAGCGTGGATTTGTTTGGTGTTAACCACGTTTTTAAGCCATGTCTACCAGGTATCTCGCGTGTAGATAACCAGCATCACTACTTTTGTACAAGGTACGACGATAACTTTAGTCGCTACTCGTGCCACTCTATCTTCGCTCCGTTAAAGGTTCAAGTGCACACGCAACATTCGATTCCTTTCGGGCATTAGTTTGCTAATTCTAGAACTTATAAATTGCTGAAATTGATCCTCTGCTGGCTTCATCTAATGTACGAAGCACGGCTCCCAAGTATCCACTGCCGTATAAGCTTTATCCAATGGCCAGTGGTTTGCGGACGTACACCACGGTCTTCAATGCGTTGCATGGAAAAGCCTATCGTATTGTTGAAACTGGACGAATTGGGGTAGGCTATCACAAATATGGAACAGAATTCCGTAGGATGAGTCGGATGGAGTATGATTTAAACAAAATTGGGGCACAATGTTCTAGTTTTGTTTTCACGTCGGCCCCTTCCGGAGGTTTTACACTTTTTGATTGAATATTTCAAGTGAACTCTTTCAAATGTTTTATTAATTATATCCCAAGCAACGCATGACTAATTTTCGTCAAGATATACTCTGTATAATAATCTTTCAATAATTACATTCATTTGATTACGAAATATATCAAGTAAATATACTTTTGCTATTCAAGAAAAAAAATTATAGAATCTTTTTTGTTCATCAAAACTTCGGATGTATTCAAATAATAAGAGATATTATTTGTTGAGTATATAAAAATGAAAGTTTTTGAAAATTCTCTTTCACAAGTTCTGACTCTTTCCCGCCACTAGCTTTGTCATGTAGCGGGAAGCCCCATCATAAACTAAGCTAATTGATAACTCGTGCGTCCAGAAGGTATAAAACCCGCACGGCTAGAGGAGTACTTGTTATTATTGGTCAAATTGTCCCATTTTCAAGGGTTCCTTTCTGTCTTCATACCGATGTAGGGCTCAACAAACTGCAGCACGAGTATTTTATCAAAGAAATGCATATTTTTTCTAATGGATTCGGGACGCCACTGAACCAAATTGGTGACTTGTTGCGTAAACCCTTGACACATTATTAAAGATTAATATGCAGTCTACGCTAAGACCCTTTGACTCCTAGGAGTGTTTCCACTGTCGAATCGTCGAACGGTTAACTAGATCCGCCAAATATAACTATTTTAGATATAACACATTGATATCAAATATATAACTGCTGACATCCATGTGTACAGACACAAGAAGACAAAATCCCGCCCTCACCTGCGCCGTTGAGCTCATTTGGTGGACTTTTTTTCTCCTAGTCTAGCACCGGTAATTAAGGTGACACCTTCCCATGTGGACGCCATCTCTATGTAGTGCATGTTTACAGCGTCGTAGTCGGCAGATACCTAGTATATATTATATAGGTATAAAAGTCTTCGAGACAAAAAGGGGTTGCAAAAACTTCTATTTAACCCATGTGCAACAACACCCCTGCATGTCCCCATTGCCCACTTTTGGCATTTGTTACACAAACCAGAGCTTCAAAATTTAAATCGCGATGCAAAGAAGAAGCACAGTACTCCACAACTTACAAGGCCTTGATGAGTGACCCTGGTCTTACGGTGCGGGAATTACCTTTCCGCACCCGAACTCCTGGGTACAGAACAAATTTGACCTCGGAGTAGCATCGTACGATAAAGGAGATCAGCTAGATCCATATTGTTGCTCTTGCATATACAATCTCTCTCTTCCATGGAGAAAGGTAACATTCATACCATAGCCATATTCGAATTAGGTAAATCGGACGACCTCATTCAGACTTAGACGGACAACCATATCAATCATTATTCCCAACTAGCTGCATCGTTGACTGTCAAAATCCCTGAATTTCAAGGCTCCGTTTCAAGTGTCGCTCTCAATCAACATTTCAATATCGATATTTTGACTGGGTTGTTTTCGCAAGCTATTAAGACTTTTCAAATCCTTGTAATGCCATGTGCTAATGGACCCTTTCTTGTTTCCATCTGCCTCTGCTAATTGTATTTACCACATAAATGGTATGTTCATCGCCGGCGTGTATGGTCCCATATTTTGATGTTCATTCTTGTTTCTCTTTTCATTCGTGTCAGTGAGGGTGGCCCGTCGTCTTCTCCATCCACTTTCTTTACCTGAACCCCAGAGGAAGGTTGTGGCTGGTTCACCGACAAAGTATGGCTACGAGTGCTGTTGATGTTGCGGATCTTCCCCACGATAGCCGTCAGAGCCAGGCATTCGCTTTAACTTTCGTATTTCCTATTATCGCTACGATTGCGCTCGCTTTGAGGTTGTATAGTAGATCTTTGACCAGATCCTTTGCTGCAGGTTAGTAAGGGATACAAGACATTCTCACTCATGGTGATAATCAATACTTGAATAAAACACTGCTAACATTGCGCAGATGACTGGGTCATTTGCTTTGCGATGGTAAGTCTTACAGTTTTTAGTCATGAAAGAGCATCCAACAATGGATTATCTTGAACACCCGTCGATACGCCTTTGGACTTGCCATTGCCTTTCGAGTACGGCATGCTTTGATCTCTTGGTAGCGGCTTCTAGCAAATCTTTCACTGAACTTCATTCTAGATTCTGTACTGGGCAGAGACATATACTTCATACAAAGGTAAAGTCAACCCTTGACAGCCTTCGTAACGCACGAAGTAGCTTTCTAACAAGCCGTAGTGGTAATATACAATTGTATCGGGATTCACATCTGGGACGTTCCAAAGGATTGGACCTCCGTGCCTGGCGCAAAGTATGGCTATGCAGTTAGTCTCTGACACAAATTCTTAACCATTTCCTTTGCTAATATCTCTAGACGGAACTTCTCTATAATCCCATTTTGGCCCTCGTAAAGACCTCCATCCTCCTCTTCCTCCTTCGCCTCACCGGACAAAAGACTGATGTCAGACTATCGATCATTGGTCTCTTGATATTCAATGGTATCATGATGGTTGTGACGTTTCTGCTCACGACTTTTCACTGCGTCCCCATTGCAGCAAATTGGTATCCTGAGCTGTACCCTGATGCTGTCTGCATGAATTTCGCGAACTTTGTTACCGGCACAGCCAGTGTCAGCGTTTTGACCGATGTGTTGGCTTTGTGGATGCCAACCTGGATTGTCTATAATTTGCAGATTCCGCGAAGTCAAAAGATAATGCTTGTTGCTATCTTGTCATTTGGTCTGGTGTAAGTTTTGTTCAAATTTTACCATCCCTTGGGCAAATCCGATTGTATCTGACATAATACTTTAGGACTGTCATAATTGGCATAATCCGCATTGTCCTTCTCGATACGTTCGATCGAAATCCACCTGCGGATCTCACGTACTCCATTTTATTCTGTGTTTCAACCATCGAAGTCGGCTTATCATTCGTTTGCGCTTGCGCACCAGCACTTAAACCTATCATCGTGCGCATTATCCCTAAAATATTTGGAGAAAGTAGTCGTTCACGTAGCGCCAAAAGATCTACTGAAGGGAATGGACAGGGACGGACAGGTCGGCGCCCGGAAGGTTACGAAATGAGCAGGAGGACGGCGCATACAGAGATTGAGGTCGGTGATATAGGGGGAGATTATGATAAGATGAGCGATATCACTGATGCGGAGAGTGGCAAGGGAAAGGTAGACGGGACACACAAAGGTCAGATGAATATTGCAGTAAGGACAGAAACTGAGGTGAGGTGGCATGATAACGTATCTGTAAGCAACGGGAAGCCAGTTAGAAAAAGCGGTAGTAGCACCGAAAGTCTCGTATGAATAATTAATGGATCACGGCTAGATTTAAACCTGTAATAGAAAATCTCTATCATTTTTAAGGGGTTTCGGTCATCAACTCTAATTCCGTCTATTCTCCACGATCAAAATCACCTACCAGTACAAAGTTTTCTCTTGATCTCAGACGTGCGCTATACATCTAGCCATGCCATCCATACTTAAATTTCCCTTCAAAGCTCATTCAATTGGTATCTCGACGTCTCTCAAAATGCATAGCTCTCATTTGTCCAACACGATAAATCCCAATATGATCAATCACTTTGCACGCTTTATGATGTAATAATATTTTGAGAATTTTAGAATTTACTTACCACACACCATTCGAATTCGAAACAAAATCCCTGCAAAAAGTATTCTTTCTTTATACAGAATTCAATATCAAACACATTTTCTAATAATTATGTAATATGATATTTTGTTAAAATTTCCTTAAATACAATAAACAATTTATCAACCTTTTTGATCTCTTTAATTTTGAATAGGTATAACTTCAAATTAAGATTGAAATTTTTTTTATTTAATTTTGATTAAATTTGAACTAATCAAATCTTTTGCATAAATAAATAAAAAATCTAAAAAGGTAAAAAGAATTATTAACTTTGAGATGATATTGTTCAGTATCTAAAAAATAGATTTCAGAACTCTTTTTCTTTGTACCTTGCCCTGCTTCTCAAGATAAACCCACACCTATCCCAGAGAGAAACCGATCGCGAACGCCCAGTGTGGAATAATTTATCTTGGACCGACACCAATCATAGATAATTTAACATAGACATGGTGAATGTCACACTCAAGAATACTGGGTAAAGTATCTTGTATTAGAAAATACTAAGCTAAGGAGAAAAGAAGAAGGAAAACAAGAGTAGAGATTGATTGATTGATTGTGTTTATCGTCATAGGCCGTAGGCTCACGCGCCTTGGCGCGTGATAACCTTAGCCATCTATTCCAGTTTTGGACAAATGACGCTCAGAGGAGAAGCCTCTGAGTGGTTTACTAGCTAGCTAGGGGGAGTATTTTTATACAATTTAAAGGGGGCTAGGGCAGGGTTTACATGATTGCCTTCGCAGGGGGGGTTTGGGCCGGTAGGCCTTTTGGGGTTGTAATTGTGGTCATCCTCGTCCACTAGATCACTACCTCTTGATCTCTCTCCCTGTCTCCTCGTACTTGTTTTGGTTGTTCGTATGCATACTTGTTTTTTTTTTTTTTTTAATGAAAGAAAAGGGAAAGATGAAAGAGAGGAAAGAAGAGGAAGGAAAAGCACCCTTAGAGACCTATTAACTCCGTTTGAATCCAATGAAAGAAAGAAAGGTTTTTTTTTTTTTTTTTTTTTTTTTTTTTTTTTTTTTATCTTGCACCTGTGTGCCACGGGCAGATTTTTGTGTAGAACTTGGTGTATTCTAGCCATTCGGCTAGTTTGGCTATACCGGTGGAATTTCTTAGAAGCCAGGGGATAGCTTCGGAGGGGGGGCTCTTTGTGAGCGCTTTGAAGGCTTTTCCTTTTTTGCAAAAGAAAAAGTGTAATGGAGTTTTCCTTTTACCGCACGAGCAATGGACGTAGGCTGTAGTGTGATTGAAGCGTTCATGGTATGCTGCGAAGTCGCCATGCTGTGATCTGATAGCGAGAATATGGTGGAGTGTGGCTCTCTTCAGAGAGAGGGTGTCTGTATTAGAAGTGTGGTTGAGTTGGAGATCTTTGTAGTATTGTGGGCTGACTGTATTCCATAATTGTTCGTCTGCTTTGTTGGCCCTTGTTCTGATCATTCTTTTTAGGGATGCTAGCGTACAGATCGGGTTGAGGGGAAAGGGGAGTTTTGTTCCTTCCTTAGCGGCTTTGTCAGCTATTTCGTTGCCAGGGATATCCAGGTGCCCTGGGACCCATCGGACGCGGATTTTCCCGGGGGAGGTGTGTGGGAGCCTTGGTCTAACAGCCCAAGCTTGTGTGAGCTTCAGAAAGTCTTCAAAGACTCTCTGTGAGGAACCATTGAAGTGGGATCCTAATCGGAGAGCAGCCTCGTGGTTGTCTAAGAAGATCCAGAGATCTGTGGCCAGTTTGGTTGATGCTAGAGTGAGGGCTTTTGCTGCCCCTGCTACTGCGGCTGTGGCTTCTGCATCGAACACTTCTGCATTTGTGCCTAATGAGAAAGAATGGTGTGCTATCTGAATATCGAATTGTGAGATTACGAATCCGCCCCCAGTTGCGCCATCCTTGCTTTCACTTTTTGAGCCATCCGAGAAGATTTGTATATCGCTTCTTGGGATCTTGGCGTGGAAGGCTTTGAAGTCTTCGGCTGCTTGTGCCTTCGTTCTGCCCATCGGACCATTGATGCGGGCCTCGGCCTCTGCCCAACAAGAGTAGAGAGTTTTCCTGTGATTAAATACAAACGGGGCATGCCACGTGACCCGGAGGTGTGAGGCGTCACAGTGAAGATTGAGTGAACAGTAGGCATTGATTCCTTATTCAGAGGAGGAGGAAAGTATATGTCGTCTCAAACATGATTACTAGTTCCAGCCCCTTTACGTGTAGCGGTATTCGCTTGGACATGTGCTACCTTGCCACTTTATCAACTAGCAGCAATACACTAGCATATTTCACAAGCGCGATGTACATACTACGAGTATTTAGACAATAGACCGGATTACTTTGTATACACACCCACCCCTCGCAAAGCAAGTAGCTGTCAAAAATTGTTCGTTTTATTTACCATGGTATCTATTCAGTTTCATTCTCTCAGTCTTCTCCACCGACACACTAACTAGACCAAGCTTTACCCTCCCTTTTCAATTTTCACAACTGACTATAAGAATCATCATAACCAACAAACACAGGCTATCTCATCTAGAAGTTACAAAGGATATCAATCATCTATCTTCAGCGCTTTCCATCCACGAGCTCTGCATCCTTGTATCAGCACGTGACAATGCTCTATTTGACGTAGACATACGCTTCTCTGTCCACAGACGGAGAAATGTAAATCGATTGACTTCCCTTTTTCTTCACCTAGTATCATAAGAACACAAACAAGTTCACCCCAACTCCAAGCTTCAATGCCAAAATTATGCCCACGGATGCCATTCATGGCAATGAGATATTGTCAGAAATTTCCCTGCTCTCATTTTCATTTCCAATTTCCCCTTTTTGTCTCCGTACCGACAAGTCATCCATCGCGGCTACTCGCTCATCGCAATCCTCCCAACCCAATCCTCCTTCTCAACTCCATGATCCTCTGTCTTCCCACTGGATCATCCCTATATGCAGCGGCACTCAAATCTGCCAAAAGTTGACCAATCACGTCTTTCTGCACCTCCCCTCCAAAAACCCTTTTGTTATGTCTCAGACAGTCCTCATACCATTGTTCCGCAACATAAACAATGTGATTTGCAAGAACTATCCTATTGGGCCCCACGAACGGATTGACTTCATTGTAGAACATCCCTTCCAAAATATTGATGATTGTGTCAGGATCGAACGACACGCTGAGGAACAAATCTGGAACCCAGTTCAAGGGACCTGGGTGTTCATGTTCAGCTGCGTATGTTTCGACGAGGGGAATGAGGATACTTGGAGAGAAGACAATCTCGTATCCAGAGAGCTTTTGCGACATCTCCCGAATAATGTTGACAATAGCTTCATATGGGCGTTCGTTTTGTGCCTGTGGGTCTTCCTCTACACGAGCTTGTATGGATTGTAGAAGTTGTTCCCACATAGTCTTGATATCAGCCTGATTGTGGTGATTGGCTGCAGCAAAAATCTGAAGACAGATGTCGTAGTATTGGCCTTGGTCAGCGTATTCATTGAAAAGCTGTAAGAAGTTAGCAGTTATAAGCAAAATGTCAAGGTAAGGTGAACATACGACAGAGAGTGGTTGAATGGCACCATCCAGGTCTGCCACTACATTATCTTTTCGTGCTTGAGGAATCCTAGTATCGGCTCTCAAACGTTGCAATAATTCATGTTGAATATTAGCAACGTCAAGTAACTCGCCAGCCTCATGTAACATAATTTGTCGTGCTTGTCTATGAACTGCACCCCCTTGTGTTTGAGCGTTTGCTTTGGCTCTGCTCAAGTATTCGATTCTTCTTTGCAAGGTGATTGGAAGTTCACTCTTAGCCAAAGTAAGTTGTACACCGGCAGCGGCAGAGTAGTCCTCTCGATGAACGTAGTATCTCCACAGTAAATCGGAATTCTCCATACTTTCGCTAGCAGTCCGCTCAAGATATTTGACGATGAAGGGAGAATCAGTGGCAATGATTCTATCCATCCAGCCCTGTTCAAGGTACCAATCAAATAGATCATATTGGAAGACCTCATCATCTGAGTCATCAACCACTTGATGCGCTTCTTCGCGCATTCTAGCTGGAGTGGATTGTCTACCATCGACCATTTCTGGTGCGTTCCCAGTGTCGTTGTCGACAGCAGTCAGGATTTCCTTCACAATATCGTAACAATCCTTGCGAAAATGGAAGAAGCTTGCTCGAGGATCGTCGGCAGGTCTGCCATCATTAAGCCACGACAAAGCTTTGTTTCCACGATCGGATTCGTGGGCAACAAGTAACGCCAGGCTGATGGCACCAGCATAGAATTTGTTGGCGGCAAATTGCGAGCAAGCGCTATACAAATTGTCATGGGATAGAACACCCGCGACCTCCTGAAACAATCGAACACTCTCGTTGAGGAGTGCTCTCCCGTGATCAGTCGAAGGGCCGACACTGGTTGCTCGTTGCAATTGCTCCTGAGCCCTGAAAATAATGACATCGTCAGGACTACAGAAAGTGCCACAGCGTCTTCTAAGAGCTTCCGCGACCGTGTCAACATTTGACCCTTGAGCGATGTTGCGGTTTACGATCTCCTTCACCAGCAACTTTGCCAAATTTTTTCCATTATCAGTGGAGAAGAGTAGCTCGAATGTTAGTTCTCGAAGCTGTTTTCTCGCTGTATCATCCAATGCAGCCCATATATCATCAACTCGTTCCTCGAAGAACATTTGCACGAAAGATATTCCTTCCACAATGCTAGTGTTAAGGATTTGTAGGGAATGCAATGCTTGATGTTCGCCTTGCAGAGCAATGTCCTCTTGCTGACTTGTGACGCGGTTGAGACCCTCAGGCCCAGACAGCCCTTCAATGAATGTTTTGTTGTCCTCTAAGAATTTTGACAATTTCATAAGTTCATCCTGAACCGCGGCTAGCTTCTTTTTGCTAATTCTTGGCTTTATGGCAACCACCTGATTGCTTGTCTCCAATTTTATAACGGGAGATTTCCAAAGGCTACGGACCAATCTCGCCATATATAGGGCGAGTCCGTCGTGTCTCGAGGAAGGTCGTACATTTTCAATTGCTTGGGTAGGTCCTTCGACAACCATGTTCTGGTCCATAGATGCACGTCCACCATGTTCGACGAATGCTCTTCTTGCAGCTTCAATCGTGTCTGGGTCGACTATCCTCCTCTCTCCAACTATTGAGGCATCACCACCCTGTCCACAGGCAACGGCCAAAGCGGTCGCAGTTGTCTCTCCTCTACCATATTGCCGAATGAACTTCTTAATTTCCGTTTCTCCGTCATCGAATCCACTTCGAATTGCAGAGGCAAATATATCCACAAGACGTCGACGTCGAACGATATGAATTCCAGAGTTTGTCATAATAGCGACTTCCGGAGTAGGCAAGTCATATTGAGTTGCGAGCTCATTTCCAAAGCCTAGGGGTTGCTCTGAAGCAGCGAATGGTTTCGTCACAAGACCAATGGCCTCAGCACGGCTACCCATCTCGAGCCAGAATGCCGATTCGCAATATCGCAATCCTTGTTGAACGGCCATATCTCTCGCTTGCGCCGCTATGCGACCCGTATCTGGAGCTGACAGAAAAAGAGCGTCGCTCCCATCACGGGTCTCTTTGGAAACAAAGCAAAAGAAGAAACCTGGAGGATATCTTAGACCTTTCCGTGTATGAGCTAAAGCTTCGGAGCTGGTCTCAATTGCTGGTTCAAGTCCCGGATAAGATCTGTTTCCAGCTCGATCAAGCCTGGGCGGAAATCTGATGTGTTGAACCTGCATACTCTGCGGAGCACCCTGACCGCTTTGGAAACCATAAGCGTAACCACGAGTTGCACTGAGAAATATCCTACATCCAGATGTGGTAGTGGCCATAAGATGAAGCTTTATTCCTTCCCTTGCAGATATGGGACTGATTGAGACGATTCGCATATGAGAAGACAAAAGAGGCGTGGGAGAAATCATGTGAGAGATATCTCTCAAGACGTCTTGTCGCTTCTTCTCAATGACTTGTGTTAAAGTAGTAGCGCTATCCATGTGGAATGTTCGAATGGTGGATTCGGAGGAAAGGGTGTATAACAGGCGACGGGAATCATCGATAACCATATCCACTACAACCTCGGTCGTCGTCCGACCCCAAGGTATGGGAACCAAGGACGTGTATCCAGGACTCGTGTGATTGAGCTTTCCCGTTCTATTCGAGAACCATTTATCTTCATTTTGATATGTAAGTTCATAGACTTGGTTAGCTCCTCCAGCAAAAAATATGCGCCCCGTATCTGCTGATCCTTCAATTACTGTGACATCTAGTCCTCTAATAGATAGCGTCATGCCCGTTCTGTAAAGCTCCAAGGTTCTATTTCCATGCTCATCGACTGCATTTGCGACACCCAACAAGATAATGTCTTGAGTGGTTGCGACCACCACGATGTGCGTAATAGCACTAATGAAAACTCCTCTGCGCGGTACAACCAGTTTCACAGCTCTAATACCGTTTGGCTGATCTTCGAATCCTCGTAATGTTGGGTTTGGACTTGTATAGTCCCATAGATATAGCGCATTGTCGATAGCAGCCCAGGCATGGTTTAACTCGGCGAAAAGACCCATTGAAGTCCCAAAAGCAGCATTATTGTATTGGTCGTAAATCGTGTCGGGAATATCGTACATTCTTATCTTTTGGAAAGGAACCCAGGCAGGATCAGAGGTAGGAGATGGAAGTTCATAGTCGGAAGAAATGCCCTCTGCGAAACCGTTAGTTGTATTTCATGTAAAGAATGTAATGTACACCCACGCTTGACATAACTGTCGAGGTCGGGAAAGCTCGATTCTCTTTGTAGGACTTCATTGATGGTTTTTGCAGCTCGCGACATAGGTGATAAGGGTTGCGGTATGATTTGAGCTTGAATTGGAGGAGGTATTGGACCATCTCGAGGTGGAGTTGGCTCACGACCAGAATGCGGTTGCGGTGGTCGAAATAGAGGAGGTTGCGGTGAAGGAGGTTGATTGAATCTCGGAGGAGCAGGTGTCATGAAATATGCACCTGGTAAAGGCCTTTGTGGTGTCCCCGGAAGAGCCATCTTTGTTTTATTTTGCTGGCTGACAATTAACCAATCTCCAGATAAATGCTGTCGCGAGAAGGAATTCTGCAGAAGATAGAATTAAAGATTAAAAAAACTTCATGAAGAAAAGAGCGATTGAGTCGTGATGATATGATAATCTTCGGAAGTTGTGCGATGAAGGCAAAATGGCTGTGAAATTCGAGGTTGATCGAGGCCAAGGTCCTTGTTGTATACTGCAGCTGTTATTTTTTTCTGTTTAGAGCTGCAACTCTCTAGATGAGCCTCGCGACGCGGTCGAAGCTTCCAGGGTAACTCTTTATTTAGAGTCACGTGACATACAAAGCAAAAAAAAATTATAAGATTTCGATCGAGTTTTCCAGGATTGTTTGGAATATACTAAAAAAAAAAGTAACAATGGATGCAAGGGGAATCAAGGTGAAGATGACAGATGGCAGAGGGAGATGTGGGATATATGTCTACAATTTTGTTAGTGACCCTTTTACTTTCGAGTAAGAAAGGTTTCCTCCAATTCACTTTACAAGCAATCGATAGAGTAATAATAAGTAAGTGGCCGCGAATAATTATCATGTGGAGCCATGCCTTTCTTCTGATTATTGTATTCCGTATCCAGCCTGCAACAGCATAACTGCGTAATCCATGATGGACATCCATTGTTTTTGGCTTCTCGCTCCAGAGTAATCAGATCAGATATATAACTCAATGGTCCTCGTGGGTCCCTCCTCATCATCATAATCCTTCTTCCATCTACCACCAGATACCTAGCATATGCAGCGCGTATATAGCAATTTGATAGCTCATTCCTTACCGCGTCTGCAACGCTCCACTGCATCATGACTCCTCATCCAGTAAACAAGGGATTGTTTATCGAACTCAGGCCTTCTTGGCATCCCTTTCAGCCTTTTTCAAGGCTCTGGCCCTGATACTCTGATGCATAACCTTATTTTGGTTGACCACAAAAGATCCTCCAACACCCAACGTATTCTCCAACCACCACTGCATTAACGCATGGCCCCAGAATGGTGTACTTGTATAAGCAATCTTCTGAGCACCTCCACTTCTACCAACCTTGGCCAAAGTAGTCTTGACAAATGTTCTTGGGTTTGGTATAAACAGGCTGGTACGTCGAATCTTGCTCATTGCGGTTGTAACGAGGTAGCTCAATACCAACTCTACGTCGACCCCTGTACCCTCAAGTTCACCTCCGAGAGATGTCGACCATTGTTGTAAGAATGCCTTGCTTCCAGAGTAGGTGGCCAGTAGAGGAGTAGGCAACCATCCACCAAATGAACCCATAGTTAAAATCAATCCTCGTTTGCGTTGAACCATTCCAGGTGCTACAATTTGAGTAACCCGGAGTGTACCTATGCAGTTGATGGTAATAATGTCCCTCATCTCTTCCTTTGGAGTTTGAATGAATGGAACTGGAATGCTGTGGCTCTGTCCAACATTATTGACTAAGATTCCTACGTCAAGTCCATCAACAAGAGCTTTCAATTTTGCATAATCCTCGTCCCTGTTCGCAGCGAAATCCATTGCAAGAATCTTTGTTTGAATATTTGAACCAGCATATTTGGTTTGGATCTCGGAGGCAAGGGTTTGAAGTTTTGATTCGGTACGGGAGATGAGAACGATATTGAAGCCTTTCTGGGCAAGTTGAATTGCATATTCTTTGCCAAGACCATCGGAGGCTCCAGTTACTACTGCCCAAGTTCCTTTCTTTCCATAGGTACGAAGCTGTTATTGTTTTCATTAGCCAACCATTCAAGATCAATCCCAACTCAAACAGTTAGTTGGCTTATGAACTTTTCAAGGATCCTTACATTCTTTCCAGATAGGACGAATAGACTTAATAAAAGCCGTATATAGCTGATGACTTTGCCAGCGACAATGAAAGCTCCAATACCAGCAAGCCCGGTGAGGACAACTTTTGGCACATGTGACAGGATAGTATCGAGAATCATTTTGTCAATTGAGAATGAATGGAAAGGTATTGGTATGAATTGGCGGAGGTTGGGGGGGGGGAGAGGAACTTTCTTGTTGTGAAGAAAGAGAGAGGAGATATAAGAGGTGAGGAGAGTGGAGAGAGGGGAAATATTGAGATTAGATTAGCTGCTAGCTAGCTAGCTACCTAGATACCTCCGTAGTACTATTGGCAGGAGCAAGATAACTTTACCAAAATAAGTAAATTTATTTATTGGTCGATAACACGGGACGGGGACCAGTTCCGAGCCCTTGTACAAGGCTGAACTTTTTATTTTTTGTTTATCTTCACTTCATCCGCGCTTCATACTTCGTACTTCACACTTCATGTAAAATGTTCGAGCTCTGATTGATAACATTACATTTACTAATCACCACCTCATATACATCATTCCGTCAGAAATCATTTTCTCAAATATCCCCAGCCAATATGAGTTTGCTCACTACTCTCACCAGCTATCTGCCTCAACATGAAGGTGTACTTCCTCAATGGCTTCTCTTCGTGAGTATCACCCACTGTTCTTGTACATAACTTCAGGACTAACCCCGTTACATCCCTAGATCTCCATAACCTCCCTCTTCAATACAGTTCAATGCTACTTCACTCTCCACTTTAACTCCCAGATCTACAACGCAATTCCTACATCCAACACCACTCCCAGCAAAAGCACCGCTCAATCCTACCCTCCAACCACCTCCGCGACACCTCTCTCTTCTCGTACATTCGGAACATGGACTCTTATCACTGCGATTGTGCGTCTTCAAGCTGCATACTACATCAGTAATCCACAAATATATCAATTGGGGTATGCGACGTTTATTGTTGCCTGGTTACATTTTATGGGTGAGTGGTTAGTGTTTGGTACTGCGAAGATGGGGAAGGGATTGGCAGGGCCAGCGGCGGTATCCACCGCGACGTTGATCTGGATGTGGATGCAGTGGGGATTCTATGTTAAATAAGTGAAGGGGATGGGAGATGTCCATATTATCATGGCCTGACAAAGTTGTCTTTGGTCCTCTTGGTGAAGCGTCCTATATTCTTGCGATTTGGTGCAGGGTTGATTGAAGGAAGAAGGATCTCTGAGTATATAAAATATGAATATAGATGGAACATGTGTGAAGAGTCAACGCGATGTTTGATTCGAGTTCAGGACATCGGGTCTTTGGTTTAGCTTCACAAGATTCCAGGCATCACTCATATCTGCATCTAATTTTGATGTCGAAATTTATCTTTCTTACAAAAAATGAGATGAGTATCTGTGTTTACCATTGAACTTACTGGATGTTTGGTTTCACTGAGTGACAGGAAGCTTGCGGAGGTCATAAGGTAGTCTAATCTGACTGAGAGCTGGGCTTTACAGTCTCTAATTAGACGATACAGCTTGACACTGAAAACCTTCATATTATAGTATATCAATATTCAACTCATTCTACGAGTAAAACGTCTCGTTTCCAAATATACCTTCCATATTACTATTGTTTTCCATGCACATCTGGCTATTCCTATTTCATATCTGAGTCTATGACTTTTCGCGTACTTCAGTCGCGGGACTCTTCATCGTATCTTCCTCACACTTTTCTTAACTTTGCTAGCCACATTTGTACTTCTTCGCGCACTGCTCTCGGAGCCCTAATAGCTGCCCATTTTTCAAAATCCCTCGCTCCAGTTTAATTTTCTTCTACACCGAATCATTACTACAAAATGGCATAGGACACTCAGATGAATTCTTCTTCTTAACTACTCAGCTATGTTTTATCTTCGCTACGATTCATGAGCGAAAATGATAATTATGGTGGGTGAAAATCACAAGATAAACATGGTTAAAATAGAATACATGTGCCCTGTTCCTGCTCGGTTAAAATCGTTGTCGAAACAGTCTCCCGTCGTGAAGCAGGACAACATAATTGGAATATTGTGGGAATGAGTTGTGAATGGTCAGCGTCCCATACTATTATCGCATTACCCCCTTGGAAACTCTCTAGAGTTTCTATCGTTTCACAGGAAATAGAAACATTGCACCGAAGTCAAAATCGCGAAAAGGATAGATGGTGCAGTGAGCAATAATCACCTTACAAAGCCAAAACACAAGTATTGGCGAATACCAATCGAGTCTCTACCATTTGTCAATACATCGTGTTTTCGTGCGGGAGTGAGTTTTATTTTCTTAGTAAGATATTGTTAAACTAGTACAAGTCTGCAGCAAAGCAGACCGAGCCGGACAGACGCTGCTCCGAGATTCGTTGTGTAAAAAATAAAGTAACAACGAACTAGACGAACTTCGTCTCAACGATCGACTGACTGTAGATGCAATCTCAAATTCGATACGCATAAAAAGAAAACACGAACTGAACCATCAGTGAGTGCGAGTAGCCCAGAGAACGCACATTGATGGTGAGGTGATCTTTCATGTTCAAAGGGGGCGATATTATGGATTCCAGACACCAATTTTTCTCCGTTGCCTAATGATCCGTCGATGCGATACTGAGTGACTGATATTCGCAGGCAGTTCTCTGGCACGGGAAAGGTTTTCAAAGTTATTGCAGTTGGTATTGTGTTATCGTTCCTCATAATGCCTTGCGCCTTTTCCTCCCTCCATTTTTTGTATTTCGTGGTATTGAGAAGTGGAATGAAATACTCCTTCGCCACGTTTCCTTGGTCTGAAATGGTAGCTCCAGCTGGGGGGCATTTTCTTGAAATATCCCCAGGGTCAGATAGATGGTCAACATGTTCTCAAGTGATTTCATAGTTCAGTTACTGAGATGGATCCAAACGAATTCAAAGGCCTTAAGTTTGTGTTGAGCGACTTTTATTCGGCAGGTCTTCCTCTGAAATTTCGACATAGATTATTTTTCTCCTTTGCATTCGATAATACTCAAGCTGGAAAGCATTGTGAAAGATCTGTTGATTTGAATGTGGCTCGTATTTTTTCCTCGTCTCATTGTAGATCCAGATATCATCCAAGGTGGCACAAAAACTGTCATTGTCCCTTCTACTTTGTGGATTCCTTATCTTATGTATAACACCTGCTGTATCATATGAGATGAGACCCAGATGGTCAGGGAATCGTCGTGCACCCTCGATCGAAGCTCTATGTGCCGGAGGAAGCTCAGCCCTGGAATGGATCTCCTCACACCTTGTTATTCTAAATCTTGGCAATAGCTTGTAGTCCTTGGCAACCTCCTTGGGCGAACGATTTGCGAAGTATGCAGCCAACTGCTCGTCATCAGTAATGGCGGAATCTGCATGACCGGCAACATAAATGTTACTGTTTTGAGGCTTAAGATTTGGATGCTCCTAATGAATGTCAGTGGATGTACTCATGTTATGTAGCCAAGTGATGAACGAACATTCTTTAATTTCTCAATCATCTCCACGAGCTTCTTCCGAGAATCCATGGAAATAATCTCATGCTCCTTGCGACAGCCATCTAACTGGTCAAGAAGTTGATTTTTCGAGGCAGCTCTCAAAAAGTCAATCCACACAAGTTCAGTCATTTCTGGAAAATCATTCCTGAAGTTGTCCATGTTATCATCCTATAAGGGACAAATATTAGCGTTGATATTCATGGCATTATTTGAATAGTAACACTCACTAATAACTTACGATGTTTGTTAAGGACATCCTCTATAATGTCGTCAATTGCGGCGAGCTTTTTGAAATGTCTGTCAACGGTTTTGAAACATGCTTGTAACTCTAGATAACATTTTTCTGCCGGGCTTGATCTTGTAACTGTGGGTGGATCCATGGTGAGTGCCCTTTTAGGTAGATTGGAGTTACTAGTGTTTATTCCATCCTGTAGAGCATTAGTATAGCTTCTAGAGGATGTGGTGAGCTTATTTGTAGGACAGGGAAGATGGGGAATAAGGAAGATGCGCGCCGGTTTGGATATTTTTAGGCAGATTCCACATCCTTAATAAATTGATAATAGAACTTACTGCGGAATCTTGTGATCTTTTTCTCTTTGATATGGATTTTTGAGAACTTGTTTCCTCCGTTGAAACCTTTACTAAGCATTTTCGCTCAGATTGGCTCTCCATTTCCATGCTAGACGGCCAACAGAAGTCAAGAATTCCTTGGTTTAACTCTCAGACTGAAGGCAAATTAGAAGATTGAGTTGTTGTTAAAGGCAAATTGAGCTTGAAGACAGTTGTGTGTATTATGAGGGAAATGGGTTGTGCGATTTACAAAAGCAAAGTGCTTCTTTTAACAGGTTTGTTAATATGTTTGTTAACATAGCAGAGAGTGATTTACAGTACGAAACTTTGACAGATATGGTTTAATGATTATGGGTGGATACTAAATTGGATTATGATTTGATAGACACAAAAAACTAATGCTTGGATAATGATGTTAGTAAAGTTTATACTGTAGGGATAATAAGGTTACTTGTCTGGACAACGGCCAATGGACTTTAACACACTAACTTCCCTTATGCTACAAGATGTAACAGGAAAGTTTTCAGTATTAGACCGAACAGAGGTGATTGCTAAATGAGAAATGATTTGAATATAACAGAGTGACTTGAGTAGTTTAAATTGAAAATACCAGCCCATAAGGTTATCAAAGTTGAAAAAGGTATTGTGGGAAGTAAAAATGAAAATGAAAGAGTAGAAGCAAGGAAGTAGATGAGCTGAATTTCTATGTCAAAGAGTGAATATGTAGAATAGCAGGGAAGTATTGTGGGATGGAGGAAAGTGTAAAGCAAAGAATAGTAAGAGAGAATCAGAAGCTCTTTTTCTTCTTTCCTTGCAAAACTCTACTGTATTTCTTTCTGTACCTCTTTTCCCCTTCAAAAATTGACCAAAAAATGAGGCTCCCCAAATTCCTCATTCTTCTCCGTTTTCTTATCCCCACTCTTCGAGCAAAATCAACGTTGCGAGCGACCTCTTTGAGCTTTCCAGTCGAAGTAGTAGCACGAGAAGCACAATCACTCTTTTCTCCTCCACCCCACAAATACCTACCTTAAATCCATGGTATAATTTTAAAACTCGAAGTAAGATCATGCAATAAAATTTCTGTTGACTAGCAACTTTTAGCATTGAGGCAAAGTTAGCAAGGTGTTAAATTATATCGATCAACAACTAGGAGCAACGACCATCAGTCATACCTAGCTGTTAATGCTTTTCACTACTTACAGATAAATGATCTTGGAAATAAGTAAATAAAGAACTAATAATCGTGCTCATATACATATGATACTTGATGTAAGCTGTGAATGAGGGGGATATCAAGGTAGTCTTTTATTATTAATTTTGAAAAATCCTTAAATAATAATATTAATAGGAATTTATTATATAAACCACTAGTATTGATACTAGTATTTCAATATAAAAGATTATATATTATATGTTAAAATGAATAGTTCCTGCGTAGCACGTGCACAGGGCACTAGTCCTATTGGGACTAGATTGAGAAGCTCTCTGTAGGAGAGCTTCGTACTTCCGTAGAACTTAGATGAAGAGTGATTAATACACTAGACCAATATTACCTCAGTTCTGCCCTATCAGCTTCCCACTATTCCCTGTGTAAGTCATTCCGTGTTACATATCCTACATACAAAAGACTAATTATATAGTAATAATTTCAAATATATATAAGGAGTTACTTAAATCTTTGCAAGACAAGAAAGTTATTACCACCTCGAGAGCCTAGAGCACTTCCACATGATCTAGACAGCAAACCTCGTAATATTTTTATGATGAAACTACTTAATAATATAGTAGACAATATATCAAGAAGTCAAAATATAAAATCTTATAATATCCAAGAAGTTAAACAACAGCTAGCTATCTATATCCACATCCTCATTCTACTGGTTAGTATAATTATACAAATTCAAAGCAGTAAGCGAACTTCAAACAACACACCACACGATTATTAACCTTAACTCTAATCTACAATATGACTGCAAAACCATCACATCTAATCAAATCATCTCGAGTTCAAATTCGCTTACTAAAGAACCGCTGTAATTGAGTACGGAGTATTGATTTCCAACCTCGAGATAAACAAGGTTACATATCACATGCCAAATCCTACTCTTTCATAATGCTACCACACCTCCCAAGTCCAAAGCCCAGCCCCAACCCCAATCCCAACCCAATATCGCAAACCACACCCAAACCGTTCATCCGAGCAATCAATCCCTGTACATATCCATCTATTCCTCTCCTCTCCTACAACACCATCTCACATTCCCACCCGCCTTTCCCCCCTGCCCAGCTAACCTTTAGACAAAGATCTACAATATCTAGATCGACATAGTACTGCTTACATCTCTTCAACCTAAGAAACGTTCGCACAGAGGGAGAAAGAGAATAGCGCAAACAGCGGGAATATATATTATTTCTAAATAATTTATAAGGTTTATATAATCTTACTTCCGGATTAATACACACATACACATACCTACACATACATAATACTCCATACCTCTGTATTGAATGCCTCCTACATTATCCATCCATCCATCCAGCCATCCAACCACACACCATTAAACAAATAAACAAACAAAGACAAAATCACCAAACCTGCAGAAACTGCAGAAACTAATGCAAAAATCCAATACCGACAAATTGTACTACTGTACTACTTTTCCCGGAAGAAACAGAGCAAAGATCAAGAGCAAAATTACACTATTGGATGCAAATATACTAGAGTAGAAGTAGAGAAATATTACATTTAGTGACACACACATACATAGGTAAGCTTATATATAAAATCAATTCTTCAAATGGTGTGTGTGGGTGAGGTGTGGTAATCTTAGTTTAGTTTTATTTGAACTACTGTATGTACTTCCATCCCATCACTTACCTCCTAATCCATGGGCCATACATACCTTCTGATCAAAAGCCAAAGATCCAAGATCCGAGATCCGAGATCGCGATAGCGTGCAGCTAGCTATCTATACTATATGAAGAATTTTCTCGTTTCTTTTAGGGGTATCTAATATATACATATATAGTTCATACAAGAGCCTTATGAGTTAGTCCACTGTTAGAACTTAAAGCTTTAGATCCGATCGATCAGAAATTTTCCAGAAAGCGGGTAACCTACTGTACCTGAGCTGAAATGTAGGGCTAGTTTTCTGTTATGTACCTACTCTTAGTTATTGGTATTGTATTGAGAAGGAACAACAATCTAAGACTTATATTATATGATATGACATTACAATACGCAAATCACATTAATGCTACTATGGATGGATGTGCTTTAAAAGCTAAACCTACCTAGTAGCTTTCTTTGATTTATGAAGAAAACTAGTCTCTAATCTCTAATCTATCATCTATCATCCAACAGGACGGAAAAATATCATTTATCCGAAGACAGACAGACAGACAGTCAGTCAGTCAGTCAAAGACTAATAATAATACTATAATCAACCTTAATATAAGAACTTAATTTTTATAAGATAAGATAACAATACGAGAAGAATCACTGATTTAATTTTTGAATTAATTACCTATTTAACTGAATTTAATGGGATTTATATGTTCTTTACGGAGTACATGAAATGGATTGAAAGGGAATAAAATTAGAAACCTAGAAACTAAAACCAAATATTTTAATCTTAATACGAACGTGTATACATGAAGTGATGATGAGATGTAATCTTAAAACTGTAACGACTGTACACAATGACCTTCAATGACGCCCTTGCCGCCGGCCTTGCCATTTGGTACTTCATCCAATCCAATTCATAAGCCGTCATAATTCGTAACATTTCTTTCTCTCAGAAAGATTAACAATATGTACCTACCTACTTACAAACACCATTTTAATCATCCAAATTTTCCTCAAAATTACTCTTCCTCCTCGTATCAGCCACCTGTGCATTATGCATACTACCGGCACCGACACTATCCGGACCAAAATAATGGTGTCTACCCTCGCCCACTCCCTGCGGTGGCGTCAACGGGCTAACTATCCCAGGTCTCTCAAATGGCCCACGTTCAAATCCATGCTCATCATCATTCGGTCTCTCAACCTGTATATCTGGCATTGGGGGGTTTCCATAATCTCCATCTACACTCACGCTTGTATCACTAATTTGTCTCAAATGGCCCCTATCACTTTCTGCCACGCTACTAAGATCACTATGAATCCGGTCTCTCGACGTATCTCCCGCTTGTTCATTAAGTGTTAAACTATCTGCACGCGCGGGAGAGATAGGAGATGGTCTTAGACCCGAGGTTCGTGACACGGTACTGGCTTGAGAGCGATTGGAGCTAGCGGATGGGGAATGGGCGATGGGGGTTTGAACGCTGGAAATATTATTCCAGACGTTAGACTTGGGGGATGTAAATACAAAGCCCGTGTTGTGGAGTTCGGAGGGACGGGATGTATCTAAGTGAGGATAGATCAGAGATTTGGAATGAGGATTAAGAGGCGAGGGAATACATACCGTCCATTTCGTGAAATTGAGTATCACCAGGCATCTCAGCAAATACGCGTGTGTAATCAGTATCAGCTTCTGAGGATATCGCATTCAGCTCTGTTTCATCTGTGGTGACTGTAGGAGCTTTTGCATCTCTAGGTGTAGCATAAAGCCAGCGAAGAGTCCGTCGACGATTTTCAGTCATAGTTCCAGCTTCGCTTTGTCGTTCTGATCTTGAAAGTCCAAAAATCTTGCGACGCCGATATATTATGAAGGCTAAGATGAGAAGTGTGATGAAGAAAAGACCCAGAACTACACCTAAAACAGGTCCAAGATATGCAGGCGTTCCTGATTTAGCAGCAACCGCTGAAGGAAGCAGCGTTGTTCGGTTGTTGGTAGGAGTGGATGAAGCTGGTGTGTATGGGTACCAATTAGTGATCTTGGTTGTGTTGTAGGCAGTCCCTAGAAGTTCTGTCATACTTGAATTTGCGAATCCGCCTGAAGGTGCGGTTTGTGTAGCGCTACCAGTCCCGGAACCCCCAATAACGGAAACAACCTGGCTAGGTACAGTATAATTGCTCCAAACCAGAGGGTCATATGAATCCAGCCATTGAGGATCACTCAGATTGAATATTTGGATCATACCACCTTCAAGGCATTTTGGTATGTAG
The DNA here is from genome assembly GCF_000146945.2 of Sclerotinia sclerotiorum 1980 UF-70. NCBI lineage: Eukaryota > Fungi > Ascomycota > Leotiomycetes > Helotiales > Sclerotiniaceae > Sclerotinia > Sclerotinia sclerotiorum. Next base: position 295,476 of record NW_001820808.1, on the reverse strand, counting down.
CCACTCAGCGAAGTGTAGCCACCTACAACAACCATTTGATCTGGGTATGGCTTGGCACATTTATGTCCAGCCCGACCATGAGTACTGTTACCAGTGTAAACCTTTGTCCATATGAATGAGGGTATCGAAAGAACATATACATCATCCGAGAAGGGTTGTGTAATATGAATGCCGTCATAACCTCCATACCAATATATATTGTGACTTGAACCATCTTCGGCAGAGGCAACCACAGTGCATCCTTGGGTCAAAGCACCAGGAGAACTTCCAGTTGTTTCTTGTTCGTACCAAACTTTCTTGGAAATGTCGTAGATGGAAACCGTCCTCATGAAACCTGGACTGATTTGGCTCTATCGACAATCAATAACTATCTCCTATGGTGGTGAACTAACAACTTACACTTTGGGCATTAATAGATTGATTGTTTGCTTGGGTAATACTAGCATAGGTAGGATCAATGACTCCACCAACTGCGACTAGTATTCCCTGCTCCGAAACTGGAATCCAGGCAATCTCAGGATTAGCACGGCCCGGAACAGTCGACGGTAAAGACTCGTTATACCACTTTGACGAGGTTTGACTCGTCATATCAACACTGATCAAAGTTTGAGATGTCACGTTTGCTAGGTAGGATGCATTTTTTATGCCCGGATCATTATAAATATCCCCAAAGTCTGCGGCTCTGTATCCTGAAAAGTAGTATCCTAGATTTTCAGATGGAATACTGACGGCTCCTCCATAGGTAACATATCTTGTTAAGTTTGTTGGTAGTTTAATCTGCTCAAAGTTTTGGAAGAATTGCTTGCCGGGAGTACCATCCGTATAGACTTCGTATGATATAGCGGAATCTTCGTCTGGTGAAGAGAAGGCATCTGTGAAAACCAACATTCCGCCATATGTGTACCATTCAAAATCATTCGCAAACATTGCTCCATCAACATAATTTGGTCCCAGATTGCTGGCGGATCCCCCATTCGGCGCCTTGGATATAGTACTAAAGATAGTACTAACATTGTCGGATATATGAAAGGAAGTGTTAAAGTTGAGAAGATATACGAGTCCAAGAGGATTTCCTTGCAGATAATGAGTACAGTAAGAGAATCTAGCATTAGTACTTACCATCAGCAACAGGAGTAGCGTATGACCCATCACTCAAGCCAGGCTCCCAAAATAGTTGTCCTCCATCTAGATAAAATGTATCTCGCACCACAGCAGCTAGTATTGTCAGTTGCTATTTCAACGCAAATATTTCAAACAATAGAACTTCTTGCAAAGACATACCTCGAGGAGATGTCCAGTAACACATCGTTGCATTTACCTGATCCAGAATCCATCCCGCTTCTTGACCCCAGCATAGTGGGACGAAGGCTCCAATCCAGTAGATTAGACGCGCCTGAATCATTATGAATTATCAATTATGAAGGTTTCAAACCCTTCTTTCCGTGGTGGCCTTAAGAATGAAGAGTGAAGAGGCTCGGCGCATCGCAAACCAACTTCTTGAATCGTGAATGTACCGTACCTGCACGAAACTTTTCTCTTCCCACTAGGACGTCCGTTGACAAGGTTCACCAATGAAGGCCGATAAAAAATACTTGCCACTTCCGCCACCGAAATCGGGGATGCTGTGACTTTAATGCCTGACTTTCATTGAGAACGAGCAAGAACTCGGTGTCCAAAGATGTCAATTCTTCTGACTGCAGCATCAATCAATGTACACGCACGGAAAAGCAAATGCGACCCTCCCATCGGCTTCAGTGACCTCTCATGAAAATGCCCGCTTTGGGTAGATTAACGCAGCTCGACTGAAGACTGGTGGGCTGAATGCTTGTACTTGCATACTGCAACAGCAGGGAGCTTAACGAACGATTTGACAAGGTATAGAATATTGATCCAGATTGGGACTTAGCCTTAATCGTCCCCTGCAGACCATCAGCCTTGTGTGTCTAGAAAAAGATTCAGCTGATGCCAACGCAAACCCATCCGACGTCTATCGTACCCAACGAAAAGTACCTACCTAGGTAGGTTCAAGAAGATATAAATATGACCTGCATGTCTTCACGTCCAATACGAACGGGGCGTTCAATGTGTCAGAACATTAGACAGCAGAAGGTAGTTAGTTTTTGAGTTGGTTTTAGGAGGAAAACACATTTTTGTGTCTCATGGGTAGTTGCTGGATCATAGGGTTCAAAAAAAGCCGAGAATGATAGCGGCAATTTGCCTACTCGGTCTCCGTAGTGTAACGATGCATTGAAGTGGGAAAAAATGTTGATGCTGGCCAGAATCATATGGTTCGGCACAAAATTCCCTCTGAAGTTAAGATTGCGAAAGTAGGAAGGGAACGTAACAATCTTCCTCGTTGCTTACTGCGTCTTTCTTTAGTATCCTCTCTTTGCCTGACGTGGGTTGTCAAGCTACTAGTGGATAAGAAATTCGCCTGATAAGATAAATGGGTTAAACCTAATAAGGTAATCATCTGGCTAGACCATCATTCCACCTCACTAATACATAAATTTCATGTAAGTTAATAATTAGCTAGTTCAATTCTATCTGAATTGAATTCAGACTTCGGATTTTATTTACTGTATTTATACTAGACATATTCTCACGTTTTGACTCGTACAGTTTCCAATTGCAATTCACTGCTGTCTCTTTACTTTGATATATGATGTATACATCTCTGCTAGCCCAGTTTCTCTACCTTCAGCTAATCACAACGCTAAAGCCCTATACGCAACCCTTAGCTCTGAACTCTAAAAGCCTCAAGACTGCTTGGTATCATTGGGATGAACCTGAATGACTTCTAGAATAGCTCAAAATATACTTACTGATCTTGCAGGGGCAGCGTCGAGGTATCCCATTTCAGGTGACAACCTGCATAAAGTTGATGACAGAGGATATATATAATATTACCCGTTGATCGAGTCTAATTTTTTAAATCCCCTCAAGTTTTATGTGTATTTCTAATCTCGAGCTCAAACGTCAATGAACCATTCCCCTGTCTAAGCCTTTACAAATTCTTTCTGTACAATTCTCCGCCACAATCTCTTAGTTTAGCAGCAGCCTGCTCTGGGGTGATATCTCTTTGTGGTTCGGCCATCAACTCATAGCCAACTAAGAATTTTCTGACCGTTGCACTTCTGAGAAGAGGAGGATAGAAATGCATATGCAAGTAGGAGGCATTGATCTCTGCTTCGGTACCCTCTAATGGAGCTTGGTGGATACCGGAACCTGTTTGTTTGTTAGCCCAAGATATTCTACGCGTGAGGAAAGGAAACTTTGATGAATTTACAGCAAGAAAGGGATAACTTACTGTAAGGAAAGCTCGTCTCGAACAAATTGTCATATCTCCTTGTGACCTCTGCAATGGCCTCGGCAAATCCTAACTTCTCCTCGTCGTTCAAATCAACGAGACCTCTCTTGTGAGTCTTGCTGATGATCATAACCTCAAATGGCCATGTAGCCCACCATGGACACACTACCAAGAAGCTCTCATTTTGAAACACGATTCTTTCTTCTTTCTCCATTTCAAGCTTCACGTAATCTTCCAGTAAATGACGACCAGAGTTTTCCTGGCGGTATTTAAGAAGATTCACGAGTTCAGAAGCAGGCTCTTCCGGTAATCCGGTAGTAGTCCAAATTTGTCCATGAGGATGTGGATTTGAACAACCCATTGCGGCACCCTTATTTTCAAAGATTTGCATCCATTTGTATTGTTGATTTGGCGCTCCAACATCGTGGCCTGATGGTGCAAGAGTGGTAGGTTGGGCAACGCTCGCAAGAGGTGAGGAGGGAGATAGATGTGCGGCGTAAATCTCTGTCCATGTTTGAATGACCGGAAGAATCTGAGCAGGAGTGAGGTCTGCGAGAGTGAGGTTGTGCGAGGGGGAGAAGGTTAAGACGTAGCATTTTCCTGTTACGGGTTCGGCCCGTAGAAGGATGTTTGAAAGGTCTAGAATATTGACGCAATTTGTCAGATCTCGTCTTAGTTTGTTAAAAGAGGGACAACTCTCCAAGGAAGGGGAAGGGAAGAGGCCTGAAATGATAGAATGGCAAGACAAAACGGACCTTTTGACTCCCCATCTTGCGCATATTCAGCTTGAACCTCCTTGACCGCGCTATAATCATTTACGAAAACAAAAGTATCTTTGTACTGCGGGTTTGAATCTCCTTGTGCTCGTTTATTTCCTGGACACAAGTAACACTTTGAGATAAATCAGTCTTCGGTATCAAATTCGGAAATTTCGGCATACCGCGGGATCATATTCAGGGAGGGTAATCTTCGAAGCGGCTTCTTGTTGTCCTCTTTTATGTATGTTAGCAATTCGTACGGCATGAATGCTTTTGTATTTTGAGGAAAGACTTTGGAACTTACTGCCATGGTCTCTTGGTTCGATGAGGGGAAACCAGAAGCCAAGTACCCCGCAATGGGTTGAATCTTCTATGAGAGATATCATCAAGGATCTTTTCTGGCATATTTCTTTTTTGGAATTAAGGTAACGCCAAAAATATGTACAGAAGTTGATGCTGCAGAAGGAAAATGGTTTTTTTTTTTTTTTTCTTTCCAATAAAAAATAAATATCAAGTAATCTTACCTATGTGTTCTTCCAAGGTTTGTTTTTTTTATTAATTAATAAGTTCCTTCCACTTCTGGTTGCTCGTGAGGTGATTGATTGCTTACTCCGCAAAAATGAGTAAATGGCGGGGATTTGACCCGTTCAGTGGTTTGTCCGTGAAGTGGGGTAATACATTACTAGTACCTACTTAGGTAATGTTGGAAGAACTAAGGTTACAGAACAATAAGACTTAATGTTACTTATGGGCAAGCAAGCACAACAATCTGAGTATATCATGAGGCTCTCTCGATTTTGAGTGTACCTAGGTAGTAAGATCTTATATATTGTAATAATTAAGAATAAAAATCTTATAATATCAAGCAATTGATCGATTTACTTAGTACTGTGATGTACGAGTAAGCATTTGGAAAGATAAGCTGTGATGTATCGAAAAAGGAATGGATCACTGTTGTAGGTAATCATTTTCTACTGGGGAGTATGCAAAGATGGTGAAATGTGTGGTGAAAGAGTGGTAGAAGGATACGAGGATATTGATGAAAAGGTTGTGTTTGCGAATCAACAAATCAACGAATGATGAGGTTGGAATAGAATTGAAGATGATTTGCCCATGGAGCTGCTTTACTGAATGAATCCTACGGAAAAGGTGCTGCTTAAGCGGGGCTATCCATATTTTATCTCATCCTCCAATGATAACGATAGTAATTCCCCATTGACCAATCACGTCAATCATATCTTTTGCACTAAAAGCCACTTCTCCACTCACTGCATCTCTCACCAACCACCTCTTCCTTTTCTCGAACTCATACGACCCTCCATACAACCCTCCATACGACCCTTCATACGACTGACCTTCCTACGATTCCCTCTCGGCTTCTTTCTTCCATTTCTACCCAGATATCTCTTCGTATGTCATCAAATCACCTGCATACCCGCTCGCATTTTGAGCAACCATGAGGAAGAATGCAAGTATATGTGGAAGAGTGGATAAATAAGTAGACTATTGCAGCCTCAAGATCAGCTTTTCTGTTGATGTACTCACCACCACCTACCTGGCTACCAGATAAGCAATCTTCCACCAAAGGAACAAAAACATATTCCCCACCGCCACTCAGCCTCTTATCACTGTTCGTCACCTGTCAATTTTTAATTCAACCGTCTTGCAGGATCTTTTGACAGCAGACAAAAATGTCTCCATGGTTCACTTGATTAGCCATAGCCAAACTACCCAGCTACACGGGATGGCCCCCGAAACGGACCTACCTGCAGTAATCTGGCAAGGAGGGTGCCCGGGATCTTTTACTTTCCAACAGTAAAAAAACTTTTTTATTCCCCATCTGCTTACGCCTCTTTCATCTAGCATTTCCTCTTCCTCGCTTCTGCAGAGAAAGTGGACAATCCGTCGTACGGAAGATTTTCCCGAAGGGAAAGGACATGAACGGCACGCTTTTCTTGCTCCGATATCATGTAGTGACATGCAATCTCTATCCTCGCTATTCTTGTCATCCAAAGAGTTGATACTATGTAGATCAGCTTGCCAAGATGCATGTCATTTTGGTTGGATGACAGCAATGCAGGGATCGCCTATCGCATGCTTGATGTTCAGTCAAGGGTATGTACAACAGGTACAGTAAAAATGTGTTGTCCTATTGAGGCTCACGTCTTTTGGAGTAAGACAGAAGATGATCTTCCATGTCTATTTCTCAAATTACCACAAGACCCCGGAGCTTGTCCATGCACTATCCTTCCATTTTATTCTCTCCCTTGGCCCTGCGTGTTTCTCATATCACGAATTTTTAATATCCAAAGTGGATTGGCAAGGTAAAGTGGTGTTTTCGTAGATCCTCATGTCTAGGGTCCCCTAGCTCTTTTCCGTTTCGAGAATTTTCTCCATCACAACAATATCTATCATTTAGACCTTCCTCTCGTTTTACTTGTCTCTCTTGCTCGTGGCCTATCTGCACGGCTTCGGAAATCTCCCAAGGTTACATTGCCAAATATCTGGCCGTGAGACTTCTGAATTGCCTTCTTGATTGGCTATAAATCGCTTCGATTGGAGTTTTCGGAACTTCAGCCTTAGAGCTGATGCACTTTGGTCGTATATTATAGTCAGGCACATCAACTACTATACAGATACCTGCAGTCAATCGTTCCCCAAACCAGAAGCAGTAACTGTCGTCTTCTTTTTTCGCTCGTTGAAACGATTTCAGCATAATTGCTGTCATCTACACCATCGTTATCTCGAATCTACAGGACGGCATTTCACAATGGTCTCCAAAACTCGAATCGGAGTACTAATAGCAGGGTTAATCGGAGTGGCACAAGGAGAATATTGGAATACAACCACGGCGATCGTGACTCCAGTAACATCAGATGGAAACGGGCTTCCTTCAACGTGCGAACCAAAGACTGTTACTGTCACATCACCAAGTGATGGGTATGGATCTTATCCCACAGAAACTGTTACGTCAACTTCAGTTTCTGTGTCGACGGCTACGTATTGGGAAACTACTACGATTGAGTGAGTTTCTGCCGGCAATAGCACAGTTAAGAAATACTAATATGATTTAGCAAACCAACTACAGTCGTCTCAATCTCTACATCAACAGTCTATCAAAATCAAAACGTGAGCAATTTTACGCAAACCTAAAAACTATCATTAACCAGAAATCAGACTACACAGACAATTACTACAACTATTGGGGGTGGCTATGGGCCTGGTACTACAGTGAGTTTCCGCACAATGCTAAGCATGGAAAGTGGCACTCGATTGACTATGGAAAGGTTACTGAGACGGTCACTATCACCGCGAGCACCATCCCGAGTGGCGGATATTCTTATGGAGTAACGACAGTGAGTGTGGCTTTTTTAGGACTTTGAGGGTCGATTTGTTAATGGACTTTAGATCACGGAGAGGGTCACTCAAGATCAGACTGTAAGTTCCGGTTTGCATCCCATTCACCATGGCTCAGTTCCTGACGCGCTGCTAGATAACTAAAACCGTCGGTGGTTATAAAAATGCTAACCAAACTGTACGTCCCCCATCATCGTGAAGAAGTATAGCAGCTAACATGCAATAGATCACGGAGAAGACTACAGAGACAGAGTCCTTCACAACAACGTGAGTAAACCAAGCTTCACATATTCAGTCCTTAATTCCTTGGCACAATTATGCCAATTTCGGTATTAGCTAAGGTTTATGATATCATTCCTTCTTCTATAAGGCGTGGCAATTGTCCGTTGCTGGGCTCGACGGTCTAAGGTCAATGGTCATGTAGAAGGAGAAGCAAAGAATCATAATGATAAGCTACTTTCAACTCTTCTCAAAAATAGTTATCTAGAAGATTTGCTAATATCTCGGCATTAGTGTTCCCAGTGTAATCTCCGTGACTACGACCCTGACGGACGTTTTTACTGTCGTAAGTATTTTAGGCCATAGTCAAACCTTCCTAGAGCTGATATTAGAATTACAAATAGACCGACACCTCTGCAGCTAACTTTACCGAAACAGCTCTCGTTACTACGGTATTTAACTCTTCAGAAAGTCCTCAAGTTTGTCGTACTAACTGTCATACTAGACTAAAAACTACAATTTCACTGCGACCGAGGTGGATCTAACAACTCTAACTAACACTATTACTGACGAGGAGACTACCACGAGCTTCATTTGGCAGACTACCATATTGACTAATGTTATTACGACTTCAATCCCGTATACAACAACTCTAATAAACAGCTATGGATACCCAATTACAATAACAAAGTACATTACCCTGACAACTACTGAGCGACACACCTCTAGTTTCACTACTACAACTACTCAGGACCACACAAAAACAAAATTTAAAACCATTACAACCACATGCACGGAGTTTTATCCCGTTTTGATAACCAAGACTATTAGTGGGTCTGTCACGACAATTACATCTTATTCCTCAACAACTTTCACCTCTCTCATCACTAGCAGCACAACGGATTACGCGACTGCCACAGTAACATCAAGTACAACTGATTACTTACCAACAACGGTATATCAACCTACGACATACACAACTACCCAAGATGTGATAGTCACCTCATCTTATCCCGTGACTGTCATAAACAACTACACGTTATGGGAAACCACTACGAAGACCGATGTATCAATATATGAGACCACCAGCACGGTGACTTCAATCAGCTCGGTACCTTTACCCACAACAGTGGATGTTTTTATAACCACTACCGTGGACCATTTCTTGACATCTGTCTCAACATATATTTTGAGTACCAGCTATCCAGTAACGGTGATTTCAAACTACTCTACGACTTACACTCAATACACCACCGAGTACTATACTAGTCGCGAAACAAGTACATTCTTGACGACAGCCACAGATAGAGAAACAGATTATGTCACTAAAACCTCATATGTACCTACCACGACCGTTTCAACATCGTTAATAACTACGAGTATACCTTATACTGTTATCTCTTCAACGACATCGTATATATATAGCACTCAGACCTCTTTAATCACAATTACAACATTGGTACCTACCACTGTCACAGATTTTTCTACTTCAATCTCGACTTCCGTGTCAGTTTCAGATGTATACGTCTACACAACGATCATAGAGACCTATAGCACCACAGACACTTCTTATATCACAACTTCTTATCCATATACCGTGAGTGAGACGCTCATAAGTGATATAACTCACAGCGTCACAGATTATACCACTACTACAGTATTAGAGATTTTGGTCTTTTTCAGTCTATCCACTCTCACCACAAGTATTATAAAGCCAACTACTACCACGCAAATTTCACTGATCCCAACTACCATCACCGACTCATACTTTTCCACAGCCACGCAAATTTCACTAATCCCAACTACTATCACCGACTCGTACTTTTCCACAGCCACGCAAATTTTAATAATCCCAACTACTATCACCGACTCATACTTTTCCACAGCCACGCTTACACAAACGACCTCATATCCATATACTGTGGTATCCTCAACAACAGAATACAGTTATAGCACTCACACAACGGTCTCAACATATACTATGACGAGCATCAAAACTACTTCTATTCCATACACAACAACGACGGAAATATGGGTTCCAACTACGACGACAAGTACTTCATTTGTTCCAACTACGACGACAAGTACTTCATTTGTTCCAACTACGACGACAAGTACTTCCCTCGTTCCAACTACAGTAGTCTCATCATATTTCTCCACTTCCGTTATGACGCTTTCCACATCTTATCCGTATACTGTATATGAAACTATTATCAGCTCGACCACTTACTACTCTACCTCGTATCTAAGTACTACCTACACGACAACTCAGGAATTAACCTCTGTGTCAACGTTTACTACTCTCGTTTGTCCCCATCTTCAAGGCTCGTTGGATCGACGGCTAACACCTTCCTAGGTACCCACGACAACCACCGAGACTAGTGTGATTACTAGTAGTACTTTGGTACGCGTCCCTTGCATGTGAATGCTTTGCATTAGTTAATGGGGAGTCCAGGTTCCTATTACCACGACTGAAATTAGTGTATCTACGAGTATCTCGATTTCTGATATCTACTCGACATATAGTACCACCTTGATAGAATCGACCACGATCAGCACCGTCTTGACAGAGATTCATCTTTCCACACTAACCATTTCTACCTCATATCCATATACTATTTACACCACAGTTGTCAGCGATCATACGAGCACGTCAACCCAATATATCCCAACGACGTACTCTCAGGTTATATCCACGACGCAATATATCCCAACAACTTATACATCATTGATCACGAGGTCTGAAAGTAAGTACTACTTTCAAGGTAGGTAGACACTCAGCTGATTTGGAACTAGCTACGACGGCCACAGCAACAGTGACCAATAGTGAAAGTAAGTAATTTATCGACTTTGAGTTTAAGATCGAATGATTAATATGAAACAAAGCGACTACAGCTAGCTACACCACCACTGATTTTGAGAGTGAGTCCTTATCACATATATCTTTGACAAAAAAATGGCTAATTTCCTCAGCTGCTACAACAACCATGACGTCTGGTAAGTTTTTAAGGTTATGAAATCTTTAAAAGGTGCTAATTGTACAGTCACAACGCTTACTTCGCTCGATATAATCACTGTTCCTCCCGTAACGGTCACTACTATGATCTCAGGGACTCCCATCACCATCACGGAACCTGCGTCAACGATAGTTGTTATCCAAACGATCACCTCAGATATATATGCAACATCGATAATTACCCTTCCTGCTAGCACTGTGACCTCGGATATCTTCATTACTACATCAGGTAATAAAAGATCATTGATTGCTAGATCCTATTCTGACAACTAATTAGTTCCCGGCCCAACCATCACGACTTCAATATCAGGATCTTTGACTACCATCACCTTGCCTGGAACTACCTCAATCTTGACAGTTCCAGGTCCAACGGTAACTTCGAATATATACGTAACTACTTCACGTGAGTCTTCAATTGTGTATAAATATATATATTGATTACATACTGATGTTATAAAGTTCCTGGGCAAACTATCACTACATCTATATCAGGATCTTTGACGACCATTTCCCTACCTGGCAGTACAGCAACATTGACGGTTCCAGGCCCAACAGTAACGTCCAACATATACGTGACTACCTCGCGTAAGTCTCAAAGTACTTTTGTACATATTGCATGCTAATGTTTGAAGTTCCTGGACAAACTATCACTACATCTATATCAGGGTCTTTGACGACCATTTCTCTGCCTGGAAGCACAGCAACGTTGACAGTTTCTGGCCCAACAATCACATCCAACATTTACGTCACTACCTCACGTAAGTACAATGACTATTTCGTAATTCAGATGAATATTGTGCTGATATAATCAAGTTCCTGGTCAAACTATCACCACTTCGATATCGGGATCCTTGACAACGATTTCATTGCCTGGTAGCACGTCGATTTTGACCGTTTCCGGACCCACAATCTCGTTACCTGGATCTTTGACAACAGTTACTCTACCTGCAAGTACGTCAGTGCGAACAATTTCCGGGCCTACGGTTACTTTATCGATATCAGGATCCTTGACTACTATAACACAGCCAGCAATTACATCAATTGTGACTCTTCCTGCTTCAACCCTGACTCTACCTGGATCTTTGACGACAGTTACACTGCCTGGAAGTACCTCGGTTCAAACGGTTCCCGGGCATACAATTACATCGTTGATATCAGGCTCTTTGACAACAATAACACAACCAGCAATTACATCAATTTTGACTCTCCCTGCTTCAACCTTGACACTACCTGGATCTTTGACGACAGTTACACTGCCTGGAAGTACCTCGGTTCAAACGGTCTCCGGGCCTACGATCACGTCGCTGATACCAGGATCTTTGACAACGATAACACAGTCAGCAATTATCTCGACTGTTACGATTTCTGGACAGACAATTACATTGTCAGGCTCCACGGTTACTCTCTCAGGGACCACATCAGTTCAGACAATCCCTGGTCCTACAGTCACATCGCTGGTACCAGGATCTCTGACAACGATAACACAGCCAGCAATAACATCGATTGTAACGATCCCCGGAGAGACAATTACATTGTCAGGGTCAACAATTACACTTCCAGGGACTACATCAATCCAGACAATCGCCGGTCCTACAGTGACGAAATCGATATCAGGATCCTTAACCACTATCACACAACCAGGAAGTACATTGATTGTTACCCTTCCTGGGTCGACCTTGACTCTACCAGGAACGACAATTCCCGGCCAGACAATCACACTACCAGGCTCGATAGTCACCCTTCCTGCATCCACATCAATTCAGACGATCCCTGGTCCTACAATTACAACGTCGATATTAGGATCCTTGACCACTATAATACAACCAGGAACTACGTCGATTGTAACCCTTCCCGGCTCTGTCTTGACTTTGCCTGGGTCGACAATCCCTGGCCAGACCTTGACCTTACCAGGCTCAACTATTACTCTACCAGCATCGGTCACTACATTGCCAGGCTCGACAATTACCCTTCCGGGATCAATGACTACAATACTAGGCTCAACGGTCACTCTACCTGGTTCGTTCACTATACTGCCAGGACAAATAACTACTATTCAAGGGTCAACATTCACAGCTCCACTACAGACAATTACGCTCCCAGGGTCAATCACTACATTACCAGGCTCTACAGTCACTCTACCCGGATCCGTCATTACATTAACAGGCCAAACCATTACTGTTCAAGCATCAACTTTCACCGCTCCAGCGCAGACGGTCACCCTGGTCGGCTCCATTACAACACTCCCCGGGAAAATTACCACTATTCAAGGATCAACACTTACAGCTCCAGTAGAGACAATCACATTACCTGCGTCCGCGACTACCATATCTGGGTCAGTCACCACACTACCAGGGCAAACTACTACCATTCAAGGATCAACATTTACAGCTCCTGATCAAACGATCACGTTACCTGAATCTGTGGTTACACTCCCTGGATCCGTGACGACTCTTGCTGGTTCATTTTCGGTATCCACGGTAACTCAATCACTTGCTGGACCTACAGTTACAAACACACAAGCAGGATCAACTGTGATATCAACTATACCAGGCTCTATTAGCGTTTATCCAACGACTATTAGCCTTGGGGCAACCTTGAGAGGATCTACGGCATACATCACTGAACCTGGATCTACGGTAACTGTAACAGAACTGGTCACCTGCCCGTCCCCTACAAATTCCGGCCCAGTAATTCCTCAAGACTCTAGTTCGTCAGCAATCTTTGGATGTTCACCAGGATACGTCTGCAACCCGCCCAAGCCTGATCACTGTGCTCTTTGGACCGATCCACCAGCCGAAGATTATCTTTGCGAAGCCCAATACTGTATCCCTGCTCCCGAGACAACTGAAGTATACTGGCCACAAAACCAGACTGGTTATTACCCACCAACAGCTGGATATTTCAATCTGAACCCCAATGCATTTGGTCTCAGCTTTGGGATTTTCATCGAGAAGGTCATCACCGAATTTATCATTGGTAATGAAGGTACTGAATTAGTCAAAACAATCACTACTGGCGATTGGACATCCCAAACTGGTATCTCTCACTATCCAGCCGCAACTCATACCGGACTTTCTACTCTGTCACTTGCCACACCTTCTGCCCCGTCTCGCCGCAGTCTTCTTCCACGAATCTTTGGAAAGAAAAGCAACTCCATGCATCTTAACCTTCTCACCAAACGCGATGAAACTGTGGCCCCTGCAGTCTGCTACGCCACCTGCAACAATTGCTATATCGAAGTACTCAAAGTCGGTAAATCACCCGCTCTTTGCGCATCCAATTCCGCATTTGAATCAGATTATTCCTCATGTCAAGCATGTATCGAGGCAAATAGTGTCAATGTGAAACAAACGTTGCAAGCATACGTGGAGCCACAATTTGGACAGTTCTTGGAATTCTGTAGTGCACAGATACCGCAGAGTGAGGTTGCTGGTAGTACGCAAGTGATTACAAAAACGGCGACAGTTTTGCCTGTTGAGGCGAGCACTAGCACAATCAAATTGGAAACTACCACAAGTGCCTCGAGTGCTGTTTTGAGCTCTAGGACGAGTGCAAGCCCGAGCTCGAGCCATAGCCAGAGCCAGAGCCAAAGCCAGAGCCCGAGTGTTAGTGTTAGTGTCACGAGCCAAATCGCACCGGTTGGTGTTTCGACTACATCTTCAGTCCCAATCTCAACCGCAAGCACTTCTTCTCCTGTGATAATCAGTGTACCTACAGCTTCAGGTAGTGGAAGTGCTTCACCATCAACATCAGCCTCCAGTGTCCCCGGCATAGGCATTTCCAAATCATCCTCGAGCTCAGCATCGTCCTTAACATCAGCCTCAGCATCTAGCTCTGAATCTTCCCTTCAATCTCGAACCTCAACTCCAACTCCAACAACGAAATCAGCTACGAGTTCTTCATCCACTAGTTCCGGGTCTGCGAGCCCATCAGGCACTGGTGAACCTTCCCAGAATGCTGGTTCAAAGTTGAAGCCTTCCATGTTCTTTATATTGGTAGCGATGGTTGTCGGGATGATTGGCTGGTAACATGATTCTCATTTCGTTTATTTTTTCCTTCAAAATTTAGCGTCGGCATTTTTACATTCATCCTCATGACTGTACGACACGACGATTACATTTAACGTATTATGACATATTCATTATCAATTCTATATTTCATTTCCCATTCCTAATGTCTCTATCAGACATGAACAACAAGAAACTTGACACAAACGATCGTTGACTCATTATTTTAAACTCAACCTCAATAATGGATGGAATGACAAATCATGGTCTTTACGAAATTTTTGGCATACATGATATGCAATCACAGTCTTTCAGTATGATGTGAAATGAAGGGATGCATGGAAACGATGAAAGATACCCAACACACACTCATTCATGGTGTTATATTTGAATTTTAAAACGAAAGGAGAGGGAAGTAATGGCAGATAGTGGTCGGAACACTTGATGATTCTGCTAAGGAAAGGATAATGTTTGACTGTTGCTGAGAAATTGGATTTTGAGACAGAAGAAGTTAGTGAAAAGGCCAAAGATGGATTGACGAGAGAATGAAAGAAAGACGTGAGGGAGGAGAGAGAGGCAAATCTCTAATTCTTATGTATATATTTAACATCTTTTAACTTTTCAGTCCAATTTGGAAATTGGTGGTAGGAGCATCAGAGGAACGGAAGGAGGAAATAATCAGGATGGAAGATGAATGGGGAAATGGATGGCGAAAGATAGTGATAGCAATATATATGAATTTTTCTTTTCAAGATAATCATTAGAGGTTTACCTCCCCAAACTTCTTGCTGTATGTACCCATGAAGTGTCATGATTTAGTCAAGCTATGAGAGTATTGAATATTAAAAAAAATCATTAAAATCATTAAAATGAGTAGAATGAATAGAATGAATAGAATGAATAGAATGAATAGAATGAATAGAATGAATAGAATGAATTAATATATTCTTTTGATTCTTGTATATATTTCTAAACATTCTTCAACCAAATATTTGACAGAATAATTACATTTAAAGGTTTTGACTATGAAATATTGTAACTATAGTACCAAGATGGCACTAAGACAAACAAGCATCATTGTTCTCGAGAATATGCAATGTTTCTGCCTCTGCGTTTTGTTGTACATCTGAAAGCGCCGGACACGCGCTGTTCGGTTCGTCTTCGGAGCTTGTGAAGTCAATGACTAGCCCTTCTGTGAATCGTTGTTTATGAATAGATGCATGAGAGTTTGCCAGGACTTGCGGTGGTGTGGCTATGGAAACATTAAACTTGTCAGAACCGGTTATGCTGTTGGATGTGATGGTATTAATGTTTCTTTTGTCAAATGAAGTTGTGAGCGAGTGGAGAAGCTGAGGGTGAGGTGTTTGTGTCTGCATTTCTAGCAAGCTTCAAATATTGAGACTGAACATCTCCAAAAGCGGCACAGCCCACCTCAACTTTGATGCCTCTAGAAGCAACCTTGGTATTTTTAGCTTCGATTAACACCTGGAAGTTGCGCCAGTGTTTGGCGACGAGCGGAGAAGTGGGTGTGATAATTAAAACGCTCGGGGTGGCGGATGTATAGCTAACGAACTCCGTCTGCACTTCATTCGTCTCTGGATTTTCCGTTTTGAAATGGTGCCATCTCTGGTGATCATTGATCGCGTCAACATTACCAACACGCGTATTTTGTTTGCTAGTTAGATCGTCTTGCAATTGCCAGATAGCATTTAAAATTGCCACTGCAAGACCAAGAGACTTTCTGCAACCTATGAATCGATGTCTTCCAATGACGGTGTCAAGTTCTCCCCACAGGTTTTGCGTCTCAGATTCTAGTCTGGATTTTCTTGCATTTGGCAGATCGCGTTTATGATTGCGACTGCAAGGCCAAGGAACTTTCTGCAATCTTTAAAAATGTTAGTTCTTACTCAAGGAGCCTTTGAGATACCAGAAGACCTACCACCTAGTTCGTTGATCATGGGATCTCTGTTCAAACGGAGGGAGGACCCATGACTGCACTCAAAGCTTTCAACATAGGCACCTGAATTGGATTTGGCTTGCGAGCTTCGACGCCGTACTTGGCTGAGTAGGCTGCGCAACGAATACCCGTGAGGCGATTTATTGCTCCGGTGGATAATCCACGGATTCCGTTTCAAAGTGGATAATTATGGGATCCCAATAGGTAATCCGCGGAATGGATAAGTGGATTATTCGCAGGTAGTTTGCTGATACTCTGCAAAGAGTTTGTTGGTAATCTGCAGATTATCCACGGAGCGGACTATTTCTCCACAGCCTGGGCCTTGGACTTTTTGCAGGAGTTCTTTGACGCCGTCGTATCCGTAACCGGCTTCCCATGATGAATGGATGGTGATATTGCTACCTAGCGCCATACCAGCCTTTCCTAGTGGCTCATTAAGAAAAGCACCCAATGGTACGGTGAACTGGTGAGGTTGGCCGACCTTTATCCTTTTGGTTTGTTAGTTTAAAAATGTCTGACTTGCACGGATTCAACTTACATTCTCTTGTCAACTTCTCAGAGATTCTCCACCGTTGACCATAATCTAATGCAAGGCTTTCTAGCTGAGGGATTGTTCAATTGACGGTAGACGTGGTAGAAAGGAGGGAAAGAGGAGGTTGAAGGGTTGGAGAGTTGAAGAATCGAAGAATGGAGAAAGTGAGGAGAGCAATTCAGGAATTGAGCAGAGGGAGACAGGAATTGAGGAGAGGAAGACACGAATTGAAGAGTTGAGGAGAGGAAGAGAAAGGGAGGAAGAGAAAGGGAGGAAGAGAAAGGGAGGAAGAGAAAGGGAGGAAGAGAAAGGGAGGAAGAGTTGTAGATTGAGGAGTTGAACAATTGAAGATTGAAGAATTGAGGAATTGAAGGATTAAAGAATCAAAAAATTGTGGGTTTGGGGAATTGAGGAATTGAGGAAAGGAATCGAAGACGATCGTAGTCTTGACCATAAACTATGCCGAGTATGGATCGAGCGATGTTATCTTCTTGACTCGATGGGCACCTGTTGAATTGAGCAGTTGAGGAATTAAGAGTTGAAGAATTGATAAATGGAGGAGAGGAAGAAAGGAAGAGAGGAATTGAAGAGTTGAAGAGTTGAGGAGTTGAGGAGTTGAGGAGTTGAGGAGTTGAAAGAATCGAGGGAATTGAAGGATTAAAGAATCAAAAAATCGAGGGGGTTGAAGAATTGAGAAGTTCAGAAGTTGAAATCTGAGAAACTAAAAGATTAATAAGAAGAAATTGAAATTTTCGTTGTTGAGAAAATGTCTGCCTACCTACCTAGTGAGTAATCCAGGCGACGCGGCATATTCATCCTTTGTTTACTCACAATAGCGGGATCAAAATTTTCCTCAACGAAAATTTCAAAAGAAGAGCCGATTGATCTGAGAGCCGGCTTGTTACCAGCTCATCTTTAGTGGATAGGGTACCTAGATAGACTGCTGTGTTACTCCGCATCTGATGCATATGATGTTTTTTGATATTTGTGTGCGTACATTGCATCTTCTCTTACTTGGGTATACTGCAGTCAGTGCATCGCAGAGCAGATCAGTTCAGATAAGATCAGTTAGTCAAGCTTCCTACATACAAATATTTTTCACATCGATGTATAGGTTGGTTCTGCATGATATATTGGGAAAATGTATTATTTAGGCTTTAAAGTAGTTACAGGCCCCTCTCTGATCGTGACATAGAATGACCTGAGAAAGCACGTCAACACTAAAAAATCGCCTCATATCGCATTTTCCTATTCCCACTACTTCCGTCTTCAAGGTCCATTTATCCATCTGATGACGATTCTTCTCGTTGCCAATTCAAAGTTCTGTAGCATGTTTAAAGCAAGGCAGCCCCTCGTATGCGCAGTTTGTGGATCATCAAATTGTAAGACGCATTTTTGGGACCATGGTGCATGTAGGAAGCCCGGCTTCTTACTTCTATGGTCGACCAAATGCACATATTTAAGTTTACCAAACATCTCAAACAGCGATGTGATATCTTCCTTAGTGACAACAGGGTGAACACCTTCTACTTTCAAACACATCTCAGAGTCATTGTGTTCTTCGGATCCTCTGGGGACCACCGAAGTTCGTCCTTCGACATATAAATGTTAGTTGAGAGTTTGAGGGTCTTTGGACGGAGCGTATCTTACCAGCAAAGTCGGGAAGCCAAATTTTAACAGTGAGCACGTCTGCCTTGATCTTTACCGGTCTTTCCCCAGTGTCGAAGAGGTATCTCTGCTTGTCATTCATGAGGTCTGGATGACGAAATAGCAACACAGAAAAAACACCAAGCTTCACCTCACTTTGGACGGCACCAAATGCTCTTGAAAACACAAGACACTTCAAGCGCAAGAATATGTCGAGGAGGGCTTTGCTGATCGTACTTGTTGCATAATTTGGGATCGTGAATCTTCCGGTGGTAGTAATATTAACGTCATACATGCGCCTCGTGGCAGCTGAAGATGCTTCATGCGGTTGATGTAAATGTGTCGCAATTTTTGGATCATAAGAACCTCCTGATCGTGTTGAAGTTTGGGGGTTTTTGGATGCATGAACCGGTTAAAGAAGTGTCTGCTTTGCGATTTGAGATCAAAAACTCCATTCAAAAGTGCGTCAGGGCAGACTGGGCTGACGTGCTTCTTTGTGCAGTCTAATGGAATACAGTCATCGCCATCCTGAAACAATGTTAGCATTAATAGTATTTGGCATAATGGAGAGTTTATACCTTGCAAATTGACCACATTTGACAATTATGATTGGCCTTCGAATACTGATTATCTCCAAACAGTTCAAACGGACAGACAGACGTGTAAATTGCTTCCTCAAATTTCCAATAACGAGGACTGTTTGATTCAAGTGTCATCATTCTAGACATCTGTTCGTCAACTGGGTGTTCCATATCCTTCGACGTTTCCGGTGATGTACCATCGTTAACTTCTTCAGACGGCAGCGAGAAAAATGCCATGTCAAGCTCTGGTTGGAAATCCAGAAGGGACATTTCTTGGGAGAGTTTGCTTGGAATCCAGAAGGGACATTTCTTGCGAGATAGTTGGTGATGATTCCTCCACTTTTCGATCCGTAAAGTTGAGCCTGGGGTTACAGAAAGAATAATGGGAATCGAAATTTGGATTCGAAGATATAAAAATTGAAGGGAATTGAAAACTTGAGGGATTTTGGAGGTGAAAAAATGAGAAGTTGAAAAGCTGAGAGGGTAAGAGGAGTGAGAGGGAGTGAGAGGGAGTGAGAGGGAGTGAGAGGGAGTGAGAGGGAGTGAGAGGGTAATAGGGATGAGAGGGGGAGATGGTGAGATGGTGAGAGGAAGAGAGGGGAGACATTGAGAAGAAGAGAGGGGGAGACATTGAGAAGAGGAAAGAGAGAGAGAGAGAGAGAGAGAAAGAAGATTAAAAATCAAAAAGTTGAATTGGAAGGGAAAGTTGAATTAAGTAAAATGAAAAAGCACCTAGTAGTCCCGACGACGCGGCACATTCATCTTTGTTTACAAACTAGCGGCATCAAAATCTTCTCAACAAGTACTTCCGAGAAAGAAAAAACACCATCAAGGTCTCCTCAACAATATTATTCCCGAAAGAACGGCCGAAGCATTTCAAGATGCGTATTCGTATCTAAATTCCGGCCAATTACGTATACTGTATCTTATCTTATATTGTTTACAGAGCAGAGTAGTGAGTCAGTCAGACAATCAAGCAACACAATAGAAGCTGAATTCCCATTTGTCTTATTGAGTAGAGGTGAGGAGACATGTCCTTTCAAGCATAGCGAAGTTGGTGCAAATGATCATGTGAAAACTGAACCATGTGATGAGCCATAATGTGTCTTGATGCTGCATCTTCACGGCGGTCCAAGATCCGGCACCCTTCAACATGCTACTCATTTCGGCAGCAAACACTAGGATTCAGTACATTTCCATGTGGTTAGTGTTTCTACATGATTTAGAGGTCGCATAGCAAAGAGAACATATTCCTTCCCTGGGGAGATGAAGGCATACGCGGTGGTGGCATCTTGCCTTTTGAGTTTTCGTGCACATCTCATTCTCTGTTCTCCGTTCGGCTCGAGTATTATAGCAACGAGTGAATAGCAATTGAAACCCTAACTTTTAATGACTTTTTCAACATGAATGCTCTTTAAGATAAGAATAAAAAGTGAGCAGTCTGAGTCAGATGCCTTAGTTTCCCGTTACCCCTCATTCTGGCTACCTATCCTCTTACATCCAAAACATAGATGTTCATCTATTAATGATGATAGCCGCATCAAATTAAGATATTATGACACTCGACATGAAATTAAAACCCGTTGGTTAAGTGCAGATAAGATTCTTGAAGATTTGAACATTTCCCCAGCTGAAGCCAAGCCTCCAACATGTAATCAAGTGTAGCTCCCGTTCCTCGGTTATCAAAATATTCTCCAGCAACAGAGAGATTCAATGTGTCCGAAGCTTTAGCTGCTTTGACAGAGCATCTACCCCTGGTATCGCAGAAACTCACGTAAAATAGATGCCCAAGAGCAGTACATCAGGACAGGACAATGATACTGCTGGTGATAGAAATAATACTCCCATTTCGCTCATCACCAACCTGTATACAAAATATTCACAGATATCAAGTCGATCACCAGCATACTAATTGTTCCATTCCGGGTGCACGGATGTTGGTCGTGTCTTATAAAATCTATGCAGTACACTTATACATTATACGTCTACAGTTTGAATTCGGCTTCAGCTACTTTGATAGAGAATATATCCCTGGTACACTAATACATTATACGCTTAGAGTTTGAATTCGGCTTCGGCTCCGGCTCAAAGCGAATGTAGATTCAAGACTAGATGAGCATGACACTAACTAGTATTGCTGTAGGGTAGGGCTAAATTGAAAGCTAGCTTCAAAAATGGCTAAGAGAATAAGCGAAACTATTTTTAAGGAGCTGTAGCTTCTGGACTGCGTACATGTAGGATGAATATCAAGTTCCATAGTAAAGTCAGATGAGCTTATGTTACTTTAACCTTAAGCTTGATGATGACACTGCCTGGTAAGCTTACGTAACCACACCAGGTACCAGATTTGAATCTATTGGAGGTTACTGAACCTCTTTCTGCTCATGTTAATCCATCACTGACCTTGCATGATGGCTGTGACATACTCCGTAGAAAAGTCCTAGATATTGGTATACATTACACGTAGTCTTAAAATAGTTTGTAGTGCAGCTGTACGCTAATACAACTTATGAACGTGCGTGTAGATCATTGTTAGAGTAACCGCTAAGCCCATGTAACCCCTGCGGACTCATGGAAGTTTGCCGAGGCTTCGGCATCGTCCCCCACAAATTATGGAGACCTCTTCATTGACAACGCATCTTCCTCCGCAGCTTTACTAAAGTAAGCACAATGGAAATTGAACTTTATACTCCGACTGTACAAAAATATCATTGCACAATTTTCTTTTCTCTCTCTTGCTTCTGATCTTATCTACATCCTATTTTTTTCTGCACATCATCAACAATACCCCGCCATCTCAATTTCCACAATATGTCCACCGGCACGCCCCTCAAAAACACTCTGCTATCATTCCCAACAGCTTCTACTCTCCTCATAACTATCAACAGGCCGTCATCCCTCAACTGCCTCGATACATTCACGCACAATGAACTCGATCGCGTCTTTCGATGGTTTGACGCCGAGCCGGGTCTTCGATGTGCCATCTTAACAGGCGTCGGACGGAGTTTTTGTGCGGGCGCAGATCTAAAAGAATGGGATTCGAATAATTCGTTATCAACTTCCGCCTCCAGTCAAGCCCGCTCATTACCCACATCCGGTTTTGGAGGATTGAGTCGGAGAGGCGGAAAGAAACCTATAATATGTGCTGTGAATGGAATTTGTTTTGGAGGTGGTTGTGAGATGATTATAAATGCGGATATGGTGATTGCAGAATCTCATGCGGTGTTTGCGCTACCGGAAGTCAAAATTGGAGTCGTGGCTCTGGCCGGGGCTTTGACTAGGTTAGTGAGGACGGTAGGGAAACAAAGAGCAATGGAGATGGCATTGACGGGAAGGACGCTTGGAGCAGAAGAAGCCATGGAATGGGGATTGGTTAATAGGGTGGTGGGAACGGGGAAGAGTGTTGAGGAAGCTATCAAAATGGCGGAGCTGATAGCAGCAAATAGTCCGGATAGTGTTATTGTGAGTAGAGAAGGTATCAAGATGGGCTGGGAAGGAGTTGGTGCCGAAGAAGGAACGAGATTGATAGAACAGAATTGGTACAGTAGGATGGATAAGGGACCGAACATGAAGGAGGGAGTGAGGAGTTTTGTTGAGAAGAGGAAACCGAATTGGGTACCTAGTAAATTGTGAGTTTTGTATTTTTGTATTTAGCTAGTTTATATCCCCTCTTGTTTAGCAGTCATGAATGTATTCCATTGAACACTATATATTCTTGAGTCATTGAAAATGGATCGAGGGAGATTTATCTTCCCTTCATAATAAACTAGACCTCAATGCGCCATGAGTAACCTCAGTACATTCCACCTCTCCATGGCCTACCTAATTTATTCTCCTCCTTTCAACCAAAACAACCCAGAAAACTAATCCATCCATTCTCATTCCTCTTGACCCGCCTCCAGAGCCGTAGCATTAATAAACAAACATTCCATCTCTTCCTCTTCCCACTGCACAATCTTTCCATCGACACCCTTCCCCTCCTTGATACACATCTAAACCTCTCTTCCCCTCTCCCCTCTTCCACCATCCATCTCCCCATCAACCTCGGTAATCCCTAGCTCCTTTAAACATCACCTTCCTAATTCCCCCCTCACGAAAATAAAAATCCAACCCAGCTGCAAAAGGCCCCCCCACAAAACCACCAATCAAATCAATCAATTCACTTATCAAAACACTGATATTACTTTTTTTCATTTCATACCCTGTTCCTGCCTACCTGCGGCATCCCACTAGGATGGATTTAAAAAGCATGCAAGTCGTTTGCGGAATTAATTAGGGAGTTTACTTGAGTAATCGGATGTGTGTGTGGAAACTTGAAAAGTCTCGTTTGGTGATAGGTTAGGTGGTGCAGTTGTAGGTGCATTTGCATTTGCGGAGACGCAGGAGCAGGAGCAGGAGCAGGAGCAGGGTTGTTTTTTGCGGGGGGGGGGGAGAGTCATGAAGGAAGGAAGATTGTGAAGCGGATGTGTCTGTAGTGGCAGATCATGTTGATGGGATTTGAGTATACATACTAGGTAGGAATAGAATAGGAATATGGAGAGTAGATTTTTGAGTGAGGAATTGTTTGTAGATTTATATACGGTGGTGAATTACTTACACTTATTATATCCCGCAATAAATACACACCAGCAGTCATATATATATATCTCTACTTCCCACACTATCATTTATCATTAACCTCGTCAGAAGTGCGTAAAGACGAGCGAATTCAAAACTAGCAATACAGTAAGGTTACAGTCATACAGCTCAATTAACCACAAATAAACCGAACAGGAAATCAGCTGCTTTCGCGATGCGGGGTGTTTATCACACTCATGATGAGTGACAAGCATTTTACTGTACTCGGTGAACAGATAAGAATGCCATGACTAGTATACAGAGTATGACTGCATGAATATAAATGCATGAATATAAATGCAGCTGTTTTGCAGTATGCATGTCGATCATCACATCACATCACATTCGCGTCATTGTCGAAGATCTGGAGAGTGGGATGGATATCACCGTAGGGTTTTTGGTGGGAGTGATATGAAGTATGTATGTGCTTTCTTTCTATTTTGTACTGGGGAAGGAATAGACAAAATGATGGAATGGATGGGGATATAGAGGTAGAGGTGAATTTTTACTCTTTTTGGATCTCTCTTTCTCTGGAAAAAGGAAATGTATATAACCTTTTATACAGCATGCTATAAATGCCAAGAACTTTGTGGAGTATCACGACATGACATTCCTTATATCTATATCTGGCACCAGATTGTCCAAAAGTCTGGACTAGGGATCGAGACTAGATATAAGTTTTCAACATTTGGAAAACACTATTCATTAATTCAAATGGGTTGAGGAATTCAACTGAATCTACTATATATTGCAGAAAGGATAACTATCTCAACATGATTTGGATTTTCTTGATGATTTCAATGTTACAATGGGCTTCAATGGGTTTCAACAATCCAAAGTTTTCAATTGTTTATAGTAGTCCTGATTGTTGGAGCCCTGGCTTTTGTTTTTTCTAAGTTTCCTACCTCAAAAAGCAGACATGTCATTGAAGGGGAGGTTACAGTCAGTAAACAACCACTTCTCCTCATCGGAGTACGCATGCATTTCTCCGCAGCAACGGAAGCACGAAATACTTTATACACCACCAGCCTCATAGGCCAAAAAGTAATCGATATGCAAGTCCAAAGTTTTGAATAAATTACTTCTCGAAACTAATATCACAAGATCATACTGGAAGTTCTAGATACTGAAAACAAGCAGCTTGAGCTCGATAGTTCCTACTTCACGCTAGGAGGTTTGATAAGTTGATCTCTTATTTCAATTACTTTTTATATCTGTCTTAGTACTAAATTGCATATTGTATGGTGTATGTCCGCAAAGAGAAGAAACTTAAGGCTCCGTTTTAGATGCATGATGTGTACCCACTGATATCACTTCCTTTCGTACTGGTGTAAGGTTCTGAGTGGGCGATGTGTATCTATGGCAGCCAGGGCAATGTATGTAGTTGAAGGCATTTGTCGGCTCGGAGCAGGCTCGCAAGTTTGGGGAATCGATGTCGCGTACGTCGATGGCCTGTACATCACAACTGGCTCTCAGATTCGACGCGCAGCCGTATAACCTGATCGCTCCGCTATCTCCTTTATTACTTGCTACTTTTTGGTCTGTATGTCGCATCCAACTTTCCATCGAGATGTTGCGTACTGATCAAGTTCGCGTTTGATGCTAGTATACAAGCAGTTCACAACGCTGGTAAACACAACTTTTCAGACTCCAGATTCATGGCTTTTACAAAACTTAAAACGTTTGCTGCCAAAAAGTGTTTATTTCTGTTCGCCTAAACCTCAATTATTGTACACGTTGCGGATGCGAGCTTCTTTATTGTTATCATCTGCTTCATTTTAAATCTGTTAATCACAAGGTCTATTATAACCTGAAATAACGATTTATCAATCTCATCTTTTCTCGCATGGGATATCTCCGCAGACTTCTAGACCATTGCTGTACCTCGTTCGCTGTGTGTCGAGGCCAAGGGAATTTCAATTATACTCGACGAGGATCCACTGCCCCAGATAGGCTGTCCTTGCCTCGTGAATGTGTCATGGATATGTGCCGTAGCACAACAGTCCGCTCTGGATAGCCATAGAGCGGGAGTGTAACAGCACATTAGCGGCGGTCATGATGAGAAGCTACCACCCCACGACATGATTGAGGATCTATTCAGCCGCTTTGCGTCGATGGTAATCGTGGTAGACGATTCAATATACGAGCCTCAGGATTATATGTGGAGGGCCCGGTTAGCACTGGGTGCTGTATATATAGTGAGGATGAACCAGATGAAACACATTCAAACATGGGCTGTATCCGTGTTGCATGCTCGCCTTAGATCCTGAGCAGAGTGAACGTGCCCAGATCACTGCGCGCGCGAATCATAAACCAAATGGTATTGAGTCAATCCCTCTGTGGACGGTTGGGAGTGTAATTGAAAGTCGGAGAAATTCAGATCCGCGACGGTGACTTTCTTCTTCGTCAATGCCATGCCGTTTTAGCAACGTAATATTAACAATTGTTCTTCTTTTCGACCGAAGCCGCCGGTGTGATGTTCATTTGCGGAGTGCCAGTATTGAGTAAGAATTGCATAGTTCATCTAGAGTATCAATTCGTAGGTAGAATTGCACAGTTGCTCACTTGCGCGTCGCAAACAGTTGATGGAGTTTATCGACGTGTACAAATCATGGCCGGGTGAAAGACCCTCGAAGTTTCCATGTATAGCCACAGTCCTTTACCACGGTCATCACCTGAATATCTCTTTAACTGACGAAGACCAGCAGCCAAATCGCGCTTCTTAACATCTAGTGAGTGCCTCTCAAAGCATCGAGGAGTTCGTCTTGAGGCAACTCAATTTTTTCTAGGCTCATACCACCTTGCAGCCATTTATCCTTGTTGCTCAAATAATATTTTTTTCCATCTCGAATAAATCGATTTTTGTACTTGTCTATTTCGCGGGAGATACTGCATCTTCACACTCTTTGCGAATAGTTAGGCCTGTAGGAATATTGCTGGGTCGGACTCGACTAAAAGCAATGCATGATCTTGCATATTTATCCATTTCTGATGTTCGAAATGACTTTTTGATATGGTTAGGAGATTCGAGAGCGGGATTGCGAATAGCATTTGAGATAGGATTCACAATATGTGATGAGGCTGGGGGTGCGCCTGCACTGTATAGCGCTCACAAAACCATATTGATAGCGGCAGATATTTATTAGAGATAAATCAGAATTTAAAGATAATTTCATCAAAAGCTTGATTGATTTGGTGAGTTGTGATATGGTTGTAAAGAATTAGAGGTCTGAGTGGGTTCGTCGCCATGGAAAATTATTTTCTGTAGAAAGTAAATATTAGCCTGGTTACGAGAGGCACGTTCAATGAAGCCAATGATATTGCATATAGGATTTATTGATTCTATATGGATATTTGACTATGTACATATATTTTGTAAAAAACTACAATACTTTCAGGTCTACGTTGTCGTATACGTAAATGGCAGATAAATAATGGTATGCTATACTGCTTTTGCCTTTCCTTTCCAATCTAAATTAGAACTCTTTGTGCTGTCCTCACTATCACTAACCTCAATTGCAGGAACCGAGCTCTCGCCCTTTTCTTTCTTCGTACTATCAAGCTCAGCCTCTGATTCCTCTTCCTTCTCATCCTCTAAGCTATCTTCGATTAAAACAATGCGTGAAGCAAAAGAACTACGATCTTCACCAAGCATATCAATACGATTTGTAATCTTACTTGGAGGTTATGCATCTGCTACACTAGCACTTTCCTCTTCATCATACGACTCTACAGGAACTATAGCAAAATTATAGCAAGGGATGTGATTGAGATAAACCTTGCCATCACGCTCCTTTTTTATTTGTTGCAGCTGATCTGTCAGCGGAATAACCTTCAGCTTTTTAAACATTGCGCCTCTTCGTTTCTCGATATAGAAACCATCTCTTACTTTCCTCTATCTTATCTTCAATTGCTACTTCATCTGCACGAGAAAATGGCGATGGATAGTTGAGATCGTGATGTGAAGAGGAACGTACACGTTTTGACGAAGAAAGGGAGAAAAGAGCTTAAGAGGCAGTGCGAGCGGCTCCACTTTGAATTGTAGATGGTCCAGACACAATATGTGAAGATGAATTGAAAGAAGAACGAGCTGAAGACAGCGAGTAAGTTCGGCTAGTCGATACATTGTTTGGACGAGATGGAATATGAGCTGGCCAGGTCCGGTCGATTGTGACATCTCCATGCTTGACATCTCTAATCTTTGACCTGTGATCTTGTGAACCTCAGTTGGAAGGAACCCGATATGCTGCAAACGTTCGCGAATTCGATCTTTGTTTTCGCTCATAATCTCTCGATTTGTTCTAATATCCACTGTCAGTAGTGAAGTTGGCGATATTGTTTGGTGTACTGAGGATTGTGGAATAACTCCATATTCTCGACGTACCATTTCGATTCACGATTTCTCATACCATATCGAGCTCGACGAATATGAACAGGATCAGCTGGCTTCAAAAATCCAGTACAGACGCCTGGGATAATAGACTGAATGATGTTGTTTGTCTTCAATGCCTCAGTAAAGATGTTATTCTTTCCAAGGTGACCTGGAAAGCTGTCGATTACAGGAAAAGCTGGGCGATCAGGTGTGGTTCCAGGAGGGATGTTTCGTTGTGCAAAGACGTCGTTTAGCCATTCGGTGGCAATCTTGCGAGTAAAATACCCAGTCTCATTGAAAATGACATGGACAGCGGCTGGATATTGTAGCTTTTGTACCTCTAGCTCCTCGTCCGTCATATCGTCAGGTCGTTTGAATATGATGGTAGTCTTCACCCAAGAAATCCATCAGCAGATAAGCAGGTCACAAGGGAACAGCTTTCGGAATGGAGATAATTTCGTATGTAGTGGAATCAGTATATCCCGGGCGATGATAGCCAACTGAAGTAAGCATGGAGAGCATCAAAGGGCAGTAGTCCATATTGAATATCTCACACAACGTAAACAAGTATTTTTTGCAGAGCCTGCCGTTAACGTTATAATTGAGAAATTGCTGTACTTTATCGCGAAATTCCTCGAAAGACACTTTTAGCTCCTCTTCCATTTCCTCCTCACTCGTCTGATAAGGAGCCTTCTCCTTCTAATATTTGAAGATAACCTCATCGTTTATGCGTTAACTCCTCAAGGGGATTGGGCGAGGTCTGATGAGGAACCTTCACCTAAGATTTGAAGATTTCGTCTAGGATGACCAAGTAATAATCGTCACAGTGCAGGGTTGGTTGAACTTTAGGGAACGAATAATTTCAACTCAATGAGATTTTAAACATCAAAGAAAGAAGATTTAGGAAGAGAAAGCCTTTAAATAATCTTTCGCGTCACGTTAATTCACGACACGTGCACCACTGACAATGATTAGTTTTGATTCCGTCTAGGATGACAAAGTAATGAAATGGTCTTGCCGTTGACATAAGGAGCCCGTAGGATCTGAAGATTTCGTCTGAGACACCATGGAAGAGCTGTTGGGGTGTAGAGTCAATGACCCATATGGGAAGAGAAGAATATTGTGCGTTCTCAGGCATAATAATACACCAAAATCCAAGGTGAGGTCAATAGGTATTCTATTTGATACTGTTATCCTTGAAAGGAAAAGATGCTTTTTCCAAGAGGATCCATTGACAGCATGGTCTTGCGGCTTTCATAAAGAGTCTCTGAGATTTGAAGATTTCGGCTAGGATGATAAAATGATGGTATGGTTTTGCGGTTCCCATGTGACATTGATGAGGTTGGAGGAAGAAGTCCCAATTGTGAGATTTGGTAACCTATAATCGATGTTCTAATAGAACAGCCGAATACTTTTGACGACAAGCATTCATAATCTTCGGATCGCTGAGACAGAAGACAACTGATTGGATGAAGGGCATTTTGGAACGTTGATGAGGTTGGAGGAAGAAGTCCCAGTTGCGAGATTCGGTAACCCGTGGTCGACGTTCCAGCAGGAAAGGCTGATTTAGAATCAACACTTTCAGCATCCTTTAGATAGAATCGTATATAATGACGTTTTCCACAGACTACGACCGAGATTCTCAGGAGAGTGGCTTGGTCAAATCAGCCGGGTACTTTTGACGACATCCCTAATCTTCGGTAATCCTTGGTCTACCAAAATGTTGTCTTGCGGTTCCCGTAAAGAGCCTCTGGAACTTAAGCATTTCGTCCAGGATGACGAAATAATGGAAGAAATCAAAATGAAAAGTGTATGCTCCAAATTATGTAATTTGTAGAAGATGCTTCGGGTGTGGGTCGGTCTAGGTTCCTTGGAATAGGACGTAGTAGACGGTGAGAATTCTGTATGTGACTGGAGAACTATGCTGATGTGAAGAAGCCTTTCGCCGAGTCGCGTTGTTTGGGAATGCAAGCCAAAATGGTCTTGAGGTTCCCATGTCACATGAAAAATGCCTGGACAAATGGATGGATAGGACTTCGCGTCTGCATGTTGAGATTAGACGAGGGATAACACGCAATGCGGAAGCATATCACCAAATCGCCCAGGCAGAAGATAATTGTTGGAATGAAGGACAGTTTTTAATGCTTGGATCCAGAATAATGCCAACTTGCATTATCACTCGATGATCTACAGCCAGCACTGGTCTGGTTCCTGGTCAGGGTGTGGTGTTACCTGTCAAGATCATACTGATCTGCAACGTATGTTCTCTTGATGCGTGGGAAACAAGTAAGCATAGTATACAGATGGACCCCGAAGGCAACGTAATGTGAGCAGAGGATCGTATTGATCTTCAAGGTATGCTCTCGTGCGCATGAATAGCAGGTCTGTATAACACGTAAGTGGATATTAAACTAATCTATAGGGTATACTCTCTTACACATAGACAACAAGTCTGCATAGGATGAATTTAGACCTAGAGGGTAACGACGTAATGTGCGCAATGCGTGGATCAAACTCCGCAAAATGTTTCGAGATTACAATACTCTAAGCTCAATTTTCCACGGTCACGGAGATTCCACCTTTATGGACTGCCTAATGTAAAATTAATCGAAATTCATGGTAGTAGAAAACGTCTGAAGAATTAACTTAAAATACACCTCATCTCGAATCGAAGTGCTGCTATTTGTCTTGACCTAAGAACGGTTTCTGGGATCATAATCATCATCTGATAGCATCTCGACAGAATCAAATGATTCAGATCATTCCTTCTTCATCTTTACAAGCTTCTCTTTTGACCTGGGCATCAATTTTGAGAGCTGCCTATCAGGACGAGCGCAAATGCGAATAATCTTGGTAGGCGTTTCCTTGCTAATAACTACCTTGTTGCTCACTCCATTTACAATCTCAGCACTTATTACGGCTTTTCTCTTGGCGATCTTGGTGCTTGTTTTGCGCAATCATCATGGGGTTTCTCTAGGTAGTCTTCAAGCATACGAATCTATTCCTGATGCCTGGAGATGGCAGATGCGTTAGTGCTTTGAGGATAGGTTTCTGCTTATACTCGCGTCTAGGGCACTTACTATCCAACATATTGGCTCTGATTTCAAGGTATTAGTGGTATTACGAATTTGTAGAGAGATGTGTAGTTAACGAGAAGACTGTGAGTTGCACGTCATATGAATCGAAATCACATCAAAATTGGTGAATTCCCAGATCCTTGTTTATTTTATTTGTATGAAATGTTGAAATTACTTTATTATTATTATTTCCAATATAGTTTTCTGTCCCACGTATTATACAATTCAATTATAACCTTTAACGCTGTTATATTAAATTTAGCTGGTTTCAAAAATTAAAGAATCAACCCTGTCATACCCACACCGGAGGAATGGCCAGGACAGCATTGGAGGGCCCGAATATGTTCAGTAGTACTCATCCATCGTGGTCACCAGCCCTTCATACAGCTCAGAATCGTACCCGACACATTTGAGGTACTCATATTACAATGAAACCCCCGGAGGATCATCACGATCTTGCTACAAAGTCTATTAGCGAGCTGTTTCGTGTTGTTGGAGAAATACATACTCTTTCAAACGCTGCCATGATTGCTCCTTCCGTGATATCCTGAGCCTCTTCTTTGGTGATGGCCCTGGTTACAGCTTTAATTCCTGTACTTCCCAAGTCATCTTTATCCACATAGCTGTCATTTTCCGCATCCACCATCCGACTGGAACCCTTGGCCATATTTCTCTCAGAACATGAAGGACCAAAGGAGCATTTGAACAATTAGCGGAACCTGCCCCGAGCTTCCGTGCCCAATGACGTTTGACCTGCTCTGGGAGCTCAAGCATTTCATTGTGACCGAGACAATCAGATGGCATGATTTCATATGTTCCATAATATCGCAAATGTGAGGCCCTGATATCACGAATGAAAAGAGGGAAAGTTTGACCCATCTCGATCTCCGGTAAATATGGTGTAATATGAGCACCATGTGCACCAGGAAGACGAGGTAGAAGGGGGTCAAATTCGTGGCTCAACAAAGCGTAAGGACCAATATTATCGAAGATTCCGCTCGAATCAAATGACAGGTACCAATTGTCAGATCTCCCCCAAAAATGTTGCGTAAGAAATCATCGTGAAACTTTGTGTTTGGCTGAAGGGAAGTTGCAAATCTTGTATCACAGGAAATCTTCTCACGATAGTAGGCATTCGCATTCCATTGTGAACAAATAAAGGCACTAAGGTGTCCCTATTCGATATATTAATAAAAGTTAATACAGATATCAGTCACATTTGGTCGCGGATCCCCTTGAAAGTCCATCCCAAGCGGTGCAGGTGCTCGGCGGGAAGATCTGAGTGTTAGATGTCCTTCATGGTTGGCAGTATTTTGTCCTCGCCTGCCATCACTTACCACTTCTGGCGCGGGCGTGCTAAAGAAGCCAGTAGGTCAATCTTGTTTCCACAAGAGTAGTTGACTTACGCATCATAAAGGCCATCCGCGTCATATCGCTCACTTGATCCATGCTCCGATTTCACGGGAGATGATGCATCTTCATCAGTTAGGTCGATAACAGCTTTTCCCACATTTTTGGAATCGTGTGTGTTTGTTTCACTCTTGACACTTGCTTGATTTTCCAATTTCACCACTTGCTCTCGTAATCTGGATAATTCCGCAAGAACAAACTCTATTCCCGGAGGAGTATTGTTATCATGTTGAGAAACTTGACTGACACTTGTAGCATTTCTTCTAGGAGAC
Source organism: Sclerotinia sclerotiorum 1980 UF-70 (assembly GCF_000146945.2). Lineage (NCBI taxonomy): Eukaryota > Fungi > Ascomycota > Leotiomycetes > Helotiales > Sclerotiniaceae > Sclerotinia > Sclerotinia sclerotiorum. The sequence continues at coordinate 262,344 of NW_001820808.1, read as the reverse complement.
TTTGCTCCTACTTTCCGTTTTTTCGTCCGGTTCAAAGTGATTTCGGGCATGTTTTGCATGCTGTTGTTTGAGCTGGAGAATGTCAGTTGAATCGAGCACCAAAGGATACCGAGTGGACAGTGAGTTTTGTATTAGTTGATCATGTTAGATTGAGTATGAGTAAAAGCGTCAAATATCAAAGTACTGTGAGGGTAAGACAAATATAAATATCCAATCAATATGAATACAAGTATTTGTAGACTTATTAAATTGATTGATATGAATAAAATAATAAAGTGGTTCCAAGTTATTCCTGGTATACTGCACTGCATAGCTTTAGCACAGACCACCTACACCTTGCTCCCACGTTCCATTCTACGGTACATCTCACACCTCAGAAATAAATATATATCTTCAAACCATGTCTTCTTTTCCCCCCCTCCATTTTTCTCCTCCCTAATCAATGAAATGCCCATCTGCATCGAATGTCGCTATCCGACCACACAGCTCTACACCGAGTATTCAGGCGGATCAACCGGTCATGGGGTACGATTAACCGTGTGTAAGAATTGCGGACGATTTTGCGATAAATATGTTGAACATGATTTTGTTGTATTATTTATTGATTTGGTTTTGATTAAACCACAGGTTTGTTTTCCCATTCAAATCTATTCTATCATAAGCGGGTTTAGCTGATTGTTCGGACGCGCGAAAGGTTTATAGACATTTATTGCATAATACTTTGATGAGAGAACATGATCAATTTGATGTATGATATTACTCCCTCTTCCTATTCCTATTACTATTATCATCTTAAAGATATAATGTATTGACATTCCCAAGCCGTCGATAATTCGTCTTGGTATTCTACTCCTCCTCTTCGATGTCTATCTCACATGGGCACGAATCGAAAAACAAACCACTGCTCCGGTCTCCGCGCCCATTGAAACGGATAATACGAATTTCCTTCGTCTAGCCAAGCAACCTATCGTCTTTCAATATATATTCTTTCTCCTCCTCTGCGCCCTCTCAACACTAAGTTTCCACCTCTCCATCCGGTTCCTTACTTCCTCGCCTTTTTCACCCCTAGTGTTCCTCGGACTTCTCCCAAAATACACACGTCCGAATTCGGTTTCAACGGCTCTACTCGTCTCTTCTTCTACGAAATTATTTCCTATTCTTATGGTTATATGGGAATATGATGTACCAGCTGCGGCGAGAAGTTTGGGATGGGCTGTTGTTGCGAATAATGTGGAGGCACTAAAGATATTACTGGATTGTGGGTATGGAACTGCGGCGATACTTGCGACAGTGGGTGCTATTAGTAGGTGGATGGTTGGAAGGGGAATACTCTGGGCGGTAGGTTTGGATGGGGTTGATACTGTAGGGGATTCAGGGGTAGCGGCGGATGGGAAAGCGCTGTGGGCGATAGTGGAATTAGGTAGGGAATGGGGTGGTAGGTTGGGATTAGGGTAATTGGAAAGTGTTAAGATACCAAGATGAAATGAAGATGAACGCCATATATCAATTATCATGGGTGGTTGAAGTTGGAAGGATTTGACGTAGAATCTCTCCGGAAGAATTGCATCACTACCAAGCACGTCCATTTGTCTTCCGAGAATTTCTTTTTGCTCGGAGCAAATGAAATGCCAGCCCTCAAGTTCATTGCACAAGTATAGGCCTCCACAAACACATTCATGCTCCGGCGACCATATCCTTATTGTAAGCCCAACCTCGAGCGCAGCGAGGACATGGGGGTTTGGGGGCTTGCACCCATGGAAAACAATTGAACAATCAATAAAAATGTCGCTCCGCTGGCTCTCCGGGGGCCACTGCCGTGGAGGCAGACTATTTGGAATCCAGATTCAGAGCCAGAGTGTTAAAAGCTTCCATTACCACAAAAACCCCTATAACTATACACGAGCCTTATTTCATTACTCTATTAGAGTCGAACCCATCCCAAAAACGCCAAATAATACACTTCATTCTTCTTCGTCCTCTCTCTACCATAATATCATCAAGTTTATCCATCCCTAATAACCACTCATATGTCTCGCATATTCCGGTCTCAAGTCTCCTCTTCGGGGCACAATAAGTGGATGCCATTGCGCCAAGAATGTAATCGCTATTATCATCATTAGTATCGATTTTTTACCCTTCCCTCCTATTTTCCAATCTGTGCAGTATGGTTTGATGCGATTGGAGTACGTACCCCACATGATGTAACAACTTGCGAAGGAGAGGATGAGTGAACTGCGCCAGATTCTATATACCAACAAATTAGTCACCGATACCTCGAGGTTTCGCCAGTTTGTATCTCGCCATCGCGAATTTGATATGACAGGATAGAGCGCTATAGATACGTACGTTTGAGTCTCGCCTTTAGGAGAAAGGAACCATGCTATAACAGAGGCGATCGCTGTGATGATGAGGCCGATGATGATGCTCCCGCTATTCAAACCATCGTGTTAGCCATGTTTTTCGCTCTCGCATTGATATGACTGGAATGATTGGAAGACTAGAAATAAGCATACCCGTTTGCCATGGTGATGGTTATGATGGTGAGGTTGTGAGGTCTGAGTTTGGAGATTTGGAAGTTGCTCAAGGCTGTTGTTTTAATTCGAGGTTGGTGATTATTGATGGAGCTTGGTTCAAGGTCACTTCGTGCTAAGGATTTATTAGCTTGGCGCATCAGCACTTTCTTTTCACTACTCTTACATTAATCTACAGAGTACAAAACATTTCATGCGATCAACATACATAACTATCAATTCTTGACCGACTATTTATTATTTATGAACCGGCAGAATTCAACCGTTGTATCCATTTATCTATTTACACTTTTAGTTTTATGATTTCCATGACTTTTTTTATTCCTCAACATCAATATTCCAGTCTAGTTCTCAAATTGAAGGCCAGCTTCCTGTCTAACAGCTCCATAAATGGCACCGATATCACCAGCTTCTCCCCTGTGATTCTTCACTTGCTCCAAATGAGCATCTGCGACTTCAACTACCTTCATTTGAGTACCAGCACTCTTCGCTAATGCCATTGCATGTCTTGCATCCTTTCTGGCCAAGTCAACTGCAAATAATGGTTCTTCCCGTTTATGATAATCGCCCGATAACATTCTGCTCGAATATGCAGAATATGGACCTGGGAATAATGCTTCGATAAATTGATGAAGGTTCTCTGTGCCCAAGCCAGTTTTCTCTGCAAGGACATGACCTTCGGAAAGAACCTCGACCATATTAAGAACAAAGGTATTTCCAATAACCTTCAACAGTGTTGCTTTTCCAACTGGTTGTCCACCGAAATCGATGATGGCTTTGCCCATAACTCCTTTAGTGTAAGGCTTGACCTTGTCTACACTTTCTTTTGGTCCAGCAAGTACGCAAATAAGTTGTCCACTTTCTGCCATGGCCGGAGCACCAAAAACTGGGCATGCAACAAAGCTTCCTCCAGCAACAATAATCTTTTTTGCTAATCCTTCCGTGGTATCTGGATGAACAGTCGAACAATCGACGAAGATTTTTCCAGCCGCACCATTCTTGATACCTGCATCGATTGTCTCATTAATGGCAGTATCGTCTCCTACGCATGTAAAGATGATATCGGATTTGGAAACTAGATCTGCAATAGATGAAGAGACGGTGGATTTGCCTGATGGAAGGGATTCACTGAGATCTTCTGCACGCTTTGTTGTTCGGTTGTAGAGTATGAGGGGTTTATCGAGTTGACCTTTCTCTACGAGGTTCTTGCACATGCCCTATGGGATTTGTTAATTGTGTTCCTTGTGTGCCTTGTGTTCCCATGTTCCTTATGTTGCTCATGTTCCTGCTGCGGGGTAAGTAGCTCAAGAGTGGTTGTGGGAGGCTTACTCTGCCCATGTTTCCAAGACCAATCCATGCTAATTGAAGACCCATCTTGTTCGATGTTTCGGAGATCTGGTGAATATGTTTATTTGAAGGTAGGAAGGTGTGTATTTCTTATTTCAATTATTATTTTGGACGATTGCAAGGTCATTTATGATCTCGACTTGGGACATATGATTACATATATGTCCGTGATATCGGAGTTACAAAATGCAAGTGGGAGTGGGACCTGCGGAATACATCCGATGAGTGGTTGAAGGCTCGAGGAAGGTACCTTCTTCTATTAAAGCCGACAGACATGCTTATTATTATATAGGTAGGTAGGTATTCACCTCATTGTTCAGCCATGCAGGTAACATTTTCTCAAGACTATTGCTACCAACTGTATGTGCTTACTATATACACCCACTCAATTCAAAGTATGGAAATGCTACTTACATATATATTACTTGAGTAGATGCTCGTGTTGACGAAAAAGATCATTTTATGACGTAAGGTCAACATCGAAGTACAGAGTACCTAGTAAGAGTCATTTCCATCTTTTCACGTGTGCACAAGCTTAACCTTATCGCATAGCGTTATCGGGTGAAAAGTGTGGAGTCAAATCTTTCGCACAAGCACATATTACATATTACTGTTAGTAGGTATGATCAATCAATATTCGTACTTTATATATTAAAAATGCCTCTCTCTCTTTGTTGCTACTTACATCAATTTATCTTCACTCGAAAAGCTATGCTTCTGATTCATTGCCCTTCACTTTACTCCCAAATGAATTACTGTGAATAATTTAAATCAACATGCAATATGTTATTGCAAAGTTTCGCCTTGAAAAAGGGCAAAGAAGTGGCTGCTCATAACGTGAGTCAATCCCCATTCTGTGGTGTAATATTGCTAAACTTCTACAAGATTCAATCTTTAACAAAACGTGGGAACTGTCTCACTCAAAACAATGATAAACGGCGCGCATATACTTCTAATCAATCTGCAGCGAGTCGAGTGAGGGAGGAATTGGCAAAGGAAACCTGCGAAAAGCTTTCAACCCAACATCAAGCCAAGAAGAAGGCTAAAGCTATTGATAGAGTAGGTTCATGCCATTGAACCATTCAATTGAGATGCTTACCAACTAGGACTTCTTTCTATCCGTCCTTGGATCCTCTGCAACCAAACGAGAAGCACGTTCTTACATTCAAAACTTCAAGCCACCGAATACTGCTCCTACAAAATCGAAAATTCAAGAATCTACCCAACAAAATTCAACTGAAAATGGGGCCAACTTGGGAAGTATTTATACAGCCACAAGAGCTGTGGCAGAGAGTCCAAAGTTTGTACAACAACCGGTGCTACCAAAACCCGCACCAGAGGGACCGCTATTACATGTTGCCTTGGTCAAAATTAGAGCTCCGCAGCTGCTAGATGATGAAACATTGAGTGGGATTGGGAAAACATTATCAAGATTAAGCAGGCTTGGATTAGTGAGTACTGTTGTGGTGGATGGTGATGATGGAAGCGATACTTTTTTGAGAATTTCCAACTGCGAATGGAGAAATATGGTTAAAGAGCAGGCAGCTCGTGTTGTGGCTGCCATTGATGCGTCGGGAACAGAAGCACGGCTCGTGGATAATGTGATAGGAATCGCAGAGGATGGATCTAATTTCGAACAACGGCCTTATTTGAAAGGTAGGGTACATGTGACACTCCGGGAGCTATTGATGACACCTTTGAGACGAGGAGTACTTCCCATTATCCCTTCAATAGGACATACGGATATCACTCAGACTGTAGTATCAGCTACAGCTAATGATGTTGTCTTGGCTCTCACTCGGGAATTTGCAGGAATATGGTCTTCTGAATCACCGGATGAACATCCTAATGTTGTCAAGGAACGACTACAAGCCCTACGAAGTGAGGTTTCGCTTGATCGTTTGATCTTGGTTGATCCTCTTGGCGGTATCCCGGCGTCTGATAGGAAAAATGGGTACCATGTTTTTTTGAACATGGAACAAGAATATGAATTGGCGAAGCAAGACCTTATAAACCGAGGAGGAATGCATAGTGTAGCGCCTCAGAAACCAACACTACCTGAAGCAAGCGCGAATTTCACCGTTGGCGATCCAATCCTCCTTTCCAGTTTTACCGAAAACAAACCTGGCGAGCTTGATGATTCGCCTCCGCCCCAAAATGGGTCACCTGCAAAGCATGATCCAAGAATGAAATTTCATTTAGAAAACTTGGAGTTAGTTCGGAGTACTCTATCCCTCCTACCGCCCAGTTCTTCCGCTTTGATAACTACACCTCATGAAGCGGCGAATTCGGAAAAACAACCAGAATTTAAGGCCGCGGGAGTTGGCACACGACGACAACGAAATCCACTGATTCACAACCTACTTACAGACAAACCAGCTTTTTCTTCATCACTTCCTGTTGGAAGATTAGGACCAATGGATAAGAACGAACCAATTTCCTCATCAACAAAATTTGCTCCAACCACTTTTGCGAAACATGGCATGCCAGTGACCATTTTTCCAGATCCAAAAACCACTCCTTGGCAACCACCTATCGCTGGTGTCCCTCAGATAAGCTTAACAGATCCTCAAATTGACCTTCCTCGTCTGGTACATTTAATTGAGGATTCTTTCAATAAAAAACTCGATGTCCAGCATTACCTACGACGTGTCAACAATCGTATAGCTGGAGTTATCATTGCTGGTGAATATGAAGGAGGGGCATTGCTCACATGGGAACTTCCACCTGGAGTTCCTGATGGAAGTGAAGAAAGTCGAAAACGGATGGTACCATACCTGGATAAATTTGCTGTTCTAAAGAAAAGCCAAGGATCCGGGGGTGTTGCGGATGTCGTTTTTAAGTCTATGGTTCGAGATTGTTTCCCCGGTGGTGTATGTTGGAGAAGTCGCAAGGTAGGACTTCATATTTTTTCATGTTGTTCATTTTGTATTGACTATATTATAGGATAATCCAGTGAACAAGTGGTATTTTGAGCGCAGTAGAGCTACCTTGAAGCTATCTGATACGAATTGGACAATGTTCTTCACGACACCTGAAGAGAATATGGATCATCAAACTTTTAAAGATTATGAAGCTGTGTGTAAGGTAATTGAACCTTCTTGGGCAGATAAAAAGGGGATTCAGGATTGAGCATGATATCTCAGTTTTGGAGGGCTCTTGGATACATGGAAGTTTGGTACTCAATGAATTATGAGGCCGCAATCGATCAGGTTTCCTCTCAAAGCCACATTTAAGCATCTCTCTTCGGCGGTCACCATAATCGGCAAAGTGTTTGTCTAACTACCATTGCGTTGTGCCAAGTGAAAATACAGGAGTCATTTTGGATATGCAAAGAGAATTCTAAGATGGTTGGCATCATACTTAAACACAATATCCTGTCGTTCTCAGATATTAGGGATGATGTCCTTTGCATACAGTCTTCAAAAACCATTGATACTATCAAGTCAAAGAATTTCAACTCCAGGAAGATTTTGTATTTAAAATGGGGGGAATAAGCACAAAACTTTCATGGCTAACAGGTTGGAAGTTTAGTTTTTTGGAAGAGAGAACGTTGGTGGGTATTATCAGCAGGGAAAGAGGTATATTTCACTGCTTACAAAAATCAATCCATTCGAGGCCACATAAGTTTTGAAAAGCAGTCATCATGTTATATAGTTGCATTTGGAGATACCCTCGAGTATAATTTTACTGTTTGATTGATAACTTGTTCATAGGTGTAGCTGGCCATGAGAATGACACTATAACTATGACTAAACCTTCTTGCCAATAGAAAACATTATGATTAATACGAGATCAAGGAATAGAGGAATTTATGTCCTCGATAGTGAATGATTATCATCGTCTTTTATCTCGCCGTCTTCTTATCAGTTCTCACGTTCTCACGTGAAGATGATTGTAACCTTAGGCAAAATCAAGCTAAGCTATCAATTCCATGTGAACAAGCAACATCAACATTAACATCAACCCCCTCTCTGTTTACCATATCAAAACAAATCCCCTCCGCCGGGTAATACAATTATCCAAAACCCAAGAAGCATCGCATATCTCGACACTATACCATACGATACAGAGATAAATACATGAATATGGATTTCTCCAAATTCCAAGCTTTTGGCAAGAATGTCTCGTAAGTAATTTCCCAAACCCCAACTTCAAGCTACAAATAAGACGGGGAAGGGGAGATGGCATCTTTCCCAATTATTGTAGAGAAACATAAATAACCACTTATAACCACAAAACTAACATGCATCCCCAACCCCAGAGCCACTTTTACTCCCTTCGCAGCGCGCACTCAGCAATATGTTAAAGAGCGTCTCGGCCAATCCGAAGATAAAACTCAGCTCCCGCCTGATTATATAGAGTTGGAGAAGAGGGTTGATGCTTTGAAGAAGGTGCATCAGAAGATGTTGGCTGTGACGGCGACTTTCAATCAGGAGGGGTATGATTATCCGCAGAATTTGAGTGAATCGGTAGGTTTGTTTTTGCTTTTTGGGGGAGGGCAGGGGAAGGTTTGATGCTCGTGGGGGAAATGGGGTAAGAATGAGGATGAGGATAAATAAATGACGCTCCGATGGCTCTCCAAGGGCCACTACCGTGGTGGCTGACTGTTTGGTGCCGGGGAAAGGTATTTTATGTGGGAAATATTTAAGCATAGGGAGTTTTGGGAGCTTGAGAGCTGCCTAGTGGTGGGGGAGCGCGGGGGGAAGCTTTTACATCAACGTTCGAAATCTTCGAGCGCAGCGAGCTATGGGGGTTTGGGGGCTTGCCCCCATTAATTCCTCGAAATTGAAGCCACTAGATACGATAAGTTTGCTAATATTCCATTAAACAATAGTTCAACGATCTTGGTCGCACTGTTTCTGAGAAAGTTCACCTCCTCTCCTCTGCTACATCCCCCGCCGAAGCTCAAGCTGCTCTTACAGCTCCTCCATCTGCAAAACCTCAACCAAAAACCTTTAACCATGCAATCGCTCGTGCATCTTTAGCATCTAGCCAGATCCTTCAACAACAAAATACTTCTGGAAATGAAGATCCTTTAGCTACCGCTCTTGAGAAATACGCTCTTGCAGAGGAACGAGTTGGAGAAGCAAGACTCGCACAAGATAGTCAAATTCAAAGTCGTTTCCTTGCAGGTTGGTCTACAACATTAAATACTAATTTAATGTTTGCGACTCGTGCTAGAAAGAGTGTTGAGAATTCAAGATTATTGCTTGATGCTGCAAAAGCAAAGGCTAAGAGTTCAAAATGGCATTTACCGGGTCAAGCTGCTCCTCAACATGATGGAAATGATGATGAGATGCTGAGTGAAGAAGCTAGAGTTGAGATTGAGCAAGCAGAGGATGAGTTTGTTGGACAAACTGAAGAAGCTGTTGGTGTTATGAAGAATGTATGTTTGGTCTCTGTCGTATATTTTAAGAACAAAACTAACTCACACATTTAGGTCCTCGATACCCCTGAACCCCTCCGAAACCTTGCCGATCTTATTGCTGCCCAACTTGAATTTCATAAGAAGGCATATGAAATTCTTAGTGAACTTGCCCCGGTCATTGATGGTCTTCAAGTTGAACAAGAAGTGAGACGCTCTGAGGCATTTTCCGCCTTATAATGTTATTCTTTCTTTCTTCCCTTTTACTCCTAGAATCCTAGAAGAGTTTTGCAGTTAGAATATGAAATATCACAGTTCAGTTAGCTGATAAAGTGTTTTCTATGTAGGCTAGCTATCGAAAGAATCGTGATGGTGGAAGTGCTTAGAGTCATCAATAAATTGAGATGTGGTGTGTTTGGAGGGAAGTTTCATGGTCGGAGACTAAGGTTTGGGATTGGAAGTGAGGTTGGGTGGTAAAGTGAACTTTATGGAGGTTAGGCTAGGTTCGGGGGTGGAGGAATAGTTTGAAGGATTGATTTTTGCTGCAGAGAGAATTGCGTGGTGGCTTGTTGTCTTGTACGAATTGTATCTTGGCGTGACTTTCGGGAGGAGGGCGTAAGTATTTCTTTTCTCTCTTCTTTGTTTTGAGCAAAAGATAGATACCTAGATAGGTATTTTAGTTAAGCAAGAATGAAGTTTTTATATTTTATGTTGTTTTTTATCGGATTGAATTGAAGGTTGAAGGTGTGAGATTAGAAATTAAGATTATAAAGTTGCAAATCTATGATTCTTAATTCTAGGGATATTCCTGTCGAGTATAGTATAATATAGTATAATATCGTTGCTAGTATGGAGAGCTATAGTGAGAAGGAGGGGTTTTTGTTCCTTGGAAGAAAGGGCCTGGTGTATATTTGAGGTTGATGGTTGATGGTTTGGTGGATGGGGAATTAATGGATTGATGATTTGGAGTTCGGATATTAAGATCTTCCTATCTTCTATCCTCAACTCCCCAAAGTCAAGAACAGAATGCACTAAAGAAATACATGAGAATAATAAGATATATCTGCAGCGCTACTAACGTCTAAGCTATCAAGAATCGGCAATCGGATAGTTTTCAAAAACTAATAGATGTCTCTTATCCACCATTTTTTCTTGGTCGTTGTTAGGCCTAGTATGGCAAGTACGATGATTGTGGGCCTACTATATAATCATGAATCGTAGCACCAATAATAAGATAACCCTCTTCACACCTACAAGAATAACACCTTCATCGTTCACATTAGTTCGGAGCAAATTCGAATTTCAAGGTGGACCGGGATAATTAGTGTACGTCATTGTAGATTGGGAATTTGGAATTCGTTACAATCAAATGGGGATTGATCAATCCACCAGTGGAGAAATAGTATCGTGTTTTGCTTTATCATAACGAACCTTCCTTTTACTTCCACTCAAATTTCATACATCAAATACTCAATATCTGCACAATTCAAAATTCTCATATCATTCATCAATACTTATAGAAGAAGTAAACCAGAATTTCTTACTACCAACGGAGATTCCGCAATATGCAAGTCATGTGCAAATCTAGACTTTCAAAAATCCACTTGGGATTTAACTAGTCAAATTAGTTTGTCCTCATATGCTTGTAACTGACATCATTGACTAAAAAATATTGGTCTTTTTCTAGTGGTTCTTGTTATTACCCCAGATCTACATAGATAGAAAGGATATGATATTCAAAGGTCAAAGAACCTGGGCTTTTTCATCCCTTTTCGTGAAAAATTGTTTCTGGGTGTTGAGGATTTTTATATAGTTCAATTAGTCGTCACATGTAAGGATCTTTCCATCGAATATTATCAAGAAATATACTAATGATACTTTAGTAAAAAGTACTCGACACAAAAGAGGGGGTTTAGTTCCAACTCTAAAGTAACCGAACTCGATATAAGCTTCGTGCTTTACCCCTTTTGGCTTTCATTAAGCGATCTTTATGGGGTAGCGTCAATTGGACTGTGATTTGTGATGCGCGGGGAAGAAATCCAAGGTATTATTTTTTTCTGGTGCTGGATAGTTTAAATGGTCAAAAGTATGTATGAGATGGTGGATTGATGGAAGGAAATATATAAGGAAGTCTTTGGTCCCGTGCTCTTGCACTTTTTTCATGTGTGATAATTTGACCGATCAATTGGAAATTCGAAATAATATCGAGAGTTTGAATGAATGGAGAGTTTACCATTGAATATTTCAAATAATCGCAATTGCACATACTTCGAATTCGGAGATATATCTTCCCTCTTTCATCGATAAAATGTATGTTCCATTACCGGAAAATACCAGTCCCTCGACCGGCCAGATCATCAATCATGTTGGAAATGAAGTCATAAGAATTATGAGCACTATTTTCCCACAAACAACACATCAATACTCAGAAACTAATCTCCATAGTCGCTCTGGGGAAATCACATCAGACGAAAAGATAAATGCTAGTAAAATGTGGTTAATAATCACACCAGTCATCATAATAGGAGTTGCAACTATCCTATCTTTTATTTGCACAATCCATCGGAAGAAAAGAACAGCCGAGGAAAAAATAAACGCCTCCTCATCTCCCCGAAGATCACTATCACTATCACGATCACGAACAAACGATACTAGAAATCCCCGACCATATTCTTCACATAAACCGAATTCGGGTCGACCAACTGGTGAGATGGGTGCAGCGAGAGCGGCATTAGGGGCGACGATTCATCCACCTACACCTCTACCTCTACCTCCACAGATGGAACAAGCACCTATAATACATGGACGACCAACGGGTCAAATGGGTGCCGCGAGAGCGGCACTGGGTGCTACGATCGAGCCTGGAGTTACCGGACTCGGGATTCAAAATGTTCCCATACAATGGGATTCAGGATGTGTGGTTACGCGGCCCGAAGCAGCAAGAATAAATACCGTAACTCAAGAACCCGGATCTGTGTATTCACTACGAGCTAGACCTGGTGAGAATACGACACAGATGATGCAAAGAGTCGATGAGGAATTAAGATTCCATCAAGCTGTTTCTCGGTATCCTATCTTTGCGGATTCTGTACCTAGTACTGCGTTGCCTGTTCTACGGGAATCTAGAAGAGAAACTCGGGAAAGGCGGGAAAATCGTCAGATGACTTTAGATGAGGAGGTAAATCGACAGGTAGCTTCCTTTCCTATTTTCCAGCAAAATTCAAGAAATGGATATCAGCATGTTATTCCTACGGGAAATAATGGAGAGGAATATAGAGAAGTGACAACAAATACAAATACAACAAGAGATGGTGATGATGACGAATTATGGAGAGAGGTAGCCACACTTCCTCTATTTCAAAATACACCTACTTATCGCTCGACGCCGACGAGGAGACCTGATCCGCTAACTCCGAGGTTTGTGACGCCGCCGCCGGCGTATGAGTATGCGCCTGCTTATGGGGAGGATGATGGGATTGGTGCTCGAGATGGGTATGCGTCAGGGTTAGGGTTAGGAAGTCAAGGTAGAAATGGAGGTTTTGGGGATAATGGTGGAGTTGGTCCTGCTGCTTTACCTCCGGCTTATGTTAGGTATGAGGGAAGGAGGTGAATTTTTGGAGTTTGGAGTTTGGAATTTGGAATTGGATTTTGGGTATTAGGGAGGTTTTGGTTTGGTTTTGGTTTAGGGGGGATTGGGAATCTGGTGGGGGTATTGGGATAGATGGGGACATTGGATAGATTAGAGTATTGGGCAGACAGATGTATTCAGGTACATAGGGATGTCTAGTAGAACATGGAATAAGAGTCTAGAGGAAACTCGTGCGGAGAATCGCAATAGATAAGGGATACTTGGATAGAGTGGATGTTGGGATGATGGAGATTGAGAACCTTGTTCTTCTAAGTGTAATGGAATTAATTTTACATACTCTTACACCACAATTTGAAAATTCCCTCAGTAAGCAAGTCATAGTGTCTAATATTCCGATCCGAATTACAATCAAGATCTCAAAGTTTTGAGATTTGATTGTAATTAATATGAAAATCTGGAGGGATTGACTTTTCCAAACAGTTTCAATTCTCTAGATGGTTTTATGTACTAACATAACATTTTCATAAAACCAACGATACCTCGTTAGACTGCAGTCGAGCTAGAAACCATCCGTAACACACACAATTATGGCATCTCCCTCCAAGCATATTGCATCATCTGCGCAACCGCTAACGCAGGTTGAATTCCCTTAACCAATGCCAACAAGTAAAGTGTAGCATCAATACCACAGCTAATACCTCCACTACTAATAACCCTAACTTTCTTATCCAAACTCAATTGTTCCTTCACATATCTAAAATTCAAAGACGCCGGATTCGGCACCACAGTTGTTGATTTGTGAGTTGAACTTCTCGCCGTATATGCATCGCAGATAATTTTGAGTTTCGGCAACGTGAGAAAATGAGTCGTTGCATTTAATCCTGAAAATATCCCCGCAGAACCAAGAAAGAGTGCACCCGTACAAATCGACATTATGATCCGCGGACCATGTAAACGAGGTGATGAACCAAGTTGTGAGAATTCTTCGATAATATTGAGCATGTCCGAGAAATGGCTATCTTTGTGTGGATATAGATGGGGAAAGATATCATCGGAGGAACCACCCGGTTGGATGAGGATATCGTAATTCTCGAGTGTTTCAAAGGCAGTGATGAAGGAGATGTGACGTTGGATTTTTGCTCCTTCGGCTGATATGGTGATGTCGTGTTGAGCTGCGATGGTGAGTTTGAATGGATCTTCGCTCAGTGCGACATTTCCTAGGACATCGAGAGGTCCATTAATATCTAGTGTATTGAAGGTATCATATGCGAGGAAAAGTACGGAAATTTGGGAAGAATCGGGAGTATTCTCCATTGAAGTATCGGGTTTAGTTGCCATTGAAAGTAAAGATGTCAAATTAGTCTTTTCCCAGTCTGTGGTAAATGAGAAATCCTTCCTTCGGATTTATGGAATGATTATTTAGATGAGCTGAAAGTCGCGTCTTGGTTGTAAGATCTTACGAGAAACAGCACATCTCAGATCATCTCAGCCATGGGAGAGACATTTGATTCAGCCTACTTGCTTTACCTATGAGTACTCTTGTAATGAGCGGTGTTATGGTTTTATTAACCTGTCATTGAGATTTCGAAATTTGCTTAATATATCTCTATGAAGGGGAGAAAGATATCCGAGATGAGATGTAAACACCAGAATTGCTAAGGCGCTAAGCTACCCCGCGCCCGGTGACCTTCGATTATACGAATTGACATCAAGAATATATCAACTTCTAACCACAGACTGGATTCAAATCTCAATTTTTAGAAAGTCATGAGTCTCTAAGAATAATTTGATCACTTTAATGGATTCATAATTTCAAACGAATTCAATATTTGAATTAATTAATTCTTTGCAGTCCGGGCTATTGGATACCCTGATCTTCTCTGCAAACTTTACTGTCTACAGGAAAAAGCCTCAATAGGTATATATACATGCAAAATCAAATACAATGAGTTTGAAAATCATTCCTGTTATAATAAAATTTCAGTCTATTTCTTTTTTTTTTTTTTTTTTTTTTTTTTTGGAGTTTTAAACAATATTTCTAATCAACTACTCTATATCCGCGAGCTGCTAACTCTTAAAGCCAACCTTGAGCCTATTAACTATTCTATGTAAATAAAACCCCGGCCACAGTTCTCTTTATATCGAAAACCTCTAACGAGGTACTGCTAGAAGGTATATGGCATGAACTACCGCTGTCATACAACACCTATCTATCTATAGACCGCCAAAAAATGGAATGACTTCCCTTGATCGTTCACAACCAATACAGGGATCTGATCTAATTTCCTCAAGCCGTCATTCCAAGTATCTTCATCATATACCTAGTATCACAGATTTACTCGAGACACAAATTCAGACCTCTTAGATCAAACCTCAGCCTCGTGGTAAAACATTATCATGAGCCGCCTTATCATCCGTTTACGAATAGTTTTCCATACGAAATGTTAAAAATCTACACTAGATATGAGCATTTCAGAGGTCAGCGGATTAATGCTCACTCAAGGCTTCATTATTATATGCATGGTATCCAAAAGTCCGGATTTTAGTCTAATAATGGGAGAGCTTTTGGATTCTTGGATCTAAGTGAACATCAAGATTATATAAGATATTAAATCATATTCAACCATTTATAAGATTTTAGCCGTAGATTTTAATTGGGATTTTGATTATTCATTGTATGCAAATATTTATAAAACTTTCAAACATTGAAAGATCATATCTAGGCTGCTAGTTGGGAGGACCCGAGTATTTGTTCCAATCTGGATTTAGATTTCATCTCCCCATGCAGTTTAAAGTAAGGAAATAGAGTTTGGTGTGCCATGTATTTGCAAGAGTAGAAGCTACTTAGACAACTAGAAACTATTCAACGCCGGACAGAAGAAAAGATCGACAGTTTTTGTCAATTTGTGTCGATGCATGAATGAAAGGAGTCGAAGACCGTGTTACCATCATTGAGATGTGTAAAATCTACACAAAAACGTGACTCAACGTTCCTCCAATATCATCACAACCAGAAAAGCTCCTAAAAGAAGCATATGAACAATTTGCAAACCACTCATCCGAGTGATACATCATAAAAATGGAATATTATTAACAAGCCACCTATCAAAAGTTCAACAGTTCCAGCTGTGCACTAAAACTCCTTCCATCTATTTTTTCGCAAATCGAAATGAACGGATCCAAAACACCACCTAGGAACATTTTACCAGTCTCACTATCATGCACTGCTACCGTGGTCGCGGGTAAAGTATTTCCATCGTCTTCCATCATTTTAACCACATTCCAACCCCATCCTTCTCCTTCTCCCATTGCGCCCAATTTCATGATCCTGAACACAGCACTTGGGATATTCGCATCAATTTTTTGGGAATTTTTGATTGCTTTGTGCAAAACAGGTACGGTGGCTGCGTAGATATCTCCATTTTTGTCAACATTTATATTGTTGATTGGGAATGGAACGTGGATTGTATCAACTTTTCGGAGACACTGCTCTGCTTCTAGGGAAAACACTTGGATCTGGCCTGATATTGATGATGGGACGTAGAGTAAATTGTCGTGGCCAAGGGCTATTCCATTGGGTACTTTCAAATTTACGGAAGATTTTGTGATTCCGCATTCTGTGGAAGGAGGCGTACAATAGCCGATGCTTCCGCCTCCTAGAACGAGGTCTGAATATCCTCTCTGAGTTCGATTGTTAACGTGAATTCACTGGTATTCTTCACTACTTCAACAACTTACCGAGCTACTTCTTGAACTGTGGGAATTGGTGAACATGAACAGATGCTCATCGACCCAAGCGACATGTCTTGGTGTTTCAATGTTGGTATTGGCGAAAGTTTGCTTGTGAGTCATGGTTTTGCTGCCCAATGTGGTTGTAAAGTACTCGATCGTACTGTTCGGTTCTGCCTGGGGCTTGTTGAAGGGGCCTGCTTTTCCCGTATCTTCAAAGGGACGATCGTTTACTAGAACGATGTGTAATTGCTTCTTATCTTTTGCATCTACTCGGATATCAAATCCATGAAGATTGAGAGTTCCATCATTTGACATCCCTTCAAAATTTTGCGTCTGGAGCCATGTCAATCGACTTTTAATGGTACCAGATCCACGAGTATCTAGAACCGCAATTCGATCGGAAAAACTCCGACCTGATGCATTCAAGTGATTGAGACTGATATAATTAGTTTACAGAAAATAAAGACTATGGATGAAGACGGGGCATACCTTGGAAACCACTCAGCTCGACCCTTAGTATCTGAACATGCCATATAAAGCAGCCCACTCTCCTGATGCAACCACATATCCGCACAACCAGCTAAACCTACATCATCAATTTTCTCGCATTCCACATCGAATTTGAGGAAATGTTCTAGGACGCGATTATACCCTAATTTGTCAAGAAAGAATGATTTATAAATATATTGATAGAAAATTGACCCGACGACTATACCGACCAGAGCTAGCCGGAACCCTATTCTTGCCATGAATCTCAGATTTAAAAGCATGAAGGAAAAGAAACAGGACGGATGATGTTGGGATGAAATTTCTCGTGATATGTAGTCATTTCGCTCAGACGCATCCCTGAAACCTCGAGGTGCTACGCTATGATTTTGTTTGGCTACGACTACAACTCCCAATTACTTTTATCTGAGCGCACAGCGTAGGTGATTTCCTCGTTTGTTCACATCTTCTTCATCAGCATATGGCCTTCACAGATTGTGATTTTTACTCGAAGTCACGGGACTTCATGTGACATGACTTGTTGACTGAGCGCCGACAGCAAACTATGGTGTAATGCGCCATAAGACATCACGGGCAGAGATAATGCGATATCTGTTAATTAAATCCAGCTAGTATGTGGTATAAATGGATTTGGGGTTCCGTGGCATGTTCTCAAATGTAGGTAGTTCGACTCGCCATTGAATGGTCTTGCCTCGCTAATAGATACTACTCGTAGAGCTCGATGATTTCAAAATTTCAACCTTAGGGCATCGACAAGCAAATCTAATTTAGGATGATTGACACGGCCAACGGTTGGATCTCACTACCACGTGACTGCGTGATGAGAGCTAGTCCTATTCCAATGTGCTGCGCCGCTGAATTGTCGTGGCGCACGCGTTTGTCTCGAAATCTCGTTCCTATATTGCGAATATCATCATATATAGTATCAACAATATGGACTTACCAATATGTATTAACGGTGTACATACGAGACATGAGGAACTCTGGTCCTTGATTCATAGCCTTAGAAACAAAAGGCTACAGCCAATCTTCCGCCGGCCAATGCGAGAACGAGAAAGACTTTACGTAGGTCTAATACGAGCGAATTGGCAAATATATCTACGCCACATACGATCCCTCAAGTCAAAGAATCTTAAAAAAATTGTTTCATTGAAGCGCTTTTCACAACTTCCTACTGAAATTCAGGATCTGATCTGGGAATTCTCATTACCTGGACCTCGAATTTTGTATCTCCCTCTAGATGCTCGAAACAGATTCGACATTGACGGACAATCTCTCCCTTCATCTTTTGATTTTGCCAAGTATTATAACCCTCCCAACCCACCTGCTTTAAGGACTTGTAGGGCTTCTCGAGCCGTGGCTCTGAAACGATATCAAATCATCCCCGGGCCACCTTCCAGATTAGTATATGCTGACTTTCCGGGTGGGGATATCATCTACCTTGATGGGAATAACTTCAAGTTATTCAATGGTTGGGAGTGGCGCCCCTCTGTCAGTCAAACCTCTATGAAAAAAGATATAGTGGAGAGGGTTGCCTTGTCTGCAGACGCCATCGACACCCATTATTTGGAAATTGATAAGTCTTTTCAAAAACTTGCCAACATCAAACAAATACTAGTTGATTATTCCAAAGAGGCGCTCAATAGCGACCGATGGTCGCATGGCCCGGGAATCATACGTGTTGAAGACTTATCTGAACATGATGAATCAGACGGATATCGCCGAAAAGTTGAGTGGATAAGGAGATGGATGTCAGGTGGAAGGAGCGAAAATGATTTTACCAAGAGACTTCGACAATCTAAACTGATATCTACCTCCATTATTCCCAATGTTTCAAAAGACGATTGGTTGGTAGATCTCGCAGAGTTTGATGTGAGTTCAATTTTAGTCACCATTTCCCAGCAGGATACTAACTTAGTGATAGGAAACTATTCCTTTACTCAAGAAATTTCGAGTGAAATTGCCAATAAGTGAGCCGTCGAGGGTAATTAATGAAACGAGAGCAGAACGATATGAACGAAGAGCCAATCAGAAAGATTCGTAGATGATGAATGCGTGACGAGATCGCAATACATGGTGGGATTTACAAGCAACAAGGGTCACAATCAGATAAACTGAGAGATCCTTCGCCGAGAACCTGATTCCCTAGAGGTGGAATCATGGTTTAATGGTGTTTTTCGGTGTTTCTTTTCAAGAATGTGTGATAGATACAGAGAGTAATGAGTTGATAACAAAGTTCGCATCATCTCCATGGTGTTAAATATCCAGTGGGAGTTTTAGGTTTCATCATTATCTATAATTTCAGTGGATACATACCTGGTCAAGTATTCAATACTTACAGTACTATCTTTCTTTCTCTGAAGAAGTTTTTGAATATTTAGAACTTCTATATTAGTATATTAGCAGTGTCTAGAAGGCGTCGACTGTTAAATTTACCCCTGGTCTTGTTTCCGTGGTGGAGAAGGACAAGAAAGGAGTGATAGGGGAAAATCAATAGGGGATTCAAGTATCATTACATCTAATTCACCAAACTATACACTGAGGATGTGATGTTTACTAGTGGATATGTCGCTCGTACAAATGCTGATGTGGACAATAAGGTCTTTGTCTTTCATGCAGGATATCTTTACCGAACTGAGAGATCCAGCAGCTCCTTTACTGTTATCCTGTTTTTATTTTACATTCTGATTTACAGCTCCCATGCTGAAAGATACCTATTTCATTGTAAGATCTTAAAATGCACTAGAATGATCTACCTTCGCTTCTTGTTGCTAGTTATTGTTCATCATCCAGTGCTACTAGAACACAACTTCTTGGTTTCGCGATATCACCAGAACCCAAGTATCAGCTTAGCTGACCCCAGATATCTCTCCGACGGAGGAATGATAAAACAGAGCATAAAACAAGTTCTCACCTAGAGTGTACTTAATAATTTGCCATCATGAAGCAATGGAGCGGGACTAAAGGCTTGAGAAAGTTGTCAATCACTAATGATATCAAGTTCTTTTGGGTATGATGAGTATTTACTTAAATAGCTCCTGCTTATAGAGTGATCAGGCTATCAATTCGATAAGGATTGAATCTGGCTTATTGAGGATCTTCAAGTAAGATGGTCTAATACCATACTTTAGACAAGCACAACAAATCGGTTTCGTTTGCCTACGCTTGCGGTGGTAATCACAATACATGATATCGCCAATGCTGATATGCTCCCCCTTCGAAGACAAAGGTTGTATTTTCTGATTACGGCGTAGTCATACAAAATCCAACTGCCTTCGATTTCATTTCATGAATCTGCACATTCAATATATCAATCGACCCCATATATAGTGTCAAAATCACATCAAATCCGTACCTGAATTAAGTAAAGTCAACACCAACGCTGCTTTACCATCTGCACCTGCGGGGAACCCCAGAACCATATCCACATAATATCCGACGCGCGAACTCTACCCCAGCTTTCCCATGTGAAAGTCACCAAATGAGAAGATCTTACTTTAATCGAGTAATCCTCTCGCTGCTTTAAATCCCTAGACTTTTCCTATCCCATACTTCATGAATACATTTGTATATATCCCCGGATAATACTGATCCCATAAATTGATGTGCATAGTATGAATTACGTGGAATTGTAGATCATGATATCAAATCTTGAGCATAATATGCACGTGAGAGGAATTTTTTCAATATCAGGAAGATAAACTCCTTTAATGCGGTGATCCAATAGGTGTATGACTTCGGGGGTAGATGAACAATCTAAGCCCTAAATACTAGGTACGTATGTCTAATACCTCGGTCGTGTGGTATAGTGACATAATCCTGCATATGGTGGGATGGATGTAAATAAATCTTATATTAAGGTTAGCATTAGACGATAAACTAAATAAAAATAAACTAAATCTCGGATCCAATCGTGAATAATTCCTTATTTTCTATTGATATGGAAATCGGGAGAATTAAAGCCTTTTCCCTCAATCGTTCATAATCGGATAACAATACATGAATATCTGCCTGTCATGCGACGCAGTCGTTCAAGCTTTGCTTGTTTATTCATTGTTGTAGCTGGTATACTTTGGTTATCGCATTCGACGATAAAAGAAGTATATAACACCACGCGATCTAATTGGGAGGAGAAGAATAGAGAAGATGAATTACTTCATACCATGGGCGATGGCTTCAAATCAACTTCCAATCCAATTCTTCCACCAGCTGAAGTACCGCCAGCGGAAATTCCGCTCAATGCCAATTTTCCGCCGCAATCTTTCCCGCCGCCTGCCCCTCCCATTCCCATTCCGATTCCCGATACTTCTCCACCGGAGAGTAACTCCGCATTCGATAATATAAGATACCCCTTCCAAGATGATCTTTCCCTCCCCCTCGCAACCCTCGATCTCAAAACCCTCGCGACAAAATGGCCTCACAACTATGATCCCGCCGCTCCAATCGGTTCAAGATACGCCTATGCAACCTTCATGAACACGCACAATCCCTCAATCCGCGACCCATACTTCATGGCCGTACAATCTCTCATCTATCGGGTTCTCTGGCGACCTTCTTCAAAAACCCACTCGTACCCTTTCATCGCCTTTGTCGCTTCCCACGTCACTCAGGAACAACGACTATTACTTGCCGGTGCGGGAGCTATCGTGCGAGAACTAGGTTCTTTGGATTGGAACCCTAGTACGAAAGATCTAGCAGACGGAGAAGCCAAGCCGATTTTTTCACGATGGAGAGATACTTTTTCGAAATTACATATGTGGGCACAAACTGATTTCGACCGAATGTTATTTTTAGACGCAGATGCATTTCCATTAGAAAATCTCGACGAGATGTTTAACTTAGTTCCTCCAAAGACTTGTAATGCTCTAAAACAAGAACCGAGTGATTATTTCCCCGACGGCGCAGCAAGCTGTAATGGCGAGGAATTTATCTTCTCGGGAGTTCCTCAGACTCCTGGAATTCCGCTCGTGATTAATGTCGGAGCAATGGTGTTTACACCAAGTCAATTGATGTATAAGAGATTTCTGCAAAATTATCAGAAATATAATATGTATAATACGAATATGGCAGATCAAGCATTTTTAGCGTGGCAATTTAACGAAGATGGTGCGTTTCCGGTAACACCGCTAGAGAGGAAATGGGGAGGATTTTTCCCGCGGGAAGATGATAAGGGAAAGTTGAAGGTGGTGCATGAGAAATTGTGGGCGGAGGAAGGATGGCTATTGCAGGAGTGGATGGACGGGTGGTCGGAAATGTTGGGTTGGTTTGATGGGGGTGGGTTTGAGGCGGAGAGGAATAGAGATGAATTTTTTAAACCGAAGTTGGGATTGCATTTTGGGAATGAGGAGATGGTTTAGTGTTGGTTGGGTAATCTTAGTTGGGTATTTGGGGGCTTGAAAGTCGATGCTCAATTAACCTAGTTGAGATTGATTGGGTGGATTCTTATATCTTTGTTTTATACCATTTTGATTCCTAGATTGTTTTAGGTGGGCTAGATTATTATTGCATATTTGCTTAGGTTTAGAACGCTATAGATCCATCATATTGAATGATGTTCATACTATCTACCGTATATCATTTCTAATGGCTATATTTGAACAACCAGCTTGATCAAGCAACGAGAACTGTAAAATCTTCCTAGGCATCGAGTTGATACAACTTTCAAAGTCAAGTATTAAACTGATTAAATAGTGGATGTAATAAGATCTTACATCATCGTAATGACCTTTCATACAATAAGATATTACAGAACGATAATTTTCCCTTTAAACTTCCATACCATAAGTTGAGGTTCAATCCCTCACAGGACATTCTTTGTACACTCACTCCAAATCGCGCTTCAACCTACGCTTTTCCACCTCCAGTGAAAAAGGCTTTCCCGAGCCTCATGTTATACCAACAAATTGCAATAAACTTACAATAAACCCAAGAATCCAACCAATGAACCTAACATCACCACCAAACATCATCCTCTTTGCGTTTCCGCGCCCCATCAACCCCCTCATACGCATCCACCGCCTCATCCACCTCAGGCTCCAAAGCGTCCACCCCATCCCCCTCCGCATCGCCATCATCACCCTCCCTATCCACACCCCCAAAACCCATTTGCGTATCACTTCCCGCCGGAATATTTACCGATTTCAAATTCCCCGCATACGGATCGACATCAGTATCATTCGACAAATCATTCCAGTCAATTTCGTCCACAGACCCAACACCATTAGAATCCTCTCCCCCCTCCACATAACCCTCATCATATTCCAGCTCCGTATCCATATTCATATCAGGATTTTGCAGCGCGGGCGTATCATCGTATCCCGAATCGGATGATGCAGGGGAATCAGATGATTCGATGTATTCTTCGTCTTTTTCTTCAACTGAGTGTTCTTCTTCTTCTTCCTCATCACTCTCCCATGTTATCTCGTCCTCGTAAACTTGATCAATATCTACATCTACATCGATATCAATACCCAGTTCTCCCGGTGTTAAATTACTTCCTCCTTCGCCCCTCTCAGCTAAATCCTCAATTCGAATTCCATCCGCTAATCCCGGATTCTTCTCTACTTCTTCCATTAATGCTACTTCTAGATCACTTGCAAGATTGGGTGGTACACCTAATCCCGTCCCATCTTCTGTTCCACTCGGTGTATCCTGATCTGAAAATGGTTGGCTGTGAGGTTGAGGGATCGTGGGTGATATGAATGGTGGAATTACACCCGGAGCTTCACTTTGCGTTAGGTTCGATGGACTAGAACTCATGTTTGTAGGGGAAAATAAGGTAGAATCGTGAGGTGGGTGAATGAATCCTTGGTGTGGATGGTGACGGTGTTGTTTGCTACCTTTAGCGGAAATAGGCTGCGGGAGGTTTCTAGAACGAGAATGGCTACGCTGAGAAGGATCGGTGGGAGTACTTGTTGGTACTTTAAGCTTCGGTATCTTGGAGAGACGGTCGGATGAGTTTTGGGCCATTTTGCGTTTGGATGAATTTGACCTGAGGTTTGGGTTGGTGTGAGATGACATTGTATTTTTATGCTTGTGGTGCGATCTTGAAGGTTGAGTAGATGAGTTGCGTAACTGAGGCTGTTGAGATTGTGTTTGTAATTTGAGATGCATGTGTACAAGTAGAAATATAATTTAACACGACACGGATTGGAGACTTTGTTATTGTAGTGGCGAGAAAATAAGAGTAAAAATGTAAAAGTCACCAATAAATAAGCAGAGTCATAAAGTCAAAAACGAAGATTAATTAACAAAGAGAGTAGTTGGTAAAGCCGAGCAACCCCTCTCAAAAGAAGGAATGGAAAAAATAAGGCATGGCAACTTTGCCTCGAGTATCCGAACGAAAAGAACATTCCATATCAACGGAATTGGAAGTTATAGCAAAGAGAATTTGGAAATAAGGATGGGCGGAAATAGATCTATGTAGTGCGCATAGATAGACAAAGGGGATCTTGTGTGTTAAGCGACTCTTTGTTCGAAACTGACTTGGATCAACTGCATTCATTCCGACATGTGATAGTGAGCGGCTGCGTGCCCAATTATTGAATACCATTGTAGAATATTATAAGCTATTAACTGATACCAGAAGAGCCCTCCCAGCTAACCAAAGCCATTAAAAAAAAACAGCGTACCTAAACCCATGCAATGCTCTATGCCTAGTCCCGAACCCATTTGCCCTAAAAAATTGTGAATAGAAGTAAGGAGAAATACAAGAAATTTCAATAATAACAGGCCAACCCTCTATTGTGCAATGCTCACCCCAATACTAGACAGGTAATTACATCTCTCCAACTGCTCATCTGGTATATTTTCCATCTTCACCCGAGGAGTTGCTGTTCCTGTAACATTCTGCGCTTGGAAGAGGATTCTTCGATAGTTTTTAACTGAAAGTTCTTTCCATTTCGGTGTACTCTTCAGCTTATACGTATTAGGATCCTTGCTTCTTATAAAGCTGGTCCAATATGCTTGGATAGATGGAATAAGTGCAGAATCTGGTGCTTTACTGGTTCCCCAAATAGAAGCTAGTTCAGCAGTATGCGTCACGCCAAGTCCATTGGCAGCATTTTCAGATGATAGAACATTCCAGTGATAATTCCAGTTGCCAATGGAAGGGGCAAAGACGTCGTTAGAGCCGGATAAGTAGATTCCGGGACAGTTGTAGCGCATCTCGCCATAAGCAAGAGCTGCTGCACTCCAGTAACTACCAGCATCTGGATATTGAGGCCCTTTGGGGTAGTATTGATGGATGTTGCTTATTTGATCATCAGTGAGCTTGACGAAATTGTTTTTCAGAAAGATCGACATATCAGCAGTGGAATTTATGTCTTTTGGCGTGAATACTGTGCCTTCGTTTGTGTCATCACTGAATGAAGGAAATTTTCCTGTTAGTTGTTTATCCAGAATGGGCAAGCAGGTGATAGAGGAGAGACATACCCGTATATTGCAGGGAGTTTAACATATTGTCCGGTAGTAAACAACTTGTAGGTATAATCCGGCGTAAAATCCCCGTCAACAACATTCGACCACATGAATACCGGACTCTCTCCTGCACCACCCGGAGTTGGAAGGTTGATGTTGTTCTCGGCAATGACACTGATATCCAATTCCCTCAAACAAGCTAGAGTATCATTTTGCCTAGCACAGCCAGTCCGTTCAACTAAGCCATCATATTGGTATTGTGACTCGCTAACCGTGAGTTGGGCACCAAAGGACTGACTCTCAGCCACGCTAGCATGAAATAGTCCATCATCGCGACCTCCATATGCAGAAAGTTGGAGATCTACAGAGGCACCACCAGCACTGGCCCCACCGATAGTTACATGGGATTTATCGCCTCCGAACTTTATTATGTTAATATCCACAGGCATGATGTGTAGATTATGTTCTGCCGTTGACAGCACTTACTTTTTCAATGTTCTCCTGGACCCATTCGAGTAGGAATCGTTGATCTTTCAATCCGACATTCGTATCTCCATCCTCTACTACTTCTTTGCTGGTTAAGAAACCCCAAGGTCCAACGCGATAATTGAATGTGACTACTACAATATCATAATCACCAGCTGCGATCAGACTAGTGCCATTTAAATTCGAGTTAGAAAGGCTATTAAAGCCCCCTCCTTGAAAGTAGATGAAGACAGGATGGAGCTTGCTTGCATCTGTGGGTGCATATACGTCAAGAAAAAGGCAGTCCTCGGTTGTATTGGGAGAAAGTGATGTTGAAGGTGAGGAGTGACATAATCCGCCGTGCTGTGAATGTTTGAATTAACATCAGGAGATAAAATTGGTTGAAACACATACCTGGTTTGCTACTTGTAAAGTATCATTCACAAGGGGACTTTGAGGAGCTCGAAAGCGCAAATTGCCTAGAGGAGGAGCGGCATATCGTATCCCAAGCCACTCAGTGATTCCATTACCATTATTTGTCCCTAAATATTTTGAGTATCCTAGGTCAACAGTTGTGTTGATAGATGATTTTTGTGTTGGAGCTGCAAATGCCGAGGCAGCAAGTGCCAGGAATGTTAGAGTATTGGGCATCTTCCAAGTCAATACACACATTCTTTTCTTTACTTGAATGTAATGAAGTTCCACTTGATGGGGGAGAGGAAGTCATTTGGGGAGGGATTTAACGCTTATATACACTGCGCCGAGACCATATGATTCACTGCCTGGAATAAGCCTGTTGAAAGCTCTTGACACAATTCACAGCATTTTCAAGCCGCAGTAGTCCCGTGGAAGAAGATACTGGAGCTACGGAAAATGTAACCTAGTACAACTGCCCTGAAATCCCACTTACGTCTTCTTATTCTAAGTTGACAAGACTTTTGACGGAAAATCACTACATTAACATCCCTGCTGCCGAGATCCGGAAGCATAAACAATGCTTGGTGATATAGAAAACAAAATGAAGGTGACATAAATCATTGTCATACCATAGACTTGTCATGTAAATATAATGTAATTGATCATCTGCATTTCTGTTGCAGATGTCTTGATGTCCG
The DNA here is from genome assembly GCF_000146945.2 of Sclerotinia sclerotiorum 1980 UF-70. NCBI lineage: Eukaryota > Fungi > Ascomycota > Leotiomycetes > Helotiales > Sclerotiniaceae > Sclerotinia > Sclerotinia sclerotiorum. The sequence goes on along the minus strand of NW_001820808.1, from coordinate 235,272 downwards.
AGGTCATCGGAGGTGGTATTCGGAACCCGTGGGCTTATGCGATGGCCAATAATATCACGTAGAGAACAGGGAATGTTTCCAGCTTCGATATAAAGCTAGAGGTAGTTGCGCATTGGATTGAATATCGTTACCATTTAGATGAAGGGTTGAAATTGTGACACTTTTTCTGGGTCCAAAGTATTATACAATAATTGGTGCTAATAAAAGATAATAAAAATTATTAAAGAAACTTAAACGAATGGAAACATCATTCAATATACTTTGTACTTGAAGCTTAAATCAGATCCTGTCACTCGTCATTTCAGTCTCAATTGGCGTTAAAAATGTTTGAAGTTACACAAGCCAGTTGATGCAATCCGTTCGGCAATTTTGTGCCATGTATGTGAATCAGAAAGACAGCAGACCTATATAGCCTGAAATGCTCAATCCTCCTCAAGGTATTCCATTCTGTAGACAGTACGGGGAATGCGGGGAACGTGGTGAATATTGAAAAGGTAGCGTCAAGTGATATCGGACAATAAATTACGAAGGAAGTAAATCGCTACGAGGACATCTTGTATTTGTCAGTACGAGCCATTTTATTTTCACTCGTGATCTCCGAGGATAAGGCGAGATAAATTGAGCTTAGATTGGATGATATGCGATCCAACATTAAATAAGTTGAGAAGCGAGCCCCGGCCGGTAGTGTTGATCATCGATGTAACCCGATATGCACAAACGTCGCTTGTTGATTCCACGTGATAACATATTCCTTGAGGAACTCCAGTGGGGCTGGGAGCAGAAGATTTTGTAATCATAACCTTTTGCCATAGCCACAAAGCTTGTTACATCTAGCCCCTATAATTATAACTAGAGAGAGCACCCGAGTCATCAGTGGGCAGGGTGGCTGGCGCCCCTTATACAGCGAGTTCGTGGAGTTCAATTATTAGAGAGGTATTTAGCATGTCGAGAAACTAGTTAACTTCTCGACTTCAAGGTGGAAGCGACCTTGGCATTTCATTCATACCAACGCTAAACATCTCTCACGAGTGGACGTAAGAAATGGAATTGCTTCATCATCAAATCTAGAATTCTCAAAAAGGGTAAAGTGTATTATGCATCCTAGTCATTTCTTTAAAGACAGATTTTTTAGTCTATCGAGAGAAAGATGACAAGCTAAATACCCCTGATTGGATCAGAACTATGTATTTCCCCGGGAAACTTTAATTCTCCCTCTTCCACACTTCCCTTATAGCTGGGGTAAGTGGACGACGTAGGCGTCGTCCGTTCTCTGGAGAAGAATCGTGGGATCATGTGACACTTACAAGAAAAAATTGTAGCATCACCCAAACAACAAACATGAAAATTCTAACGATATACGAACAAGCCACACAGGAGAATTCTATCTGCCGGCTCTTAAACATATATATTTCTATATAACGAAAAACGATGAGATCGTTGTATGCACACAATTTGAAGTTTATACGAGACAAGTCTACTAAACTCGTCCGAACCAATCATAACTATCAGACTCCTTGTTCAGGAAATCCCTCGAATCCACGTATTCGAATAACTCGCATCCATCGATATATCCTTGCTATAACAAACAGAGGTTTGATAAACGCCATCGAAAGAACATGTCATTCCTAAAACAAGTAAAGCAGGATGGTAAGTAAATAAATCAACAAAGTTAATGGAGGTACAAATGGTGCGCTCTGCAAGTCGATTTTAGGTATCGGTACACTCGAGAGTCGTCCAAGGTGAAGAGAGGATTAATAATCCCAAGATCCTATTACGATTGCTTTACCTGAGTTTTCAACCTCCCTCGTCATTGATTCTTCGACATTGAGAAGAAGCTGTGTTGTTCTTATAACCAATTCTGAGAAAGAAAAAAACCATTAGTAATCTCATCTTCAACCCTTTCAGATTGGACATACCTTCATATTGAAGCTTATAAAAGGCAGGAGCTTCCTCACCACGACGAAGCAAAATTGGTGCGGGTGCCTCTTCCCGCTTAAGGACTTTTAACCTTAATCCAATATGCTTTCCTGAGTCTACCCACAAGAGCCGCTTTTCACATTCCTCTGGAGTATCAATTTGCCTCTCGTTCGCGTCAACTCGATCAGACAGCCAGTCTCTAAATACTCGTATAACTCCCTCACCAAGGTTAACACAGCTTAAGAACAATCCTCGTTTTGGGCCAACTTTGACAATATTGGTGATGGTACAAAGTTGTGAGAAAAGCTCATGCGATTCGAGATCGACGTTGTGGGAGACAAGCTCTTCCTCAGATTTTGGTAAAAGGCCTGGTCTTGCAGCGCCTGCTGGATTCCGTGTCCATACCATTCTGTCTTCCGGTTGAACTGGTCTGAAGTGCGAATATAGACTGGACATCTTGCCTAATCTACCAGTATCATTGACATCATTGTATAGTTCTCCCTCTCCGACCACGTCATCACTCAGTCCATCTGTGCCAAGATAATCGCAGAAGAGATATGGAGTAATGAGCTTCGTGGAAGGATGAAAGCATTCGAGGACCAATTTGTGATCCTTTAAAGATGCCGCTGCGATAAGGCGATGATGTACGATTCGGATTATGAGATCATGGAAACGATGGCAGGTACATGCGAGAGGAAGGAGTTGACGGGTAGAAAAGAGTGAGAGAGCATTGATGAGGAGCTTTGACATTGTCAGCAAATCCACCCAGTCAGATGAAAAGTAATACTGACCTCATTGGGTAATGAAGCGATTCCAGTGAAACTATCCACCATTTTGTCGACTTTTGATATCAAATAGTATATAGAAAAACAAATGTATGAACTTGACTGATACAAAATTCACTTTGGAACAAACCTCAAGTCTTATATTCTTTAGATTTCCCGAATATTTCCAGGATATAATTTTCTGTGGAACTTGAGGACAGGAAGGTCCCGAATGAACATGAGATTCGTGGGTAAGTCGGATGATATTGAATCAGGAGTAATGCAGGCGGATGAAAGTTGGTAACCACCAAAACGATCTAGACTTTCTATTCTTTCCTATAAACTGCCCTGCACAATGTAAACCTTGAATGTAATGATTCCGGATGATATGATGGTGGATAGTCCTTTGCTTCAGCCCATGAGATGGAACGAAGCGAGTAAGGTTACCGTACCGTACGATATCAAAACCAGCAGACTCGGGTCTTGTTTGCTGCCAGCGATAGGTAACAGTGACTGTTGGGAATAGTGGCACTGTGCTGCGCTGTTGGAGTGAATGTACGAGTTACATGCCGGATAACTTCTCCTTATTCTTTATGGTCAAGGTGACGATGAGAATGAGGATGAGGACGAAGATGAAGATGAAGATGATGGACGAATTGATGATGTGTGATGTGATGAGATGTCAATTGATTCCCCTGCAGAGCCCCGCCCATTTCCATAGATAAGCTGATTCCGACGATGAGAGGTGTATTCTGAGGTCACGTGCATAGGTCCGACCTTAGATCCGCTTGACCCTAGATCCGCTTGACTCCGAAGTCAACCTTTCTTCCCCTTCACTCCGGATCCACAGTCACATACACCTTTTCTTTGACCATATTATTAAAATATCATTGGTACAAAGAATTAACTTTGCTATTCAAGTAAAATGTGGATTGTATTCAATACATCCCTTCTAACAAAGACTTCTTTGTGACACATTCCCTTGTGGGAGTGGTAGCTGTCACTCATCACGATATCATCAAACTTCATTTTGCAGAGTAGGTGGTTTGAAACCCGCACTCTCATTCTTAAGGTTATTGGAAGTCTCAAGTATCAGAACAGAGCCAGCGTCACTCCTACTCATGTCGTTTGCCTTGCTACTTGAGTAAATCTTGTGGCTATTAGTACTCGAAGGCTGCAGCTTGACCTAAAGCAGTTGAAACAAATTTACCTTCAAGGTTTCGCTCGCTAAGTTAGATAGATCGACGACTGTGGCGTGTTACTCGATCGGACTGCTTTCTTATCATTCCCTCAACATTCTCTGCTTTATGCCATCCTCTGTTATTACTTTCACTGTATGCACATCTACCATCTGCTCTAATTAGTCTATCCCTTCCACAATGCTTAGCATCCGACCCAGGTTCCCCTGTGGACTGAAAGTACTTGATGTTACGATGGTAACAACTGACTAATTAGGAGAGCTTGGGCCTTGTGCAAAAGCGATCAGATTTCATCGAATTAATATGTGATCTGGGTCACTTTAGGGTCGTATGCGCACGCACCGTCAGAAAACACGTGACTTGGAGCTTTTGGAGCTTAGGATCCAAAAGGATCCAAGTGTTACACCTGTTGCGATAGAATGTCACATGTTTTATGGTCATGTGACATACTAATCGTTTTGGACGTAACAGATAGCTAAAAGTATTCGACCTTCTTGATTATTCGATTCCATAATATATTGTTGATAAATCGCGTATTGAAGTTGAAAGATATAAATTGAGGTAAAAGTGGCCCGCTCGGTGATAACCATGTTATTATTAACGTGGTTTATCACCGAGTGGATCATATCACCGAGTGGATCACTTTCACCTCAACTTACCACTTTAAACTCGTATCATTCAACAACAATTGAATCAATTGATTAAAGCTATTAAGAATCTAATAATCTAGGATCTATTACACTGTTTTGACAAGTTCTTGCATTACGTTCTGTTTTTCCACACTTACTACAGCATCGATTAGAAGATGCTTCCTTATTAGAATTCCCCCCTTTTTGATGCTCGTCGTGTTGAATCTGAATATCAACCTCTTGTTGAGATAATATATCTGCAGCCTCTTGTTCAGTAAGTACTCCTTCTTGACGCAATTGAGTTTTTTTTGTATGTCGACGTTTGTTTAATGCTATATTTGCCTTTCGAAATGTACAAATCTCTGCATTTAAAAGTGTATTCTTATGAGCTAATCTCTTTGTATCTTTAGCTAGAGCTAGTACAGTCTCAAATATAGGTGTAGGAGAGCTTGATTGATGACGAGTTATTCGAGATTTTACTAAAGTTGATTGTGAAAGAGCTTCAGTTGGATTGTGAGAGGTTTGAGAGATCCATATATCTGGATCGAAAGGAGGAGGGGTAGGTGTATGAATTCGAATATCTACTTTCGAAAGTATAGCTTCAGGATTAAATGGTATTAGATCTGTTCCTTGGAATCCTGATTTCATATTCTGAGCTGTGATTGATTCTTGATATACAGCTTTGAAAGCTGCAAAGAATTCAACCTTCGATATATGGTTGATATGTGCCTTGATAAATTCATCAATTTGATCACTATATGTGTGAACGAAGTGAATGACTTCAATTCAATTACTACTGTAATAAAGAACTAAGCGAACGCGAAAGAGACTAGCTCTTTTAGTAAGTCTATATAAGACTTACCACTTTCAATATGTAGCTAGCTTTTTAGACAGAATACAATTAGACATACAGGACCTACATAATCCGTGGGTGCTACGTCTTCCGTATCCTTCTCGTACCAACAGTTATATTGGGTTTCTTGAGACCAGAAAGAGCATCAGATTGAATTGATTGATTCTCTAGCTAAGCAGTTAAGCTGCGAGTATATATTCAAAAAATGAAGGAATAAGGTTAGGTATTCAGCCTTCGGAATTAAAGTGCTTTGAAATCAAAATATTGAAAGCAAACAAACAGTATACCAAAAAGGAAAGAATGAATTAAAAGTTGAGTTTTGTTTGCTCCTTATATGCATCATGCAATATATATGCATATGCTGCCAAGATCCCAGGAGGTCAACAATACCCATCCAACATCAACATTCAATATTTGCCCTTTCTTCGATTCAGAGTATGCTTATTGAAGTGTTTCAACCATTCTAAACTTGTTTTATTGTTTGTCCATCTATTGGAAGTAGGTTTAATAGCCCAATCCGCAGGAAAATCGGTTTCGGTATATCAATTGGAAAGATGAACCTGTCCTTGAACCATTAGAAATGGGAGTATAGTTTCACTTTCCCTATTACCATATATAATCGCTGTAGTTTACTCTTTATTGTTTGATTGTATTGCCTTGCTTCTGCCATTTCGTTCAGCACTAGTTACAACCATTCCGGGATATATTATACCCATCATAAAGCCGGTTTCATCGAAATTGTAGAAATCGCAATCGAGAATACTATATTTTGCTCGCATATTCGATACCAATCGAAACCATTCTCTAATAAGCTTGAGATCTTCGCAGAGAGCTCTCTGAAAGTCATAAACACAACTAAAACACATCTTTAATACTGTATGACGCTTTACGAATCGATGAGCCTAAAGCTTTCCAACTTTCTTTGCACCTCTTGATTCAAGAATATAATTCGCCATATCTTCCACATCTTTAATTTTAGATAGAAACCCTCTATTATCCATATCAAGTATATATTGAAAAATCACCTCCTCTTCTAATTTTATAAGATTATAACAATTCGCTCGAGTTTCGACGCAGGGAGTAAAACCATTCATTCTGTGATTGAGTGTTGTATATGGTAAATTATATAGCTTAGCAGCTTTTCGAATACTGAGTTTTTTGTCTTTTTGAATAACCTCAATAGCTAAAAGTATTCGAGCTTCTTTATTATTCGATTGCATTTCAATTGATTGATAAAACACGTGTTGAAGTGGGAGATCAAGAATTGAGGTGGAAGTGATCCACTCGGTGATATGATCCACTCGGTGATAAACTGTTACAACGGCTATCTTCTATGCCGCGTCACATGACTAAACCAAGGTAACGTGATTAAAGTCACGTTATGGACCGCTGAGGAACGCTGGCTGTCCAGGAACGCTGGCTGTCCAGGAACGCTGGCTGTCCAGGAACGCTGGCTGTCCAGGAACGCTGGCTGTCCAGGAACGCTGGCTGTCCAGGAACGCTGGCTGTCCAGGAACGCTGGCTGTCCAGGAACGCTGGCTGTCCAGGAACGCTGGCTGTCCAGGACCGCTGCGCGGTCCTGACTAGCCATAGGCATGAAGGTCTATATAATCAAGATGGATTCCCTTTGTATAGAGCTTCGTGCTCAAGATCAATCATTTAGTATATCCTACTATTAGTTACGAATTGCATATCATTATTGTCATTACTTTAAGTCCCTGCTTGACGCCTAGTTATAAACCTACTTCGAGAGCCTAGAGCACTTCCACGTGATCTAGACGGCAAACCTCGTAACATAAACCACGTTATTATTATTATTATTATAAGTTGAGTTGAATGAGTTGAAAAGTGCCAAGTCAGATGTGCCTGAGGCTGGAAGACCATAATGCCAAGCTTTTTGTTAGATTTTCTGCAGGGGGTATTTTAGACGAATCATATTGCTAGGATCGAGTTTCTCATTTTCTCTGACCTATACCGGGTAAACCTCGCGTACAGCAAGATTTTGGTGTCGGCAAGCCGACAATCATGCCGTAGATTAGATTAACCCTACCTAAGAATGGGCTGCGGAAAATCAATCAACCGATGGATGATTGATTTCTCACCGTGATCGTGAACTTAAACAATTGCGACCGCGATGCCATACCAAATTCCCCAATCAAGTTGCTCAGAGTTAATTAATATATTGATATATCAACAAGAATGAATAATCGTAATGAAGTGATTATTTCACTTACCTCATTCCATCCTACTTATCGACATGTCAAACGAAAGGGTGTCATTTCAAATGGATGATGCCAGCATTCATTCAAGCCATACCGAACCTATGGACGATGCGAACACTGGCTCAAAGCATGTTGAATCTAGTGATAATTTCGGCGCTGATTCGAACCCAAATCATCTTGAATCTAAGGATGATGTTAGTATTCGTGTAAAGCAGCGCATCGAGACGAATTATGGTCAAGGGGGTTTTCATCCGGTACACCTCAACGATACCTTCAAGCATGATCGCTACAAGGTCATACACAAACTAGGACATGGAGGATTTGCGACCGTATGGCTTGCACGAGATATTAAGAGAGAAAGATATGTTGCTTTGAAAGTTCTCGCATCACGATTGTCAAGTGGTTCACCAGAAGTTTCCATATTACGCGCAATGAAAGATAGGTGAGTAATGTACCATAGGTTTTTACTCCAGTATTGTTAGGTCCTAGCCTCCAATTTAATACTTCGCATTCATCTTTCTGATAATTTTGCTTGTGCCTATGTCTTATGCCGTTGATCATTCATTGTGAAGCTGATATTTAAGCTCAAAATGGAATCTGGATTTATTCTACTTTCCAATGAAATTTTTACCTTGGTTTTTCTGCCCTTTGAAATCTATACATTGATTTACTAACACCGTTGTTTGATTAGTTCAGAGCATATTGGAAAGTCTCACGTCATGTCCTTGCTAGATCATTTTACCCACCGCGGCCCAAATGGAACTCATTTATGCCTTGTCTCAGAGGTTGGAGGCCCTAGCATCAAAGAGTTCAATGATTGTCCTGGTGAATACAAAGGAAGTCGTCGTTTGAAAGCATCTGTAGCCCGAGACGTTTGTTCGCAGGTTATAAATGGCTTGGATTACATTCATATTACCGGTATCGTTCATGGAGGTATGCAATTTACATAAGTCCTTTATTGATCCATTAGTTAATCATGGAATATAGATCTCACTCCTGCCAATATCTTATTACGGCTTGCCAATATCGATGAGTGGACCGAAGACCAAATCCACGAAAGATTAGGTGTCCCTCAAAAACAAGAGATTGATCGTTCCAGCTCTCAGCTCACAGCATCAGCATCTTCCTTCCCCGATTATGCAGTTGTCGCAATCAATATGAAGGAAGTGAATCCTATCTGGCTATCCGATAAAATCATTATAATTGATTTCGGTATCGGCTTTTTTCTAAAGAAGTCATCCTTAGACTTTGGTACCCCCAAAAGCTACTGCGCACCCGAGTTCTTGTTTGGAGGCCATCGAAGTATCGCTTCAGACGTCTGGGCTTTGGGATGCACAATATTCGAAATCCGTACGGGATCTCGATTGTTCAAATATAATGGCATCCCAACCAAGGATGAGATGTTGATAGCTACAGTGAAGCTTTTAGGAACTCTTCCTGATAAATGGTGGGCTGAATGGCGAGAAGGTCTGGAATGGTATAAAAAACAACCTGTAATCACTACAGCGATGAGGGTAGGGGATATACTTGAACAGATCTTGGAGACCGGTGCACATGACGGCGATGTTCCTGAACGAACCAAACGTAATATTGAAGCTTTGAATTGTATTAGAGACCTCAAGAAGAATTCTCTCAACAGCATTCCCGAGAGAACAGAAGAACTTGTACGGATTGCTGAGAATATGAGAACTAGCGAAGCAGGCGAGGTGCTGAGACTGGTACATAGTTCTGGCCAACGACAATCTGCTTCTGGTTCCTTGGAGGATATAAAAGTTTCGGGATCATCCTCAGACCCAAAAGGTTCTGGCTCCAAGAGTTCGGAAGCCAAAAGTTCGGAAGCCAGAAGTTCTGAGGCCAAGAGTTCAGATGCTAAAAGCTCGGGGAAGACTCCATCCTCTGAGGGTGTCTCTACCGGCATGCCCGAAATAAAGACTGCTACAGTGTTCTCTGGAGTAGTCGAGGAGCCTAAAATCGAAGCTTCCGCAAATGCATCCGATTCTAAAGATGATGCGACTCGAGACATGGTAATTTCTTCCGATAAATATTTTTTACATTGTGGCCCTGCTCATCTTCATACTTTTCTCGAGCCTCCCGGCTTGAGAATATCCGTTGCCGAAGCCAAATCCTTCGAAGATTTACTACGAAAGTCTCTGAGATACTTGCCTGAAGAACGCAGCACTGCTTCGGAGTTAGCGAAACACATTTGGCTCTCTGGTATGTTTAATGAGACCGATCTAAAGCCAGCATCAAGCACAAGTCTCGCAATCTAATGGGACCCGTCTTGCTTTCAGTCTTGGTCACAAATTCGGAAATTCATTCATTTGAATTTGCAATATTGCCAACTTCGCAGGTTTTCCAATCCCAATATCACTTTATTGTTGATCAATTGTGCGGTTTTTTTGAGTAAAAAAAACTAGTGGTATAATTGGGGTTTTGGTGATTTTCTGGGTAGTGGTTGATATCATTGATGGAATTTAAGGTTCCATGGAAGAAATGGCGTTTTTCATGTTCTCTGTGTCATTTTGGTTTTCTCCATGCGCGGGTTTCCCGCCCTTCTAGTTTTTTATGGCCTTGGAATGGAGAAGCAATATCTGTGGAGTGCTTTCCTCAAAGGACAGAGGCTCATATTCTACTACTCGACACACAAATTGTTATCAAGTGGAAGACTTAGCCTATCTCAAGATATCATAGCGTGCGCATTGTCTACTGATATTCATGATTCTTTATTTCTACGAGCTTTGTTGTTCTCTCTATTGTGGCATGTCCATTTTTGGGGGGGCGGCGGGATATGTGCTCGGAATATTGTTTGATAAAAAGCAGGCGGACATTTGTCAAAGGGAGAAGTTGCCTATCCCAAAAAAGCTAGTATTATTTTTTTTGTTCAGTACGGAAGTGATTAGCTATACAAAACTTCAAGAGAATTTTCTTGTGCATTTTGACTCTTATGCACCGTTTAAGGATTCTCAAACTTTGCCCTATGCATATACAATGGGTAGTAGCGACATCTGCCATCTGTCATCGAATGTGTGAAGATACATCATGAATTCTGCCTCAACGAAAAGTACTGCCACATGCAAGTCAGAACTATTACTTGATATATATCCCTTTGTTCTGATCCATTCTAGATGCATATGATTTTCCTTACTAGTTACATTATGGTCATGACCCAACTCACAGGCTTAGTCTGTACAAGTAAATTGACATGAACACTGAGGGATCTTATATTAGTTAATCTAGGCATATTCTAAACTTTGTCATTCATCACCAATCTCCTTAATTCTCATTCTGATTTTGGAAGTACTGAAAGATGCATAGAGTAATCATTTGTAGGCGTATAATTTCTTTATGGGGGATCAAAATCCGTGGCACGGAGCGTCGTGGAGGTTAGAATCAAATGGACTTGTTGAATGTACGGGTAAATTTTGTGGCAGTCTTATGAACCATGGAGGAATCAATTGGTCTGCTCCATTTCCGCATGTGAACACGGCCTTAGAAAGCCATGGTATGGAATCAACAAATGACTTTTCCAATAGAGGCTTTTCCCCTCTCGCAACCCCAATCTCTACCACTGCTTGCTTAACTACTCCTAGCATCTAGATACCAATAAAGTAGCTAGAAATCCCTCACCCTTTTAGTGTATCAACTCAAAAATCAAGTCTCGATTGCTCGCACATTCCACACTTTGAAATACCTGCAGAATGCACCCCCGATGCCAAGATTTCCGAGGAGATGCAGTGCAAAAAGGGACTTTTGTGCGACACGGGACCGGGACGACCCCGCGTTTTTGCGGCATCATCACGCGTCATTACAATATATTCTCGCATTTAGATGACCTTACCATTGTCTTACTCGATAATTCTCCGTGGGGGACGATTTCGTGTTCTCCGGAGCAACCTCGTGTTCCACGGGAGAAATACTCTCCATAATTCCCTCTCAGTGGTCGAAAGAATTAAGACCCGAAGAAACGAATCAACTCTGTACGTAATATTGGAAATACGGGCGTTAATTCTCATGTCGATACACTTAGTTAATCGCGATCTTGACGGCTTGCCGAGGAATTTTGTGGTTGCCACTGCAAGAATGACAATGCTTTGACGCCCATACCACTTGAGTTGATTCGGACATTGGATATGTCATGCAGATTTCTATTCCGAGTGCCATGATGCGGGATTTATCACTTTTATGTTACTCAAACATGAGTCATCGTAATTGGTAATGTTGTGCTCTTACATGCTTTTCGCGTTTTCGGATCTCGTGAGGGTCTGAAGACGTGTGTATGCGGCCAATGACGTTGGCTATTGGTCGCTAGTTGTCCTCTCCCTGATTTGCATGTATTTTGAGTTAAGGGGTCAAGGAAGAAATATCTGGTCGTCAATATTGAACGCAAGTTGATGGAAGTGATCAATATGATAGAAGTGTGATCTTACGAAAGTTATGCGTTGTAGCTTTTGACGATCAATACTACAAATACGTATAGATACATTAAAAATAGTTGATATTTATATACTATGCTGCTTGAATACTAATATACGGGTAGATATCCAGTGATTTCAATCTGCGAAGAGAGCGTTTAACCAGGTCGGATAGAAAATCTTTGAAATTAGAGTCTTCCAGTCAAAAGATAGGGCGATGTCAGAGTGTTAGTTTTACTTCGATTAATCACCACTAGTTAGTCCTGTTCACACACATATTCCATGTTAATTCAAAATATCTATTCCATGCTGAAAGACACCCTGGCAAGCCGCCGGTGAGCTCACTCTAGATTATAAGAATTCTGGAATCTACTCACCGCACAGTGTAACGTTTTTCACCTAAAACCTTGGTTTATTCACTTTTTCAAACCCCTGTTAAATCTTCAAATAAAATGGAAAACTTTTTTTGTTTTGAATGAAATGAAATATAATCAATTGAAATTTATAAAAAAAATTAATTGATTTATTTTTAATAACTTTTATTAAGAAATTATATAAAATTGAAAACAAAAATCATAAAATTTTCGAAATTTTCGTTTATTTTGTGTGGAAAAAGCGTTACAGAATAGAAATTTTGAAATTTTATAATTTTAAATAGTTATAACTTTTGAACAAAAATAGTTAAAAATAAATTGTAAAATTTTTCAAAATCCTTCTATATTTAATTATTATATTTGAAGATTTCAATTGTTTTGATATATTATTCGAAAAGTTATTTAATATTTAATTTTATATGAGAAATTGTGGTTTTTGCAGGGATTTTGTCACAAAATGTCATAGTGTGCGGTGAGTAGATTCCAGAATTCTTACCACTGAGTTCATGAATAAACATGAATAAAATCATAAATATCATGAATTCACAGTTCTGAAAAAATCTTCAAAGCCAAGATGAGTACTTGATGTTGAAGATTCAGGAAAATTCCACAAGTTCGGGAGGTGTTGACGAAAGGGGTAGGTGGTCAGTGGTGGTATATTCGCTTAAGTTGTTAATGGCATAGAAACGAAAGCATCGTGAACCATGGTAGAACCAGAAAATTTATACTCAATTGATATCCTGGGATAATATTGCGAAAATAGTTCAAAACGCTTTTGCTGTCAGTTTTAATGGGGCTCTGAATACAAATCTTTTGTGATTGATGCTCTTTGCAACTTATATGGCGATTTACAAGATTGAGAAATTGAGTCGATATACAGCACCCCTCCCTCCACTTATATTAGCCGATATATATTTTCAGACCAAAAACAACCAAATTACATAGTTTTCATTTGAATATTTTAATACAATAAAAAAATCAATAATTAGATTCCTTTTGAATTATAAAAGAAATGTAATTTAAGACTATTGTTAAAAGGAATGACCTTACACAGGGGAATAGTGGGAAGCTGATAGGGCAGAACTGAGACTATATTGGTCTTGTATATGTCACACTCAAGAATACTGGGTAAAGTATCTTGTATTAGAAAATACTAAGCTAAGGAGAAAAGAAGAAGGAAAACAAGAGTAGAGAGTTTTCCTATGATTAAATACAAACGGGGCATGCCACGTGACCCGGAGGTGTGAGGCGTCACAGTATATAAATCACACATTATCTAAGTTCTACGGAAGTACGAAGCTCTTCTACAGAGAGCTTCTCAATCTAGTCCTAATAGGACTAGTGCCCTGTGCACGTGCTACGCAGGAACCATTCATTTTAATATTATTTTTATTGTTATAATTATATTTTTTATTTATTTATAAAATAAGATCTAACTGATATTTATATTTATATTTTAATTTAATTCTATATTCAAAAAAATATATATATATATATAATTATTACCTCTCTATTCTCAAAATTTAATTTTCTTTAAAATATTATTCTTTAACTCTTTAACTCTTTAACTGTTTAACTCTTTAACTCTTTAACTCTTTAACTCTTTAACTCTTTAACTCTTTAACTCTTTAACTCTTTAACTCTTTAACTCTTTAACTCTTTAACTCTTTAACTCTTTAACTCTTTAACTCTTTAACTCGCTCGCTCGCTCGATCGCTTAAATCAATTGAATTCAATTTCAAATTTCAATTTCAAATTTCAATTTCAAATTTCAATTTCAAATTTCAATTTCAAATTTCAATTTCAAATAAAATCATTTAACCCCAAGTTAAACTCCATATTATGTCTTATCTTTCCCATCCCACCCCATCCCTATTTACTAACCCAATCCAACAAGCAAAAACTCAACTTAAGCTACCTATGTAGGTAAGAAAAAGATCTAAGAAAAGAATTTGCTCCAAGCATCCAAGACCAGACAAGGTAAAACAAGCTATGCCAATGCCAATGCCAATGCTACGCTCGCTAGCTCACTCATAATTTCAAATCCATATTTCCCCACTTCCTCACCCCCTCACTTCCATCCCTCACCACTCAACCGCCCAACCATTCTCATCCAAAAACTCCTCAATAGCATGTCTCAAACCCAGATTCGGTCTCAAATCACTCGGGAGGAGGGGTTCCCTCGTTAGCGGATCCGTCATGCTTCTTTCGAGATGTTGAAGGATACTTATGCGTTCATATGATTGACCTGTTTTAGTCTGGGTTTTTATTAGTTTGAGATGGAAGATGGAAGATATAAGAAAAATGATACATGGATGAAGTATGAGATTGTGGGAAATGGGGAGGATGGTAAAAAACATACCGTGACGGGATCACTCATGACATTAAAACTTATTCCATCGATAGCCCAATCGGGCATTTCTCTCCTCCTCCCATCTTTTCCTTGTGTTTCAACTAATCTGAATACCCTCTCTACTTCTTCAATCTTTCTCTTCCATTCTTCTGTGATGTCCTCACCATTAATCAAAGACCCATTCACATTCACATCCACATCTATATCATCACTCACACCCCTTCTACCCGCCTCCCTCCTCATCAATCCCACCACCTCCCCACACAAATCCCCACGTTCCCTCCTCCTCTTCTCCTCCCTCGCCTCCCACCCCTCCTTCCTACATCTGAAACCCAACTCCAATATATTCGGTAAACTCTTCCCACTCCCAATCAAACCCTTTCCACCAATTGGCATATCCTTCACACAATATTCCCTCGCTTTTTCCACTGCTTGAAGCGCATTTTCATATTCGTGCATGGCGTGGTAGGCTTGTGCGATGGTGAAGTGGGCCTTCATGCATACGCTGTTTACAGGGGATGAGGAAACGATGGTTATGGCTGATTTGGAAGAGGCGATTGCTTCGGGGTAGCGGGCGAGTTTTAGGAGGGCTTTGGAGTGGTTTGTGTGTAGGATGGGATTTAGAGGGTCGAGGGATATACTAGGTTTGAATGTTAGATGGATACAGTAATCATACCAGAGTTGATATGGACAATATAGTTGAGAAGAGGAGTGCTCAAGAGAGTAAGTGGTAAGAGGGATCGAAATTGCGCAAGACAAAGAGAATAAATCAAGAAGATAAACTAACGCTTTACTATACAACTGTTCCGCAGCCTCATAATTTCCCGATTGAAAGTGATCATTTCCCCTTTTCTTGAATTCCAGAGCTTTTTGAGGATCCTGAGGAAGATCGGATCCTGCCATGATGCCAGCTCACAATGTTGGTAATTTGGACCGATGAAGAGTTTGAGAGTTTGAAAGTCTGCGAACAAAATAGTGCAGATTATGGAACGATTAGCACCCGGCCGCGACGTTTGTTTACAACTGAGATGTTTGTAACTATAGATTCTTTGTTCCTCTATCCGTTGTGTTTGAAATGTGTAATCTCAGCCTCGTCTCACAAGAGGTTTGTACTATGTTGAGAATATCGTGGAAATTTATCCCGCCGTATATTAGGATATTAGAGAATTGTGTTATTAGAAAATATTGAGTAGGAATGGTTCAGAAAAGAAAGTGATTGTGTACAGTGAGTTGTTGACATGTATTGAATATTATTGGAGATGATAAATGTCAGCCTCGCGATAGGATTGGAAATGGATTGGTAATTCTGAATTTGGAAGCTTCGAGAACTTCGAGAATAGCAGTGTTATGAACTTTTAGAGTTTCCAAGTCATAAAATTGTGTCTTACATGATTCTAAACGATACATGTTACATGGGTAGTAAATGGAGATATGAGGATACTGGGATGAGTGTGAATGTGAAGTTTATTTCATATAATCTCTTTTGTACAGGCTGGTATTTTGTCTCCCATGCACTTTTTGTCTTCACTCCATCCTCTCTACCCAAGAAACAGTTGCAAAAACACTAGAAAGGCTAGAAAAACAGTGTTAGTTGATGAATGAGTAAATGGTGTGTGGCTGGTGTGGAGTTTTATATTGTATTCAAGAACTCGGTTCCATAAAAGGGGATTTTGAAAGAAAGCAACCAATCTACACTAGTGGCATTGGGTCTTTCGGATTGAACAGCAATTCCAAAGTCCAACAGATTTGTCACTCCATGGAATCTCATTCCAAGCTAAAAGTCCGATATCGATTCCAATGATGTAGCATAAAGAGAAGTAAACGTACATTGTCTGATGCAGGAATTTCCCTTCTCCACCGGTCACCGATGATTGGAATTTTCTGTTTAATCATGAGTCATAGTACCGTCAGATAGCTAATGTGCCAACTTACAACCATGATATCGTTTCGTACTTTAGGGATGTCGGAGAAGAAGAAGAGAGCGAAGAATCCGGCTGAAGCACCAAATCCTGCTAGAGTAAGGCCACTGCATGCCATTATTAGCTAGGTTCATAACTCAAATCTGCCATCCTGAGGATTGATAGATCCCCCAATGTAGATGTGTAGTATCGTATTCCTGATTTATGGACGGCTCATGTAGCGCGCCCAACCAAAGAAAATCTACCTACACTCTAGTGGCTGTTTTTGGAGTCCATCCAGCCAAGTTTGGTTGAATCTTATATCTATTGGGCCAATCAATATTTCATTCCTTCCATGAGAATTGCGCATCGTACTTGGGTCCATAGGGAGACTTGTATGTAGAGTAAGAGACAGGTCCCTTTCCCACGTTTGTGACACCTGTGGAAGGATGGTACTGTAATCGCAAATCTCGTTAGTGAAATGTGCCAAACAACTGCCAACTGTAAGAGATACTTACATCGCCCATTTTGAAGAGGAGGATGCGTAGATGGTGGATATATGGTAGTCTTGAAGTTGAGGATATGTTCTTGACTGAGAATGTTTATCGGGGTTGGTCGGAAGAATTATTCTTGCCTCAGGCATTATTACATAATCAACATCAATTTTGTGGTCTTAGGTCGTTGATTTCGAGTCCTCGAGAACAGCCTTTCGAATTCCACTACATTGATAATAAGAACACGCTGGGAAAAGGTGTTATTTTACGTATTCTCATTTTTATCGAATTCAACGACCGTATAGAGGAAATGAAAAGACGATTATATTATATTCCACATATAAAATTTCTTTCTAAGTAGGTTACATGAACAGATTCTTGTCGGTCTGCTGCGAGCTCTCTCCCCTATTCAAACAAGCGATTTCTTTACATTAGTTTGTTTCCAATCAAATTTATATTATTTTGTACCTCTGCTCGAAAAATATCCCTGCTGCCGGAGCCGAAATCTCTTGATGATGCACTCCTATATACTGGTGATATCATTGATATCACTTTCTTTTCATCTCATTGTCCTTCTCACGGACGTTCTTTTCCTTGGATATAACCACAAGCGAGGAATTTCCATTCAAAGCATTTGAGCACCAGATATTGAATGAAACTGTCTAGAGACACGATGAAATAAGTAAGATTTACAATAAGTCCTTACATCTACTCAGGATCTAGAATCGGGTTAGACAGAACAAAAGAGATGACATAATCTCGATCGAGATACCTGAACTGGATGATTATTATTCATATCTTCATGTGATGATGCTTCATGAAAATTATTCGGACGTGATCGTTGATCTCTCACAAGACTTGTGAACACCGGAAAATCCTAAAGCAAGCCTTTCGTCCGATAAATGGCTCTTTGCGTCTTTACCCCTTCTCCATCCCCATTCGCATTCCCATCCACGTCTTGTCCCGAGGAGCTTATTACTCCATGTACGAAAAGGTTGTCCCGATATGCAAACTTCAAACTTCAAAGGAAAAAAGTTCTGCATTGGTGGATCCGAATTGTGTATATATTCAAATTTGAAGGATTTCATTGGTTGACATGGATTTTACTCCGTACACTTTTTCCCCGTGCTTGGGTCCATCAGTCCGATACTTGATGAAGGGGGTTCTTTTGTTCAACAAGTGCATTGTTCTTCCTTTCACGAACCTACGACCATGTTGTAAGATAACTTGGAACGGTCCTTTGTTGAGTCCGTGAGTGATATCATTATCATTCTAATTCTCATTCTCATCATATGAGCTGAAGTACAGAACAGAGTATACACTGATTGATATTTTAACAGAAATATAATTATAAGATATATTTACACCAATATTTTGGTGTTACTTCATCTTTTTAATTCATGATTTTTAATTCGTCCCCGCTTCGTTACTTTTATGTCATAGTTAGTTAGTAAACTACAGTTGTTAATTCTCCCGCATAATCTGCGTGCATCCGATCAAACCAAAATACATTCCGCTTATTTCCGATATCGATCATTTTCTCTATCCAGCAAGAAAGTCCGTGGACTTTTCAACCGTCAAAACTATTCCGTGCAGTAGTTGCGACTCAAGAAAGTATCTAGTATCTAGTAATCCTATGCTCCCGTCTTCCCCTTATTTCATCCGGATATACGGAGTATATCCTCTACTTGATAACAAATAACAGAAATAAATGTATAAATATTAGATTACTAATTTTTAGAATAAAACCATAATTAAGCATAAACAGACAAGGAATACCAAGAAATCCCAGAGCCGAGTGCACCCGAAGTTTGACATCACAACACCAAAAAAGGAAGACCTTCATCAGATATCTTCAAATCCGACAAAAGCCCTTCAAGAACCAGCCTTACCATCGAGATTCTCAATAATCTACTTATTAACCGTTTAACAACACATCTGCCACTTCATCGATCATTTATACACGTTCAAATTCAAATAGGAAAGAAATCCACATTAAAGTACCTTGACTCTTGAGATCCATAAATCTGCTTGGACGGATTAACAGTGCTTAAGCGGTTTTGCCTCCATACATTACATCGTCCCATCATTCCCCTCCACGCATGAAATACATGATCCACAACCTCCTTTCCTACCAATAGCCGCATTTATACAAGTATTCGATAAACCACCATCATATATTCATCCACGTCGGACGGCAACTCTTTATAAGTCGCTCAAATCATCAACAGAACACAAAGTCCTTCATCTCAACCTCACCATCACACAATCTACTTCTGCTCCATCCAAAATGCCACCACCAACCCAACAATCCCGCCCGTTCTTTTCAAACTTCCTCGCCGCCTTTCGTTCCTCACAGCTCTCCTCTACCCCGATCATAAGCAACACCTCTTCATCCTCACATCAAAAACCTCACACACATTCCCATTCCCATTCACATTCGCATTCACAATCCACACCCTCACAACCACGACAAATAAGTACAAGCACAAAACCAAACGCTACATCCAATGCCATCCGAGGAATCGACCGCACTCTCACAAATAGCAATAGCGGAAGTAGTCCCATAGGAAGTTACGATTCGAGTCCTAGTCCCGGAGCATCGAGTTATCTCCACCAAAACCAAAACGCGAGTTCGAACCCAAACACAACGAATCCTACTTCCCCACCTACAAGTTCGGGTTCAAATATGAATCAGGCTGGGAATGGAAATTCATCATATGCTCATGCGAATAAATATGGACGGTTCAAAACATCGGCGGATAGAAGGGGGAGTGATAGTAGTTCGGAGGGTTTTAGAGATGTGATCGGGAAGGAGAAATGGTATATTGGAGGTCGTACGCAAGGGGGGGAGGAGAGATATTTTCAGTTGGGAGTGGTGAGGAGGAGGAGAAGCGGGGGCGAAATGAGTTTGGATCGGTTGAGTTTGTGAGGGTTCGGAGTGGAATGGGAGAAAGATAATAGGATTGATGTTTAATATATTTGTGTCTGACGAATTAAGAAGGCGTAATGAGATGGAAGAGGTAATATGCGGATTTGACAAGTTGGATATGGATATGGATATTAATTATACTACACGAGGAAAAGCTATAATTCTCGCGACGACCTTCACAAGATTGAGATGGGAGTTACAGAACTATTTACTAGCTGGCTGGGTGGCATGGCGTTGATGATATGGAAATGGAATGGGATTGGATATGGATATGGATAAGGTATTGATTGGAATAGGATTGGATGGCATTGGTATTGGTACATTATATTACATCGCATAGTATATTATTTTATATTATGATAAATATATGGAATGGAATGGAATGGAATGGATAGGATGGGATAGGATGAAGAGGAGTTACTACTGTTTATCTATCTTATATGAGATTGAGATTGAACTTGAAGTGAAGAGTTGATGAGATGGATATTTATATTTATATCTATATTTATTTTTATATCTATTTCTATATTCATGATTATATCTATATCTGATATAGGAATAATAAAATGAAGAATATAATTGAAAATGAAAATAAAAATAAATTGTAATATATAAGATTACTAGGTATGATTTTGGTAAAGAAAGAATCTTATAAATATATATATATATATATATGAGATTATATTCTATTGAAATAAAAAGTAATAATATATATATATAATATCTATTATCTTGATTTATTATATTTGATATCAATTTTTTATATTCTATCATTTATTTATTATCTTTGAGTCTATTTATTCTTTTCTCCTCCCTTTCCCCGCACGCACTCTACCTCGAACCTCCCGTCCACAGCTACCTCTTTCCTGCCTTCATGACTTCCAAAACAAAAAGTATGTGTGAAAAATTCAAAACTCAAATCCCTCCTCTCCTCTCCTCTTCACCCTACAATATCAACCAATCTCCCACCAAAAACCCAAACTGAACCAAATAAACCCAACCCAACTCACCACATAAACCTCTGCACTCTTCCCCCCTCCTGCACCCACTCAAACCCCCGATACAAAAATACATACCCCGTAATTACATTTACGAGTAAATACCAGATAGTTTCTACATACATATATACATACGATTGAAAATTCCTCTCTTTCTCTTCTTTGCGGGTTTGAATGGGAAACTTGGATTTAGTTTCCCGGTCGGGAAGAGTTGTGAGGGGTAAAGTGGATGAGTGAGATGAGTGAAATGGGCGAGATGGGAGAGTGGGAATGTGTAAACGGAGGAATATGAAAGGGAGGATGAAATAGCGGGGTTCGACGAGGGGGGCGGTTATGAGGGAGAGGGTGGTGGTTAGGAGGAGGAGGAGGAGGGTTGAGAGGGGGGTGATGGGGAGGTTTGGGTGGGGTTTTGATGGAGTGGTCGGGTTGGGGTCGGGGTTGGGATTGGTTGATGAAGATGGTGGTGCTGGTGATGGTGAAGATGGTGGGGATGAGTCGTGGTGGGATTTTAGCTTATGTTTCTCATCCTGAGCGCGTAGTAGATGGAATGAAGCGTCTTTACGCATTGGGTTTTCGAATGAAGCGAGAAAGTGAAGATATTGCATTTCCGTAGAAATTAAGATTTGGTTTGATGTGTGGGGAGTAGATGATGAAGATCCCGAGAGAGTTCTGACAATCAGGTAGAAACAGAAGATGTAGATAGGAGCCAGGAGATAGCGAATTACTGGGTGTCGTAGAATCGTGTATCGGAATACGTAGAATACGTAGTGTCGATTGTCGGCTAGGGTGAATGGATGGATTATCGTGTTGTATTTTATGATTATGAGGGATGCGAATAAGGAGGCTAACATGAGGCCGACAGTTATAAGAGCGCGAAGTTGAGTGTTGAGAGGGGAAGTGAGGAATTTGGATGGATGGAGAAGATTGTCGATGGAAGATGAGAGGAATGAGAAGAAAGCTGGGAGTAGCAGCGGAAATGAAAAGAAGGTTATGAAGGGCCACAGATAAAGGAGTTGTGGGAGGTGTATGGTGGCGACGTGGTTTGATTTATCGCCTAGAACAACGCCGCCGTTGATAAAGACGAATATGCCGAAGGTAATGAGAAGTAAGATGTGGGGAATTAAGCGGAGGAGGATAGTTGGGAGACGATCTATGGCAGTCCAGAGGACCGAAAGAGGTGTGAGGAGAAGATCTGGAGGTATTAGCTCTATTGTATAGGGTAATGTGCGTTGAATCAGCCGCGAAAGCTGAATAATAAGCAATTACCTTCAAGGGCAGCAGCATGAATAGGTGGATCATGTGGATGCTCCGATTTCGCAAGATCACAGAATTTTTTTAGCTCCTCCTGTGATGGTGCTTGAGGATCCTTAAAAGAAGGAGCACTAAGACGATATGTCTCCTTCATCGTCCTTATAGCCTCCATTCCTCCTAAGTATATGGCAACCCAAAATATATTTGTCTGTCTCATACATAAAGCCAATATACCACAAAGATAAAACCATACCCCATTTCTCCTCGGCTTCTCAAGTTTCTTCATTTCTGCTTGCTCAAGAAATTGTTTATACAGATATAAAACTATACAAGTAGATAGTACATCTGTATAATACAATCCAGAGAAGAAAAAGAGAGGGGGAAATAGGGCGATGTTTACAGCGGTATGTAATGAATCCACAGATCTCAACTTAGGGGCTTGATCTACGCGATTTGCAACTCCGGCTCGAATAATGAGGTTTCGACATTCCCAGGCAAGCATCATAATGAATGTAAGGGCAATAACATTTGTTATTCGAAGAAAATGTACATCACATATTGTATAGCCAGAGACTATACTCAAAAAGTGACTCCACCAGTATCTATATTCAATTAGTGATTTTTGATCATGATATGTAGTCTAAAGAAAGGACATACAATCCAGGCGGAGTAGTGAGTTTTGGATCCCAAATCCCATAATCCCATCTACAATATGCTTGGGCTTGAGGTATATGAAACACCTCATCCTAGATTTCATGAGTAACTATATCAAACTGGGGGTAATACTGGAGAGGAACATACCAAATAAGGCTCAGGGACAATCTTAGTCACCTGATATTCCCAAAAACTTGCAAGACAAGCCACGGATAAAGGGACCGCGATGGCAGTCCTTCTATTAAGGCCTTCATTTGAACCAAGATTTGTTCCTATGGCAGTGAGGACTCCCACCAGGAAGGTGGAAATGGCACCGGCCATGAGGACACCTTGGTGTTTGGTTTGTGAGATTTGGCTTTGATTCACTCTTTTGAATACGGTGAAGGTTTTAGGATCATGATTTAAATATGAGTATCTGATTAGATGTTAGAATATTCCTCAAGACTATTTAATATGAAATTAACTTACGAAGGTGTTGCTTGGTTACTGTCGGAAAATGATGATAATTCTGGAAATTGAGGTTGTTTAACATGATCTTTCGAATGTGGCTGTGTTGGTGTGGCTGACACAACCACTACTTCTACGATATTTGATGCCCCACATCCTTCATATATTTCCACTCTTCACCTCCTTTTTACTTTCACGCAAGCTGACTTTTTTGGTTGAAGTCTCTACTATACATGAAGTGCTGTATGTGTATGAATTTCAATGTGGTATTGTAGAATACTTACTATCACCCCATCCTCAGTGTTCAAACAGTAGAAAGAATGTCATTCTTCCAAGTTCTTATCAGACTCCTTTCTCTTCGAGTGCGAGTTGCATTCCAACAGCAAGTGACCATCTTGATACATAGGAGGTAGTAATCCAAAGTATCAAATTAGCATTTGTCACTAAAATATTTCTTTTCGGTGGACGTTGGACAGCTCTGATGGATTTTATTTCTAGTAAGCGTGCATTATCTTTACTTAAATCTATCAAGGTTACCTAAACCTAAAAGAATTCTATGGCAATAATTTTTCTGCCACTTTCTTATTCAAAGACTTGAATTTCCTCAAGAACTACTTCTAGTACAAGTTAGAAGCAGCTGTATTTCCCAAAAAGTCTGATTGCCTGTTCTTCCTCTGCTTCGGTCCCAGTTAACCATAAGCAAGTCAAGAACTCACAGCCAATAAATCACCAGTTAGTATGTATGGTACTTATGCCGGAGGCGAATCGCAGGTATGATCCATCCAAACTTGGTACTCTTGTTTTGGAATAAACAGCCTCAAACTCCCTTCCTCATGACTTCCAACGGTTTCTCGCAACAGCTAACTTGATTGGCGAGTTTTCACAATTTTCCTACCAAGACCATTGTCTCGCCTGGATCTTTGAAGTGTTTTCCAGAATATTTTACAGAATGTTTTAAACTTGATTCTTTTAATATCAGAGACGTTAATATACTGATATAGGCATTTCTGCTTGCTATGGTGGGTTCTTACCTTCTTTATGTATGGAAATGGGCGGAGTCCTGGAATATGAATATATTCGTCTCCGTTGGTTCTCTTTCCCTCTTCCGCAAAATCATTCCCTTGTACATGATTTGGATCGCCTTTTAATAACGCTTTTTCGATGGAGTTTTCGAGATCAGAAGGGATGTAATTATAGGGTTTAATTTCATTTCTTTTGACACGAACGGAAGTGGTATGTCGCAAATGATCAGCCGCTTCAATAGATGCTTTAACAGCTTTCCTGCTTTCATATGCTTCTTCAAAAAAGTTATTCTCCGGCAGTTCCTTTTCCGTGGAGGGAAATCTGAAAGATTCTTCCGGTAAAGTTTCATCCATGATTCTCCTTTTAGCCTGGACTCCTGTGGCTGCATAGTTCTTCAGATATCTTAGATAAATTACCAACATTCGATATTCCTTGCCCAGCTTGTCTATTATCCAAATATGGAGATCCTTCGTGTTGATATACCCACTGGGATTGTTGTTGTCTTGATCTAAAATTAAATCCTGGAATCGTGTGCATAGCCCGAGAGTGACCATTTCTTTTCTTGGATCAAGTTTTTCAAGCATGCCGGGATCAGATGAGTCTCTGCTAGCATAGACTTGTGAAATTGCGTAGCTAGAGGCTCCAAATTAGTCTTTGCTAGCATAGTGATAAGGATCTGTGTTATCTAAAACCCTCCGTCAAGCAAAATTGGCGACGCGCCATGTTCTCAAGAAAAACTTACTCGATGAGGCTAGGGTCACGGTCATCACAATTCTTCCTAGGCTTGGATGCACATTTCCAACCATCAAATATTTGCTCGGCTGCCACGGCTGTCCACCCGATATGAGTCAACGCTCCAATGCTCGAAGCGCTTTCGGGAATTTCAAGTGGTGGCAGAGTGGAAGCATCAATGGGGACTATGGTTTCAAAAAATTTGGTTGATTCTGCATTTGTCCGTCCTAAGCTTGCTTCTACTATCTTCTTTTCAAAGCTCATACCTATTAACCAGTGAATTTTTAGATTGTGCCCACGCAATTCCTCAGATATGATGAGTAACTTACTTAAAGCAGCTGCGTTGATCTTCCAAGTTCCTTCGACACAATCACCCAAAATAATATGCTTCTGTTGTAGGTACACTATTTCCTCGAGGTCAAGTTGAAAACTAGGGACTCCATCTATATAGGGAGGGAGAGGAATATAGTCCCACAAAGACATTGTCGCAGCAAAATGAACTTCTGTCGCAAAGACACAATGTCAAAGGTATGATAAAAGGGATAAGAGAACAATATTATGTAGTTATGCTTTTATAGTGAAGATAGAAGTGCAAGACTTATAAAAAGTTGTTGCACATGCTGTAGAAATCCTCGTGAAATAATTGGACTTTTCGATCCTACAAGTGAGCGAAATGTACTTGCCTGAGATGAGCTCGTAAATATGTATAGTAGAATAGGCGGACGATACCTCCTTCTATTTTGAACCATATTATATATACTTAGTTTGAACGTACTCGGCAATTTCAAAAATGGCTCCTGCCTTTCTTATTTATGACTGTGAAGAACAAAATGTTAAACGGACTCGACAAATCATCGCACTGGGTATGATACCTCAGACCGAGCTTTATAACCAATTTTTTTTATATCAAACGTTTGACTATGGTTAGGCTAACCCAAGTATAGTTTCACACACTCCGGATTCTCCAGTTCCCAGTCGTTCTTATTTCATTTCACTTCATTTCATTCCAATCAAAACATACAACTAAATTCAAATTCGTTGTAAAGTCCTTTCTAGCTTCAAGGATCAGAAAACCTGTAAGATCTTACTGTTTCCTCAAGAATAATAAAATACATCGACGCATCAATACAAATCATGCCTGCCTTCCTCGCACCTCTACTCTACCCTCGTAAATTCACTCACAAATCGTTCGAATCCGGAAATCAATAGCTGTCTGAATAATTCTTCTAATTTCGAAATCGAAAGATATTAGACTGTATATTGGTGGTTTATATTTGTGTATATGTAATATATCTTTATATTCTCGTGTTAATTAATATAGAAATCTTATATAAGAAAATATTTAATTGATAATAAAATATTAATTCCAAATTATTTTTTGAATGAGTTGATTCATTTAATTATTATAGTTCAGAGATTTGAAAAGATTTCTGTCACACTCAAGAATACTAGGTAAAGTATCTTGTATTAGAAAATACTAAGCTAAGGAGAAAAAGAAGAAGGAAAACAAGAGTAGAGATTGATTGATTGATTGTGTTTATCGTCATAGGCCGTAGGCCCACGCGCCTTGGCGCGTGATAACCTTAGCCATCTATTCCAGTTTTGGACAAATGACGCTCAGAGGAGAAGCCTCTGAGTGGTTTACTAGCTAGCTAGGGGGAGTATTTTTATACAATTTAAAGGGGGCTAGGGCAGGGTTTACATGATTGCCTTCGCAGGGGGGGTTTGGGCCGGTAGGCCTTTTGGGGTTGTAATTGTGGTCATCCTCGTCCACTAGATCATTGGCTCTTGATCTCTCTCTCTTCCCCTCATACTATTAAAACATTGTACTCGAAAACCCTTCATCCCTGATCCTCTTCCCGATACCATCAATCCAATTACTCCTTATATACCAGAACGTACTGTAATCGCCCATCGTCAGGATTGCCTCGTCCTCATTCTGATCATCCTGCCAATAGAAAGCTTATGAAGGAGTATCAATCCTCATATAGTATAACTATAGTATGCACAAATAATGGTTTGTACGGGTGTCCCGATTCCGTAAGTAGTATACCTTCGCTGAATGAGAGCAGAGTAAGTTTCGTCATCAGCTCAGGTCCTTCAACAGTACTCCTCCGGTGTTCCCGTATGGAAGGTATATAAATTGTTGTCGTTTCAGTCGTGTCGATCATGGGAGGTATATAGTATATAATATATACGTATCAAAGATGTCGAGTTGTACTATATGTTCCAGAGGAGTCTTACTTTTAAGAAGTGAGATGATTTCGTGGCGTATTGTTGTAGATGATGGTGTTGTCCTCTGTTTTGTAATAAAGGTAGTATTGTAGAGAGTGTATTTCGATAATGCAATTATCAAAAAACCACAAACGGGTAAAAACGTTGTGATCGGGCGCCTCTTCCTCTTCCAATTACCACGACTCCATCAAATAACTCAAACTTAGCTTTGCAGACTCTCATAAGAGAGCTGGAGGTTCGTAGGATACATCGTGTACAGGTGTTGAGTCTTCGCATCCCAACAAGAGTAGAGAGTTTTCCTGTGATTAAATACAAACGGGGCATGCCACGTGACCCGGAGGTGTGAGACGTCACAATTTCCAATTTGTCTTCAATAATATTAAATAAAACTTTTTTTTTTTTTACCATTAATTATAAATTAATAATTAATTTATATAGAATATCTTTATTTAATATATAATATAATTTAATGAGCTTATTACATGTTTATATAAGATTTTAAAATTATTAAACGTTTTGTATTAGAGTCTGACAAAAAATATTTCTTATACAGTATAGTAAATACAAACCCTCAGTAGGGTATCTAACCGTTCACTTGTTCTTTGCCTTCCCCTGTAAAGTCGCCACAGATTACTTTCTCGCAGATTGATTCTTCGATATACCATGAGGCTTCGCAGAGCTCTTTTTTGTCGCATTGCTCGCAGCTTTTCGTTCTGGTTTTGATCGGACGACGTCCTTTGAGCCATATGAGGCTGGAGTAAGCAGTTGTATCCGTTTGCTTCTGCGGAGATCCATATGGCCAAGCAAAGGTGAGGGCCGTGGATCTGCTGCAACCACACTAGAGGGCGGTAGCGTGCTATTATGGGACTCCTTTTGTGAGATCTTCAGTCGCTGCTGAGGATTTTTTCTCTTTGTGGCGGCTTTTGAGACCCTCGATGGAAAGGCTGGACCGAGGAATGCATTTGCTGGCTGATTATCTTTTAGAGAGAGATTTCCTCCGCTTGGCAGCAATACTTGCCCCGCTTTAGAACGTGGGACCAGCTCATCTGAATTGAGGAAAAGCGAAGTCGATGTGGGGAAAGAGCGCCCAGGGTCGTTATTCTCTGATGTATCTGAGCCGGTGTCTGCACACTGTTCTTGTTGGGATGAATTCAAAGTTCTAG
The DNA here is from genome assembly GCF_000146945.2 of Sclerotinia sclerotiorum 1980 UF-70. Lineage (NCBI taxonomy): Eukaryota > Fungi > Ascomycota > Leotiomycetes > Helotiales > Sclerotiniaceae > Sclerotinia > Sclerotinia sclerotiorum. Next base: position 206,722 of record NW_001820808.1, on the reverse strand, counting down.
GTAGCTGGTGATGATTTGGTTGAGGAGGAAAAAGAGGTTTAAAAAGGCGTGTAGCAGATGCTTCTCCTACTTCATCGCTACTGCTCCGATGTGAGTTCGCTGGATCAGGAGCAGAATCCTTCGGAATTTCCCTTTCAAAAGGCTCCTCATGCTTCCACGACATCCCAGGCAGAACACCCCATCTTTCATTCCAGATCCCTCGGCTAGACCAAGTGTTTTTGACATTCTCGTACGCTCTTGTATTGATATCGGTAACACTACTGCCTTCTTTGTCCACGGCTTGTAGAATTCCTTCACGCACCCTCGATATCTGATAAACGAATTGATAATATGGACGTGAAGCTTCACGTTGGCGTTTCTGTAAAATTCGTTGCTCTGAAATCTGTTGTTTCGTGCGATAACTTTTTGTCTTCGGTTTCTGTCGTGTGAGTGGAAAAAAAGTAGGGATAGAATATGAAGGCTCTGCTTCCGAATCAGTCTCTGACTCGGACTCAAGCGGTTCTTCGTGCTTCCACCGTCCAAAAGCAAACTTGTTCCATTTGTTGTTCCAGATGCCTTGCTCGACCCAGCACTTCTTGACCATTTCTGCGGCCTCTTCCTCGAAGACGGTATCTCCAGGATTTATCTTTATTCACTTGGTACTTGGGTCACTATTCCAGATCCGTCTTCTTTCCTCTTCCACCTGAGCAGCGAATTGTTTGTGCGGTTCCGAAGCCTGGCGCTTCTCTGCCAGCTTATTTCGTCGTTCCTGCTGGAGTTGTTGCTCCTCGCTGGGACCATCAGGACTCTGAGATCGAGTCGTTGTACCCGATCGGTCTGATGCATATACTGATAAAGGATCGTCAAATCGTACTCTCTCGCGATCAAGTCGCTGCGGATCTCTCTCGAATTGTAAGAGAGCTCTTTGAGCTCTAGCTAACCCACCCCCTTGGAGTGTATCAGTAAAGCCAGCCATAGTTTATTATCCTTCACTAGTGGACTCAGGATTCTGATGTAGAGGGGAGGTTAGTGGAAAGGTTTATTGTGAGAGAAGAGAAGAGTCGAAAGTCGTTGATGAGAAGGTCTTATTTTCGATGATGGATGTTTTCAGTGTTTATTTGAGGATTAGCGCCGGGAACTAGAGTAATAGGTAGATAATACTAAGTGCCGGAGTGCGGGGGTGGAGCCACCAGCGGGTTGGTGCACAGACTTACAGTTCGCCCTGTGAGTGATAAAACCTCACCAAAATTATAAAATGATTCAATCAATATATTTGATATATCATTTCTGTGACGGAAAAGTCGTAAACGGAGTCAATTCAATCACTTAGAATCTAAAACTAAAGAACTAAGAAGATTCTAAGTAAGAAGGTCTTTATATACAGGGCTAGTGCACGTGAGCCACTAGTGGGTAACAACCGTCACGTAACAATTTCTCAATATATAAAATTAGGAAATATATCAGCAAATACAGTATTTAGAGATTTATATTCAAAATTTCCAATCAGAGCAATTTGTTACGACGGCTTCGGATCTCGTATCATGTGACCAATTATGTAATCACATGGTCCCTTAAATCCCCTCGGTCTCTTGATCGAAGAGACCGAGGGGACCAAGGGGACGATTAGCATGAAGGTCTATATAACCAAGATGGATTTCCTTTGTATAGAGCTTCGTGCTCAAGATCAATCATTTAGTATACTCTACTATTAGTTACGGATTGCATTATTGTCATTACTTTAAGTCCCTGCTTGACGCCTAGTTATAAACCACCTCGAGAGCCTAGAGCACTTCCACGTGATCTAGACGGCAAACCTCGTAACATTGCGCATTGATCAATTCCGGCCTATTTTTTCTCCTACGAATAGACTGTGGATTTGGGATTCCGCGCCCTACAGCTTTTGCTTATTACTATATATTTTTTAAACTCATCATATTTTACAACAAAATAAGCATACAATAAACATCTTTGATGGTCTAACGGTCATGATTTCCGCTTGTCATCATCTGGCAATGCGCGGGAGACCGGGGTTCGACTCCCCGTCAGAGAGTCACTTGTGATCCTGAGTTCATGCAACTCCATTTCCTTTGCAACTTTTTTGGTCTTTCAGGAATCCGGTTGTTGCTTTGAATATTTTCACTTTTTTTTGTCTTGCAGAATGAATATTCAGAAGAGGTAAAATAGTCAAAGCGCCAGCAGAATTTTATCTTTAGCGAAAAAATGGTAGGCGGTGAAACCGGTATTTTTGGGAAAACAAGTTCTGCCGCATTGCACGAGTACTGGTAGGTTACCTCAATCAGCTTCCTTTTGAATACTTATTCGGTTTCGAATATCTATACTCTCCTAGATAACACCAACCAAGTCCTGTTTACGCTTCTATAGCATTATCTTTTGTGAACAAAATACAAAACATGCATTCTCTTTAAATAAATATCCAAAGTGGATTATCTACGGCAATGGAGGAGGATCCACCACAAGTTTGGAACTACATATCACGATCCCTCCACCCAAATATCCCTCCCTACTCATAGTTCATCACGAGCTCAGAAAATACCAGCTAAGAGGATTATTGAACTCCGAGCATCAAAAATGTCCTGCCCTGCGAGGGGGGCGAGCTTAGAGATATAGAGATATGGATGTGGCTCGAACCGACCGATTATCCTTCATGATCCTAGGCAATTCAGTCGATGCACGGATTTATGGGCTCCTGGCAGCTGCCTCTGGGCTCGCGATACTTCTTAGTAGGTATCAACAATGGAATGTTTCGTGTGATTATAGTAGTCTTGAGATGAGAGATCAGAGATGCACCTGAAACTAGAAAGTGGATGATTTCTGCTTCTATCGTGCAGCATTTAAAGGATGTCAGGATTGTCTCTGTTCTATCTTATTTTTATCTTTTCCTTGAAAGCGAATCAAGGGACACGAAATCTCATTATTGATTTCCTAGCACAGCTCTTACCTCGATTTCAAGGTAATTCTGAAATTGGTGGTCAACTCGGTGGTAAACTCGGAGTTGGAGCATTTTCCGTATGGCCAATTATGGGAGTATTTACTCCTTGGTCATTCATTCCTGGGCTGAGAAAGTCTACTATATCGTCAATGCGATGGATGACATGATAATGGAATTGGAAAATTATCCTTGAATACAACTGAGAGGTGCTTTATAATCTAACTAGCTCTACTAAAAGACTTTTTTGCATCGAGTTACTTCTTTTCTGGAAGCTAGAAACGACTCTGAAAATAACAATGATTGATTAGAACCTGCATTTGAATTTTCCAAATCCGGCGATACTACACAGAAAAGAGTGTTTTAGAGACTATTTAAAAAGCGAAAAGTCGTGGACATGACACAAATTCTGCGTATAGACAATGAGGAAAAGGTTATTTACTTGTTTGATTGGAGCTATTAGATTCAGCGTTGCAGGAAAATCTAATTTTCAGTGGCTTGCTAATAGATTACCTTTAGATTTGATGGAACAGGAAGGGAATCCTTAGAGCAGGAGCAAGTATTTTGTTTCTTCTAAAAATTAATTATATCAATGGATAATTTACTGTAATTTTACCCAAAGGACAGACAGGCTGTCGATTGTTCTTTGAATATTTATACACGATTATGGAATTCAGGAGACGAGCTCGATTGACTTAGCGGGGAGAACAGAGTCAGTAAGTAGCTGGCCATGACCAAGAGAGCAAGATTTTCATGAAGATTTCCGGGAAAGGTCTTGTGAGGGTATATATAGACTGAGCTGGATACAAAATAATGTAGTCCATCATGATGTAAGGGGAGCTGGGATTCTTGATATGTTGCATGGTTTTTATGGCTTTTCTTCCTATGATTCATTCTCAGAGGACTTACTTGAGATAGTGTGGTTGTTGTATCAATTCGATACCATATTCTGTGTACGTACTGGCTCCTATTACAGGAACCTCTTTTGATCCCGATGTATGTTAGTGCGGGAATGAGATAACTCTCGGATGGCTATATGTCCCGTCATCATTTTTGCTTTTCCGAGAGATGTTTCTCCAAATGGGATGATGAGCTAGGTAGACTGATCTTGTGTATGAATATTATTACAATGCCAATGTAAGAAATTCCATATGTCACAGCCACTCACATCGGTATCCAGTATATTGACTCGAAGAAATATAACTGTGTGAACGAAGTGAATGACTTCAATTCAATTACTACTGTAATAAAGAACTAAGCGAACGCGAAAGAGACTAGCTCTTTTAGTAAGTCTATATAAGAATTACTACTTTCAATATGTAGCTAGCTCTTTAGACAGAATACAATTAGACATACAGGACCTACATAATCCGTGGGTGCTACGTCTTCCGTATCCTTCTCGTACCAACAATAACGCTAAAAGTTACTAAGCACCTGACTTGTAGGTTTTATAATTATGAAATAATACGAATTTGAACCCCCGGAATAACAATCAATTCTGTAGCTATGGATATTTTTTTAAATATGATAAATACAATAAATAGATTCTGGCCGAGAAACACTCCAGACAGATATCACTCAGGCCTTAATTCTGCACTAACATTTTGCGATATTCTGATATCTCGGAGCAGATAAGGCTGTTTGAAATGTATATAATATAAGTATAAATAATGATCGATATACGAGAGGTATAGTAATCCTGTCATCACAATTAGAGTGAGCTGAGGCAATCTGATTACTTAATAATAATAATAGTCCCACCTTGTTAAAAATGAATACGTATTCAACTACAATACTTTGTATTAAATTAAAGTAATAGACTGGGAAAATATAATTATATTCTTCGAAGAACGCTCTTTAATGTTTATCAATAGACTTTTAGGATGACATTGTTGAGTGTCTGATATATTTCTAGTATTCCATACATATCTAGAATTGCCATTTGAGTATCGCTCTATCCTGATGATTCACATCGTGGGATATGTGCGGCTCTTTGGATCTGCATTCCCTACTCTTTAAATTTCTAGTGGAATTCATGAAAGGATTGTTGGGTTTCGCATGCAGTGTACTCCGTAAGCATGTCTTTAAATTTATGAACACGTGGAGGCGGGGTAAAAATCCGTGTAACCTAACCTTACCCTACCCTGCATGGATGAATGAATAATCGGAAAACTAACAGTATTACGACTCAGTTTTCTGCGCCAAGTATGCGTTCAAGTGTATGTAATCGGTTTTAGTGGGGAGTGATGATATGATGCAGAAGTGGCATTTTTTTGCTGGAACGTTCTTAGCTGAGATTAAACTTATCTTATGGTTACTCTTAATGGGGTGCTGGAGAAATGTTAATTCTGCTTGCTTGCTGTGTTGGATTTAGTGTCACCAGTTGAGATGGATGGATATCTACTCGTTAGATTGAAAATTTCTCCCTGCTTATTAATTCGCCGGTCCTGATTTATTCTTCGAAATCAAGTCTTCAAAGGACCAATGGTTATCGCGTATTGAGATGGCGCTACGAGTCGGCTGGTATGTTATCGTTTACCTCCGGGTCAGAGGTACAACATAACAATAATTACTTTGATTCGTCCAAGTGGCTGGCTCCAGTACTAGTGTTCACTTATCAATCAATACACATTGATCAATATCAACTTATAAATTTACCGATGATATTATATACCTCCAATGTTCTGATTTAACTTTCAAGGCTTCAATAGTGCGAGCGCTAAATGTGATGGTATCAATATCCATCCCGTTGGTGCTGACTGAAAGGGAAATCTAGAGCAAGGTCTCAGAGGGGCAGTCCACATGTTACTATCATCAATAATCAAATTGCATAAGTTGATGAAAACAAAGATGCAAGTCAGCAAAGTCAATGACCTGAAGGTTGGAGATGGTATTGTTGTCATAGTCCCAAGAATTGTATAAAAAGGTCAAGGAATTTCATTTCTGGAGATATATTTCTCACCATCAGAACACTTACTCTACACTTCTCCAATAAATCTAATTCACCACAAAACACTCTCAAAATCTTCATTCCAACAACTATCTTCATCATGAAGTTCATCTACACCACCAGCATCATCACTGCCATCTTGGCCACTGTTGTCCCAGCCCTCCCTGTCGCCGAAGCCGACGCTAATGTTGCTCCGGCCGCCCTTGAGAAGCGAGGAAGTACTCAATTCGCCGTCTACACCGACTCCGGTATGTCAATCTTTCTTTCATTCATCCATTCATTCTACACAACAGCACAGTATCTTCCTCTTGACATCCCAACTAACACACACATCACAGCTTGTGGCGGTGGAGCCGTAATTTTCACCGACGGAGCCGCTACAACCAAAGGAAACTTCGGAGCTACTCAACACAGCATCAAGATCTTGAGTTTAACTCCTAACTACCATGTTACATTCTATTCGGGTCTTAACCAAGGAGGTAGCAAGGCTCAATATGGAACTGCTTCCGTTGGTGCATGTGCTACCAATGTTAATTACTTGAGTTATGGTTTTTATTCTGGTGCTTAGGTCTTATTTCTCATTAGGACCGAGAGGATTGGAAGGTGGTCTGGGAACGGGAATTGGATTTGGAATTGATGGCAAGGGGAGAAGAGCAATAATGAAGAATAATCAGAAAAGGGGGACGATGGAAATCAGTCATTCATTCATTCATTCATTCATTTAGCTCACAATGTCTGCACCGTCTCCGGACTGCAGCGGAGAGAGAGCTCACAGACTTCTTGCGTCCATCTAATACACGCTCTTTTATGAATTTCACAACTGCGGTTCATTTATATTGATGTTTACTTGCTAGTGAGTGTTCTAGAGTCAGTTATAACTTGTTGGTGATTATACAGAGTAATGATGAACTCAGTGATTAATTGAATCTCTATATCGTATGATCAATACAGAGCATCAGAGTAATTTATTTTCGGGTAATTATAGTAAGATTAATATCTCCAAGTCTATCATTTCAGCTAGGTAAGATCTTACTAGGTAGATGGTATATATATATATATATAACCAGGCTCAGTGATGAGGAATGGGAGGTCACCAACGGTGATATTTGGACTTACTGTTCTAGTATACCGGATGCGCTAACGATTATATTGTGATTTTTTAAGCTGAGGCTGATGTTCTTTTACTTGTACATACATGTTAGGTCCATCATGATATCTCATGTTCCGCTGCATTTCGACTGTTATTATCTGCTAAGGTTTTGTCACGATTCACCATTAGGATTAGTGTCTTGGGATGAAAAGGAATCACGTGATAAGGAGCACTAGGAGCCCTGAGGAGCCAGAAAGCTCCTGGGGGCTCCCTTCATCGATCATTATATAGTCAGAGTAGTTTCATAGTTTAGGAGCTTGGTGCTCAACTTAGTTATCAATTAGTTTACCTACATTCTACTTGATCTAGTAACGACTTCACTTCCAAGTGAATACCAGTGATAAAGCCTTAACCCATAACTACCAACCGACGAACCTTAGGCAGCCGCTGCCTCCAGTACAGTATCGTTACAGGTTTGTCATGTTCACCCATTATAGGTGAGTTGTTTCTTCGGGGATCTTGAACTAAGGCCTTTCGGATCTGGTGTCAATTAGCCTGGACTTTTCAGAATTGTATAATACTAATGTTACGACGGCTTCTGGCCTCGTATCATATGACCACATACGAAGTCATGTGATCCCTTCGATCCCTTTACCGAAGGGATCGAAGGGATCGAAGGGATCGAAGGGACCGAAGGAACGATAGGCATGAAAGTCTATATAATCAAGATGGATTTCCTTTGTATAGAGCTTCGTGCTCAAGATCAATCATTTAGTATACTCTACTATTAGTTACGAATTGTATATCATTATTGTCATTACTTTAAGTCCCTGCTTGACGCCTAGTTATAAACCACCTCGAGAGCCTAGAGCGCTTCCACGTGATCTAGACGGCAAACCTCGTAACAACTAAAAAGCAAAATTTTAATAATATTATTTATGTATTAGAACTTGTATTATTTAATAATAAAATATATCAAGAGTATATGTTACAAGGAATGACCTCACACAGGGAATAGTGGGAAGCTGATAGGGCAGAACTGAGGTAATATTGGTCTTGTAGGTTAATCTCTCTTCTAAGTTCTACGGAAGTGCGAAGCTCTCTGTAAGAGAGCTTCTCAATCTAGTCCTAACAGGACTAGTGCCCTGTGCACGTGCTACGCAGGAACCATTCACTTTAACAGTATATCTAAATAAAAAATTACTTTATATTTTATTATACGTTTTCTAGCTCTGTTTTATATAAATATCTCATTTCTACTCTATAAATCCTCATATTATACTCGAGCACCAAATCATTATATAAGGTTATTTTATATCAGTGTTGTATTTTTTTTTCCCGAGGACCGGACCGATGATGGATCCACTATTTATTAGCAGGCATCGGAGCCAGATGCATGTACAGGGAAGCGACCCATTTTTCCTAACGGGCAGGGTCATGGTACAAATGATTAATCTTATCAGATGAGAACCACCGAAACATTCACATGAATCGAGCCTCGGTTCGTACTTTTCCTATCAATAGAAGTTTGACTCTGAAGATATATCCCTGGTAAAATCCATGGAATACTCGTACTAGTAGACCGCATCACTTTAGGGCAAGCAGTGGGATCACAATGACAAAATGGTGGAAAAGATTTAGAGCCAAGGAATCTTATCAGATGAAGATTTTATAGCTGTTGTGGAGTGAATTAGGTTATCAGATTGAAAATCATTTGACGTAATGCCAACTTTGGCATCTAAACCCTCCCTAATTCTTATTGAAAATCGTGATGAATCAACTCTTGAGTGTCGAGACTCGGTACCGGTACTAGTAATGATGCTATTGAACTCCTACAGGTATCATGCTGTTACGATATTATCACATGAAATGGCAATTATGGCATGACTTTGATTTCGATCTTTGGCTCCGGCATCCGCTCTTAGATTTCCAGCGACTGCATTCATCATCCCCTGCTTTACCAAACTTTATTTTCGAATTACCTAAAACTAATAATTTTTATCTTTACCGCTTTCACGACTCCCGGTTGATAGCTATGTATTGACTAGACGAACTCTATGCTTTACATTAAATTGTTTCTCGATTCTGGTGTTTCGCTCTACTGATTATCCTGCTGTGCTAGTTTGGTCATCGGTCACAATATCCAGCATCACATATTTCTCTACATCTAGCACTTCATTGCAATCCTCATTGTTCCCAGAGTTCTTTTAGATCTCTTAGACACCCTCCAGATCCAGTCATCGCCAGCACAAAAAAGAAAAGAGGAAAATAAAAACAACCAAAATGTCTCTCCAAATCCCTAGCTACGATCAACCCCAGCCAACCCTTCCTCGACCCCATCCTCATCTCACCAATCGCATTCGCGCATACGACATTATATCAACAGAATTCTCTATTGCCCAACTCAGTCTTGCTATTACTGCGACTGTAAGACGCAGTCCATTGTCAATTCTATTCTTGAATCAAACTCCTGAATTACAACTCGAGGGCTTAAACAATGAAGCTGTTTTCATGCAAGATTTTGCCACGAGTTTAGATCCAACTTGTCGGTACACATTCCTTAATTACTTAAGTGAGGAAGGAATGTTGGGTGAATGGATGACGAAAGGAGAGATCAACCCAAGCATGGAAGAGTGGGCTCAATATGTTAGATGGTGTGTTAAGGTTGTTAGGGAAGAGGGATGGGTTGATTTTTCTGAAGGTAGTGTAGAGGAGATTAAGGAGAGGGGCAATGGAAGAGCCATTGATGTTATCGTTTCTGGGGAGATGTTCAAGGCGGATAAAATTCTAGATGGAGGAGAGGGTGAAATGGATTTCGTAAATGAGAGTGAGGGATTGAACATATTACAGGCTACAGATGCATTGCAAAACTTGTGCGCTGCAGCTTCATCCTCCGTAAGTTTTCTTTTTTTCTTCAGACTCCGTGGATAATGACTAATATGTTTTCAACAGAATCTAGCAGCACTCACAGCACAAAACGAAAAGCTTCTATCGCTGTACGAAAAGGATCAAGCAGGCAGAATCGTCAGAGCATTGCTGTAGATTTCAAACCTGGCTCGATGCTTGTGGTATTAGATGATAGATGGCGTTTGGGACCTGAAATTTTTGCGGCGGAATTCCTGCTGTCATGTGTTAATACCCGTCAAAGTTAGTTTTTTTTGGTTTTTTTTTTTGGTTTTTTTTTCTTGGAAATAATATTGTATATACTACCAAACCAGTTAATTTCGACTCTATCTCCTAGCTTTTGCATAATTGTTTTATTTTTCTACTTAACTTCTTCCACATCCAGCCACGAGCTTCTGAAAAATCTCGTGTTTGAAGAAGAAAATGTTTTGCCGATGTTAATTTTTTTTTTACGGAAAATTGGAAAAAGATGCACAGTGCATGCATGTAACTCGAGGAAACTATAGAGTACAAGCATCTCAAGCTCTATCCTTTACCCATGAAGAGTGTGCCACGCACTTGGGTCTTGGCTAGGTAAGTCTTAGCTAGGTGTCTACCTATCAAGTCCCCACCTTCCCGATACCGGTTATTAGGAGTTTTAGGTGGGTTGGCTCCGTGTTATCCTTCTCGTCTAGTGGGATGAATCATGAAAGTGCTCAGTCAGGACGAAAAGAGGATGGGGGAATTTATCATATCATCAGGGAATGGCATGTAGTAGTTAATGGTAGTTCCATCTGATAAAAAATGTTGGCTTGAAGCAGGGGATTTTTAGATGCTTGCTTGTTTCGTGTTGGGTTTTTGAGGTTTTTCTTAGGATGGGCGATGATTATGAGTCGGTGTGATTGGAGTCTGAAAGTAGATTTCAAAATCACAGTATATGTGCCTGCAGTTACCTATTCACATATACATATTCCTGTCATTGAATTTGGGGAATTTCGATATTTTTCAGCAAGCCTATTAAACAACGGTATCCGGAGAAGCACAAACAAACGTTCACATTCCTTTTCCATTGATGATATTTTCACATACCTCACATTACAAAACCACTTCTGAGAATCCTACTGAAGAGTCGTCCGCAGTCGTGTCACTTGGGAGAAGTGCATTTTTCTATAATACAGAAGATTTTTATTCGATTCAATCTCTGATCTCATGAAACAGTAGCAGCACCGGTAAGGAGCTTTTTATGTTCCCAAAAAAGAGCTTATGGTTGGAAGTGAGGAGGCTTAGATACTAATGTACTGCTTCTCCACGCTCTTCAATCGTCACACAAGTTTCCCTAAATCTTACGCTGTGAGGAACTGGAACTTCAAGAAGCTCTTTATAGTGCAGTAAAGCAAATGCTTTTCTATCACTATTCTCTAGCCAGCCCGCCGTTGATTTCACCCGGGGCGTTAGAGAAAGCATCTTGTCCAACAGCTTTTTCAACTTTTATATATGAATCCCATTTCCGTCAACTCGAGAGACAATTTAGCCTGCTTGGCGCAGTGGTAACGCGTAGCACTTGTATGTAGAAGATTACAGCGATGCTGAGATCATTGGTTCGATTCCAGTAGTAGGCATGTCTTTTTGATTTCAGAGTTATTTTGTATACATTTTTGGCATCAAGGCTTCTTTTTTTGGTACACCTTATCGGAGTGTTCAAAAAGAAGGCACAAATTTCTGGAAAGGAATCTGTTCTCTGTTTTCGTACTTTTTTCTTGGCACTTCTGCTCAAGTGGGTTGGGGTTGATGGAAAGGGGTTGTAGTCTATCTAGCCTATTAGATGAACCAAAAGCCATGATAATGTTAGAAAGAGAAGACGAACATCGGAAGAGGTTCTCTCTCTATTTGGATTGTTGTGTGAGTGGATGGTATACGTATTCAGGGATATGGAGATTGTGGAGTCCCACGAATAATATCTACTTTTATTTCACACCAGCGAGGCTAGTGCTTTCTACTTGTGATATTAATATATTAGCTATATGATCATCTAATCTATTCCCTATCTCTCAGGCTCGCAGAGTTCCAGCTCTATGATCCCCCAATGATGATTTCGCCTCGACTCGAAATCGCCCCTACCTCCATTAAACCCGTGAGTTCCAGCCCATTACCTAATGTACCAACCTCATCCGTTACCTTGTTTCTCTCCATCAACTCCTCATACCATCACTCTATATTCCCAATTCCAGTCCCCATCCTCACGATATCCGATGGCTATCTGCTCGAGCTCAAGACTCCCTACAAAACACTCAAGAACAACTAAACCTAGGATCCAAACACTTTCCAGTCTGAATCTGCTGATACCCCTTGTAATCTGGACAGTTTGCAACTGAACTAAGACAGAGTTGAGTGTATTTTTCGCATGTTACTGTGGTACGCATTCCAGCGTGTCCGCAACCGAAATATGTTAGTGTGCTTGCGCGCATTGTGGGGATTGAGTGGGTGGTTATTTATGGCTTGGAATTTGGCTTGGGGATTAGGGAGTGGTTATGAGGTGAGTATAGTATGGATGGTTGAATCTGAGGAACTCGTGGAGGAATTAGGGTTTTCGTATGTTTTCTTGCTGTTTGGATGTGCTGGGGGTTAACTCAAGGTACGCCGGTGATGAAGGTTACAGAAGTGGTTGTCGCTGAAGACAGAATGTTGAAATTTGAAAGCTCAGGATCAGATTTTGATCTTGATCTTGATATAGAGGTTTCTGAGAAGGTCGTGGTTATGCCGTGGCATGCTACTCTATGGCTATGTACAGGAGTGAATGTCGCCAATTTGAATCTTATTAATATCTAATAAAGGTTTGGATTTTGTACGGTATAACGAGGTAGTTTATCAGCATTGCGTTGTGTGTCACTGGATGGGGATTTAAGTGAATCATTAATGGCTAATTATATAATACATCCAACAGGAATAAAAGATGAGGTTTTCACATGCATGTGAGTATGAACGGGAAGTTTGGTATCGGAATGGACGTCAGAATGTAATTCAGTGTATGTGAATGGACATACAGAGCTAAGATAGAACCAAAAATTCACCATCTTCGTTAAAGAATGAGCATATACATTCACCAAATTCAGCATGTCATGTCCAGCCTACCGCACTCTCATCATTATCTACCCATTTTAGAGAATTCAATACCGTCATAGACAACATCTTCTTGAATTCCTTAACTCCATCCCATTTGTTCTCGGAGTCTTATATGCATGCCTCTCAAGGCAGTATTCACAATCCTCGCAAATCGTATTTGAAATGCAAAGTATTGATTTCCTCAATGGTTTATTTCGCTATTGGCACAGGCCAGATAGATAGGAACGGTCTTTTTGGATATGATGCATAGGTAGAATGAGAATGCGTAGGTTGAATCAATATAAATGCACACACTTGACTTGTGTAGATGATAATGGTGGTATATATAGTCTGACATTGAGAGGGCAATGGCTATGGTGTGATATGTGTTCTAGGATGACGGCCGGGTTTTTAAGTGAGAGAGCATTCATCTTGATTGTCAAGATGCTGGTGCGGGATAATTTTGCAATTCGATGGACTTTCCTTCATTTTCTCTGATCTGATGTTTTGATGTTGTATCTAGCAAACTTTCAAGGCAATTTTCGAGAGAGATATATGTGCATAGCAACGGACTTGCAAAGAAAAGAGAGAATTAGATGCGAGATGGATGTAAAATTTATGGAGAGTTAATTGAGCAGAAAGAAAGAAAGTAATGAATGACTTTGAGTCATAGAAACCTTGCTGGAAGAGAAAACGCATGAAAATGTCTGGCGATTCTTACCATCAGACATAACTATTCATTCATTCAGAGCATATAGAAAGTTTCTAGTCCTTCAACTCATATATTTCATACAAAGCATTCTTTAAATCACATCTCATTCCCCAGCTATAGTGCTAGCTCTAAAGGTATCTTAATTGTGACTGATATTGTATTTCCCTTCCAATGCTTTCCTCTCAATATACCTCTTCCATATAACATATGTGATGCCTGGATAATTATCTATAGAGGCCGATTTTTAAAGAACAAATCTTGATCGCAAAAAGAGAAGACAGATTCTCACGGGACGCCCACAGTGCACATCCAGCTTAGTACCAAAAGCCGAAAATGTTGACAGCTTTGCATAATCAGCGAGCCTCCAAAACCACCATAGGCTAAACACACCAACATTGTCATAATCATCTTACATCTACGATCTTGCACACCATTTAAAATGCAAAAAGTCGGCTCAAAAATTTTTATCACAAATCTTCGCCCGGCTAATATCAGGGGCAGGGCAACCCCTACCATTTATTTATTCAACTCAATCTCAATCCGATCAAACACAAATCCCCACTCACTAAACAGACACCCCCTCCGAGATTATAGATTTTCAATCTGATAAATATTTTCCAGAATTATTCCAGCCGACGCGACTAATGCAACAAAGTGGATAACTTTTCGTAACGACTTAATCTTATCAATCAAATCAATTAATCAATCTAATCAGATAAAAATTTTCACGCCCCGCTTTGACTTTTTCTATCTTTTTTTGGTGGATGTAGATGGACGGATCATGGAAGTGCTTGCTACTCCGGGATTATTAGGTGAAGAAGGGAAAAAGATGGAGAGCTGGTGGGGGTTTCTCTTCTAATTTGTGAATTGTGACGAAAGATGAGTGGGACGAATTAAGACTCAAGAGAGGGATTGGGACTTTTTCGGGACGTTTTATCACACTGGTTAGTTTTCATTACGGCGTGAGTGATGATCCATATGCAGCATTTTAATGGAGCGGAGTTGCGGTGGAGGAAAGAGCTTTTTTGTGGATAATATGATGGTGCTTGGAGATCCTTTGCCTCTTTTTTGCTGGGTGGTATGAGATATTTTACATGTTGGAAGGTTTCTTGAAGTGAATACTCTTCGTGCTCACGTACGGCCACATCAAGAACCTGCTCAAATTAAGATGGTGTTGGTCTCTCAACTTACCCAGCTTCACACAAATGTCTCCATACAAACCTTGCTAAACCCGCTTTATGCTAGGGATCGGATGTAATGGGTCTCTATCCTTACGTCACAAGATGCCCATGCATTTGACATGTGGGAATTTGCGTGTACCAGCCTCCAGGAGTCCAGGAAGACTCATAGTCCCGCCTCTCCCGACCTTCCAAATCGAAATGGAAATTCTCCCCGAGGAAAATTTAGTCATGCCAATATACGACGCGTACCCCATTTTTGTACCATGGGTCTCATCAGGGATGGACGGCTATCTGGATCCTGCATGCATCTCGGTTTGAATATTATCTTATCTGATCTTTTTGATCTATTCTTCTGTTTCCGCATGTACTTACATTTCCGTCTGTAGAATTCTAGCCTTTTCTTTCTTCCTTTCACAATGCAATCTCTGTACGAAATCGAGACTGAAACTCCTCGTTTGTCTATTGTTCAGGGCGCTTCAAGTCCTCCGTTGTTAGACCTTACTCTTGGGGATCTTCTGGATCAGCAAACGAGGCTTCGTGCTGGATATGAATGCTTAGTATGTCCGTCTTTTGGAACGAGATGGTCGTATGGAACTTTGCAGGAGGAGAGTGTTGCTGTGGCTCGTGGTCTGTTGTCATTGGGTATAAAATCGGGTGATAGAATTGGAATATTGGCGGGTAACTGTGCGGAGTACATTTCTGTTTTCTTCGCCGCGGCTTATATTGGATGTATACTGGTGGTTTTGAATAATACTTACACAACACAAGAGGCGAAGAACGGGCTGAAACATGCTGGTAAGATGATTTGTGAGGTTCTGAAGATTGGTGCTGATAGATTTTAGGTTGCCGAATATTGTTCACCGTACCCAAAATTGGAAAGCAGAGTACTGAAAGACTCATTTCAGAATTAGGACCTTTACCAAAGGAGAATGGAAATTCTGAAGCTTTGGAAAGGGTGGTGATATTGAGAGGTTCTCGAGATGGTTTCGTGAACTATGATGGACTGAAACGTCAAGGTCGAGCAAGTTCAATGGACGAATTCGAGAGAGTAAAGAACACGGTCAAGCCGGATGATATCGTGAACTTACAGTTCACAAGTGGATCGACAGGAAGTCCCAAGGCAGCAATGCTTACACACTTGTAAGTCCCACCTCATGTGGTCAGCTGCAAAAAAATAGCTCCTTCTGACAACCTTTCACAGTAATTTAGTCAATAATGCCAACTCAATCGGCGACCGTCTGGCGTTCACATCCCAAGATATCTTATGCTGTCCACCACCACTGTTCCATTGTTTCGGCTTGGTACTGGGCGTTTTAGCAATCATAACACATGGTGCGAAAATCATTCTTCCAGCGGAAACCTTCGATGCTTCTGCGGTACTGCGGGCAGTATCAGATGAGAAGTGCACTGCACTTCATGGTGTCCCAACCATGTTTGAGGAAATTCTGAGTCTGCCACGACCAGAGGGTTTTAATTGTGATAGTTTGAGAACGGGGATAATAGCTGGTGCACCAGTACCGAGACCTTTAATGAAGAGATTATTGACGGAATTGAATATGCGGGAATATACATCTAGTTATGGTAAGTCAGGATCATAAATGGTAGGCGAGTGTAAATTGACGAAGTTGATAGGTTTAACGGAAACTTCACCAACTTGCTTCAATGCCTATACTTACGACACTATCGACACGCGTCTGACGACCGTTGGGCAGATCCTTCCACATCTTCGTGCGAAAATCGTTGATCGAGATGGAAATATCGTCCCACAGGGCGCAAGAGGAGAGCTTTGCATATCTGGATATTCTCTGCAGAAAGGATATTGGAATAATGAGGAGAAGACGGCAGAAGTAATGGTTAGAGATAAAGATGGAATCTTGTGGTTAAAAACAGGTGATGAAGCTTCTTTCGACGAAAGAGGATATTGCTCTATCACTGGGCGTTTCAAGGATATTATTATTCGAGGCAAGTTATCATTCAATGAGGGATGTGAGCAGAAAATTAACTATTCCCCAGGTGGTGAAAATATATATCCCCTCGAAATCGAAACTCGTCTCGATGCCCACCCTTCGATCTCCCGAGCGATAGTAGTTGGCATTCCAGATCGCAAATATGGAGAAGTTGTCGGCGCCTTCCTGGATGTGCGAGAAGATTCGGCGGCAGTTAAAAAGAAGCTTTCAGATGCAGAAATTAGGGATTGGACAAGAAAAGAGTTGGGATGGCATAAGGCACCGCACCATGTATTTTGGTTTGGAGAAGAAGGATTGAAGATGGAAACTCCGAAGACGGGTAGCGGAAAAGTTAAGAAGTTTGAGTTGAGGAATGAAGGAGCTCGAATTGTGAAAGAGAGGAGCATGATTCCTAAGCCTAAGTTGTAGATTAGACTACCGGGAAGGACAAACTGACACTAGGGAATTTTTATTGGGTATAAGGTGTAGATAGATTATTTTTTGTAAATATAGTGGTTTCTAGTATATGATCTCCATGTCGGCACTTGTCCCCGACGGTAGCGCGCCATCAACGCATCCAGCCGTGCTTAAAATTAGCCTAGCATCATTACATGCTAAAATGTGGATGATCGATCTAAGCTTTCAGATAAGGATGTGGACCAGAAGTCACCAACACTTATTAGTACTAGGTTCGGTACAAGATAATAACAGACGGATAACAGTAATGGTAAAGCAAGGACTTGGCCCAAGCCAAGGAAAAGATTAAAGAGCAACAACGACGGCACAGATGTTATTCAAACTTTAGACATATAAATGCGTAGTGTCACTTGGATCATCCTCTATATCGAGCCCTCCGGAACATATAACGTAAGACTGCTGGACACCCATTCATTGAAAAAGACGAAGAGATATTCAATTGGAGAGAGGAAGAATAAGGTATCATTTCACGTAGAATTGACATGCTTCCTCAATCTATTACGGCCAACTTCCAGGACTCGACAGACGATTCTTTCAAATCAAATAGTATATCTCCAGAAAGTTGCGTCATCTCCCTCATGTTGTTGTTCAAGCTTCATTTCCGGTGTATAAGTATCCGCCGTAAGTCCTCTCTCCGCATCTCGAGCATCCCTTCGCGAATTTTCTAATTTGTAATAACTCATCATGAAAGCTGTTAGAACGAAAGCGACGAATAACATGCCGAGAAAAATTGCATGTCCTTCAATGAACCTGAAATTAATAGGTAGTAAGTATCGACCTTCAGCGAACTAGTAATTGCTAATAGAAGAATTGCATTGAAGAAGTTTAGATCTTACCTGGGACTGTCCACGGAACGATAGATAAAAGCTGCCACAATACCCCCAAAGTTGGCGAAACCAACAACCATGCCGAAACCAACTCCTCTTTTTAAACTCCCACTTAAATTGTTTCCTACCCAGGCCGTTATCAATGGAGTAGTTGGGAACACACCTAAATGATTATTACCATCACTATGTGTTTGGATATGGTGACTATATGCTTTACATACCGACAGCCGCAAGGAAAGCGCCAGTGTACTGAACAGGTGTTTCATGGCTTGAGATAAGTAGCGCGGATCCAGTCATAGCCACAGCTAAAAATCCGAGGATAAATATTCCTCTTTTTTGCACTTTGTCGGCAATGAAGCTGACTGATATTGTGAAGAAACAGGCAACAACGTAAGGTGGGACGGTCATGAGTTGGGCCGCGTTACTGGTATAGCCCATATCTTTAACTATAGTGGGCAGAAACAAAGATAATGAGTACAGTGGCGTGGCCATGCAGAAAGATATAATCATTTTGACATAGATTTTCCAATCTTTCAATGCTTGCCACACGTATTTTGAATTCCAATCATCCGAAAGAAGGTTCCGATCGTTCACAAGCCGCCTCAAGACCTCTTTTCGCTCTAAATCGGAAAGAAACTTTGCACTATGGTAGAGTAAGCTCATACATAGCGACATATATGTAGATGAAAGCATACTTATCTGGATAGTCTCCAATCGCCCAATACGATATACAGCCAACGCAAAATGTAAGAAGACCTTCGATAATGAAAATCCATGACCATCCATCTTTACCACCTGTTCCAGACATTTCCGAAATTCCACGAGCAAATAGCCCACCAAATGCACCTGCAGCCGTAGCCATAGCAAAAAATAATGCCATACGGAAACCACATTCATGTCGGGGATACCACATCGTGATATAGTAGACCACACCAGGATATAAACCACCTTCTGCAATGCCTAAGAAGCATCTAGCAACAAGCAACCCGGCAAAGTTATGTACCAGGCCCTGGCAAACCATAACAACGGACCAAAACAACACGATCCCTGTCAACCATATATTCGGACGAATTCTTTTAATTATCATATTGCTAGGAACCCCTACAACGACGTAGAAAGGGAAGAACACACATAGAGCAATGTTATAGTCGAGACCAGCCATATGAAGATCCTTTTCCAGTCCTTCGAGTCGCGCATTTCCAACGTTGGTACGATCGAGATAGCAGACCCTGATTGGTGTTAGCAATTATAGACATACCAATAAGCAGCCCTACAGATATATTGCAGCAAGGATTGGCATGAGGCGAAGATCAAGCTTCTTGACCAGGTTCTTTATCGCAGTGTTATCAAAGCCAATTGAAGTAATAGTATCACCGGAGTGAGACTCGGATATCTTTTCTTCATCATTGATCTGGACTTCATCAGGTACTCTAGTATTCATCCTATTGTGCCCAATTGAAATCCTTTCTTCGTCATAGTGAAATTGTAATCCGGCAAGAACACCTGAGCTTATCCTGTGAAGGGTATTCGACATATTTTTGAAAGGTTAAGGATTGAATTTGAGGGATAGAGTATGAATTCTAGCTTTCGTCCCGAAATCTGTTTTGGCTGTAGTGATTTCCTTATATAAACCGTGATACTGTGGGAGATGACTCAATGTATGCACATTCAACCTTAAAAGCGGAACTGGTACGAATCCCGAAGAAGTTATACAACATAGCAGCATGCAACGCAACCAGGTGTAATGAGGAAAGAAGAAAACATGACGTATTCTCCATGTGGATCTTTCCATTGAACGATAAGATATGTAACTATCGTATATTGTCTATCATTCCATTCAACAGCTAATAAGAGAGCTTAGTGAAGCTTGCGTAAAATAGCATATTCAAATGTCCCTTTGAAAATTATCGCGAAGAACACATGCATGGGAGGTCAAGTCATGTGTTTCTCCGAAACAACCTGCTGGAAGGGGATGTCCACACTTTGAGAGGTTTTAAGAATCCTCCGTTGCGCAAATTCTCGGATACAACGTGACAGAGATATCAAATGTCTGAAACCAGACGTAGGTAACCCTGAGAAGACAAGGCGCAGATGAATGCAATTAAATAAAGCAAGTATTTTGAGAGCAGATCCCACGATAGGAAAAAAAATTGATTTCACATTGCCACGATAACGGGAGATGTCCTACACGAGGACCTAGGACATGGCAGCGATTAGTCGTAATATTGTAGTAACAAGACTAAAAACTTGGAAATGCAAATGTTCACACGCCCACGGACACCTTGTATCATAGCACATCAATAGACTCAGCTTGAATGCAATGTGTGACATAAACACAACGTGGTTACTTTGGTGACAAGATAATTTGAGGCCTTGGACAGGTTTCTGTAAAGGGCTCTAACACTGACATGCCGCACCTCGATTTGCCAGAGGGATGTGACATTTCCGGTAAGGTTATAACTTTCATGCTGCACTTGCTGAGCCCATGGTCAATGATATATGCATGGGAGACGGTGAAATCAGCTGGTGGGGTTTCGAAGAGGCAGAAATCAACTAAACCGGACGAATATTGAATTTACACTGGTATCTCAAAAACTCCGTGATCAGTGTGTGTTGGATGTGGTTGGCAAAGCGCATCCATGAGCTAAAAGGTAGTTAGTTCTGACGTTTTTTCTTGGCCTCAGGCATAAACTTCAACGAACCTCGTCGCGTATCACAACTCAAAGACGAAGTCACTTGTTTTCTGGAGTCCAGCGAGAGTCAAAATAGGGACACAATTCAACATGGCTCTACCAATTTCTCCGGGATTAACGCCAATGGAAGTTGCATTTCTATGTGAGAGGGGAATGGGTACAGTCGTCCCTCGACAAAGACTTGAGAGTCTCGATTTATTAGGTGTAAGCTACCCCTCCTACAACAAATACAATACTCAAAAACTCAAAGCTTATATCAACCTTCTGCCTCTAGGGCAAGACACCTTCTCTAAGACCACCGCATCGTGCACCTTTACCTCTATGGCTCGCTCTGTTACTCAAACGACAACGTCGCGCGAATATCCTACCACCTCCATGGCTTCATCCCCAATCTCTCGATAGAATCCTCAAAATGGAAACTGATAATCCCGAAGGCTTTTCCCCTCCTCCTTCTCTAGATCCTCGCACACCATCCACAGTATCTCCCCCATTCCTTCCTTCGAATACGGCAGATTCTTCACCAGATTGTTTACCATACCATTGGATTGATATGGGCGAAATATTACTAGAAGCTGCGAGTGATGATATACAGGATCCGGATAAGGTTCGAGAACTACTTAGAGACTTGAGGGAAGTGAGAATGGCGAAAATGAGGAGCAGTACGCTGGCGGTCGAAGGAGGCGGCTTGACTAGTCTACAAGGTGTTGGTGCAATGGAGGTTAGTGAAGGACGAGGTTTCATTACAGGGGTTATGGATGGGCTACGAAAATTAGGAGCTTCTAGAGAAGTTTCTAGGAGGGAAAAGGAACAAGAAGGTGCTGAGAGCGGAGGTGATGGTAATAGTGAGGATGAAGATATGGAGTTATGATTAAGGTGAAATTGGTTTTGCGGCATTCATGATATACTGCATGTTTTATGAGCATCGGCGTTGGAAGGATAATATGGTATATACCAGGTTTGTACTGTATATTTGGATGATGGGCGAGAGTCTTACGCCACGAAGGCTATGATGGCTTGCTAGATTTACAAGACTATTTAATATCTCGTGTGTGGTGCTAAGTTCACGATCGGGTCATGCTTTTCATGATTCTTTTTCTGCAGGATTAGGAAAGACAGGAACTTCGTTCTTGTTAGACTCTACATTCAATCCAGAGAAATACATTGAAATAATCTTCATCAAATGTACAGAGGGACAGGCTATAAATATTGCTGTACTGCCCTTTTCCGCTGGCAAATTATTTTTTGAGTTTAAAAAAGGAGATAAATAATAAGGTCATTTGGATAAATGTAAATTTCTGATCTTTTTGATATACTGTATATTAGTATTTGATGTGTAGTTAAAGAATTAGTAAGGATTCAAAAGGGAGAGAAGTCTTTACTCCGTAGAGCCCGTTTGGTGGGAACCATACGGTATTTCGCGATTTACATCCCTGAAAACAGATTCGTAAGCAAGTACGAATCTTGATCAAAACCACGCTAGAAAAAAGTTTATTTGATCGACGGCTTACGGAGCATAGTAATCAAGGGATAGTGGAGAAAATGGGGTATTCGCTTAATCATTACAGATGAAGGGATTTAATAAATTTATTCCGACGTTGTCAATAAAATCCTGGATTTTAATATTTTTAAAAGAGAGAGTGTTATATCAGTTGAAAGCTGAAGATTATATCTATTTGAGTATTAGATTTTCAAAATTTATATTGATTAAACATTGAAATATTGTTAAGTGATTCTGAATTTTATTCGACGAGGTTCATTTAGCGTCAAACTTCGAATAGATCTAACCTAAATGGGTACTACATTTCACTATGATCAAAATAACTTTTCGTATTGAATCTTACTGAATCTTTGTTTTCTTGATTCTGTACAGGAGTGGTTTACCTTACTTGGATAGAATCACATTTCGGGATCCGGCAATCGAATGCTGTAGAGGCTCGACAAACTGGGATACTACTTAACGGGATTGTTCCAAGGCTGGGGAAGCCGAAGAGCTAAGAAATGGATACTTTGTAGCGTCTATTATCCACTTTTAGCTTATATCCTTTGATGTTCCGAAATCCTTTAAGGCTAAATTTCGAAAGCGGAGTTCAAATTAATGCTAAAAGTGGACAATTTCAGCGCCTCCTCGAAAAGTGCATCCGAGAAAGATTCAACGAGACTTGGCGACCATTTTCTGAGGAACATGCAATATAATATTGTGGATTAATGCTAAGAAGTTCACAGGTAGATTTGTAAACTGCGCTGTATAATGTCCTTAATTTGATCCCGTAGAATAGACAGAACTATCCACATAAACACGATATACTCGCCTCTGTATACTACTAGCGCTACACAGCCAGTAATACTGGAGACCAGAAACAAAATGTACATCTAGTAAGGTACATTACAGCAGAAACTTTAAGTCAAACCCTAGTGACGTAACACGGCTGCGGAAGTAAAAGGTCCGAACGCTAGGAATGAGTTTATTCCTCCTATAACTTTTCAGGTTGTGATTTGCATAAAGATCCGGAGGTTTATATTTCCTGCCTGTACCATAAATCACTATTGTGCAAAAGTGCAACGGTAACGAGGCTTACTCTGTGCAACTCTGTCTCCATTTAATGTCTCACTTGGGACAGTAACAGAAGTTGACTAATCCAATAAAATGATATATTGGAGAATATGAAAATAGTGTAACTAAATTGCGAGTGAAGAACTTTTCAATTTAGTATCATTAAATTCATTTGGTGTGGTGCAATCAATTTTCCACGCGGCCTATCGTCTTTCCCTCCCTCGTAATTTTCTAATCTATTACCTAGTTTATCATCTAATTAGGTACCTATTGAGAGCTTCCAGTGGTAATCCTCTCAAATTATCAATCGTAATGTTTTAAGTAAAGTCGTTCAATAATACCACAGGCAAATCCCACTATAATTTCTATCATTGCTATGTGCAGCGTTAATTTGCCTTCTTGTAGCTATCATTTACTTCTTTTCTTCTGCCACAGTACCGTATTTCTGATTTTTCGTAGTACACTATCAAATTATACTCATTCTATTCTCTTCCTTTGTTTAGTTGAATTGCGAATTCAAATTCTTTAGTCCGCTATTGACTATGTTTATATTCTACTCTACCCCCTACCCAACTTCTCGATAAGCGATGGTTAATAAGATCTTACAACATAAGTCTTACGTAACCTTAACCAGTTTGACGACAGGTCTTGACATATACACTATGAGATGAACACCAAATGCGAGGAGAAATTAAAATCAACATGTGATTAACAAAAACCTGTAGGGGTCCGATTGCAGGTGGCTCATTTTCTTTTCAAAATGCTGAAATATAATGTGTATTATTGCTAATGAAAGGATGATTGAATTATTTAGCCCTCTTACCTTATCACATCTACTTAACGAGCGAACACGGAATATAAATCATTGAACAAGCAAGAACCTGTCAACACTCATGCACATTCAAAATTGAAATCAATACTGCTCTCTCAAAAAACTAAAACCATGCATTCATTACTAATTCTCAGATTCATCAGACTCATCTGGCCTTTGCAACCCTAAAATCTCAAACCCTAAATCTAACACCTCGTTCCACACCCAGTCTATTCACACTGTATCTCCTCCTAATCCTTAACTCCCTCTCCACATCCTCTTCATCACTATCTAATCTGCATCTCTCTTTCCCAGAGTCTCTTTCTCTTCCACTACTCTCTCGCTTGCGCCTAGTAACGTAATATACTGTCCTTCCCGTGCCTTCAGCTTTATCTATATGTTTGTCTTTATCTATACCTCTGCCTTTTTCCCTCTCTCTAGAGCCTGATGTAGACTTTGGGCGAGGACTCCTCCTCCTTACATAAATGACTCTTTCTGTGCTCTTCTCTCTTTCTCTACTTCTCCCTCTTGCCCTATCATCTTCAAGCCTATTTCTATCCATATATTCAAAAACTCTTTCACTCTCCCTCTGCCTAACAACAGGTTTCGGCTTCGGTGATGGGGTCCGGGTTATATATTCATATTCCACCACTCTTTCCCTTTCCCTACTTCTTTCACCTCTACTCCTTGTTCTCGTGCTCTTCTTTTCCCACTCCGGCCCTGACCTAATGAAATCCTCATAATAAGGTGTGGGTGTCCTATCCCTTACCCCGCTATTTTTTTCTCGGCTTCGGCCTCTGCTTCTTTCTCTCTCATGGGCACTCTGATAACAATAACGCCGTCCACCATCATCCCGCCTTTTACAATAAACCCTGGCATCTCTGCCCCTTCTCTCCTCACAGCTCCCATCGTTAACAAAAACTCGTACCGTATTTGATGTGGCTATTGGAACTGATGGTGTCGGAGTATAATAATAATATTCTTCGTACCTGCCGGCCCCTGCAGAGCCCACATTTCGGTATCCTCCCGAGCCATAATGCCGCGGAGCCGGGGCAAATGTGCTACATGGACTATATGTATACCGCTCCGTAGGATTATTACACGAAATAGATATATCAACCTCTAATTTCCTCCTCCCCGAGTCCGGATGCCGTATTAGGCGCAGGGGTGGTGCGGGGGAGGGAGACGATGATGAAGAATGGGGTGAGAATGCGTGTGGGGATGGAGATGTATGATGTCGTTCTCTTCGTGCTGTATCTTTATGTCTTGATGTTGATCTCGATCTCGATATTGACGATGAGTAATAATGGCTGGATCTTGAAGACGAACGATAAATGCGTGTTACATGGATCTCGATCGTTCGGGACATAGTTTTCGGGAGATAGTTTCAGCGATTAATTCTTGGAGTGTGAAGTGAGATAGAAGATGTATAGGGACTGAGAAAAGAAAAGAAAGAAAAGAACCGAGAGAGGTGAGAGGTGGGTAAGCACTCGCTTGTTAGGGTAATGCGATCTATATGGGAAGTGGTTCGATTGGTGGAAGTGAATAATTGAATTTTGAAGGGGGCGAAATGTAATATACTCGTAATATTGTAAAACAGTATGGATACTGTGGTATACAATTTTCGTCCTGTTGATTCAGAGCAGCGAAGGAGTGACCGAGATGGACGAAGATCAATACGGATTTGGTACCTAGTATCTATAAACGCTTGCTTTCTCTAGGTATTCGGAGTTGTACAATCCTCTTGAAGTAGCAACTTGAAGACATTAATGAGTTTCTGTACAAATCGCATTGAAATATGGATGGCATTGTGGTTCTGAGGAAATATAAAATGGAACATATGACAGGAGTATTTATGAACACCAACCAAAAGTATGCACAACTAGCCCTGTGAAACAAAAGAGATCTAACCCGAAAGAGATCCAAAAACAACACCCACAAAAGAAAGAATCAGAAAACTCAAACTTGTCCAACAATATAAGTACACATCCCCCACTCCTTAGTCCTCAGGCGCATACATCCTAGATCCATACCCTTTGATCCCTCTATCTCCACGACATTCATAGCTAAACGTTGACCCTCTTCAATTTAACCCACAACTCTGGCTTCACCCAAACCACAAACATTTTATTCCTCTCCAACCAAGTGTTGAATCCCTCGCCTGCCTCCAAATCGAAACTCCAAATAACATTTCCAAGCAAGGTTCTTATTTCCGCATATGCCAAATTCTTACCTATACAATTCGCCGGACCCAAACTAAAAGGCTGCTTTGCCTTTTTATCATCATTTTCAAAGATTGTAGGATTGATAAGTTTCATATCTGGATATGTAGTTTTGAGTTCTTCGACATCTTCGACGCTGAGCCAGCGCTCGGGATGGAATTCCTCTGGTAAGTGAAAATTTTTGGCAGAATAATGAGCAGCGTAGTAGCTAACGCCGACGGTTGCTCCAGCAGGAACAAATTCTCCGGCGATAACACCCCCTTCTTCAGGCACTATGCGAGGCAAACTGGTGGGGACGGGTGGATACATGCGGAGAGCTTCTTCGAGAACTGCGCCGAGGTATTTGCATGCAGCGAGGGAGTGGAGAGTAAGATCTTTTTGGGTCTTGAAGGTGCTTCTCATTTCGACAGTCAAATTTTGAAGGACTGTTGGGTTTTGAAGAAGATAGTATGTTACGCCGTTAAGAAGAGTAGCCGTCTTATTCGTGTCAGTACTGTTTGAAACAAATCGAGGAATGAGGGGATGTAATACCGTTTCACTCCCAGCGATAATCAAAATGTTTGCATTTTCACGGATTTCATCACGAGTCATCCCTTTTTCCGTATCATTGTGCTTCAGAATATAGCTCATGAAATCCGGTCTCTCTTGCTTACTATCCATTCTTCGCTCCGCTTTCTCGCCCGAGAGTTTTCTATGCTCAAGGAATGAATTTACCATTTTTTGTGGAAGGAAAAGATCGACAATATAAGCAAAAAATGGGTAATGTCTGAGCTCATTCATTATGGGGTCAATGCTGAGAATTTTGAAGATAAGCTCGATCCATGGGTGCATTTTTCCGGTTTCGACACAATTGAAAGATTCCCCAAATGCGAGATCGCCGATTAAGTCAAAGGTGGTAAAGTTGTACCATTTGCCAAGATCAATGCTATTATCCGAGGTGAGAGAAGAGAATTTGATGAGTCCAGAAATGAAATCTCGGGCATATTCTTGGATGAGAGGCTCCTGAGATGTGAGGGCTTTGTCGGAAAAGGCGTGCGTTTGGACACGACGTAATCTTCGATGAAAATCTCCCCCAGACGTCACTCTTTCATTGCAAAATGTCAGCGCTTCAAAATCTAGTTTTAGATGGGGTGGACGACTCACATATTGAGTGGTTGATTTGGAGGAGTTCCTCGTTCAGCCAGATTCTTCTCAAAATTCTTCTTGTGGTGCCCTTTTACAAAACCATAAATATCTTCGAAGGCTGCAGACGAGTTGTATTCTAGAAAGTTGGGAGCAACTCTAACTGCATCACCATATTGATCATGGAGTTCTTTTATCTTCATTGGAAGTTTCCCCGTGACCCTGTAGTAAGTCATGGGAATTCTAGAAGCTGCCCATAGTTTCGGTCCTGGGAATGATTTCAATGGATGGACAAAGAGGTTATAAATGACATAACTAAGAAGATAGAATGAGGATGCAGCAGCAGTTGCTGCTACAGCGTTACCGATGGAATACATTTTTGAACTACTGGAGCTCGAGTTGCTTGAATAATAATTGCTTTGTGAGTTGGAACACTGTTGACTTATGTATTCTACCGACGTATCGGTTCTAGCCCCTATGATTTGAGCCCGACCAATGCGGTGCTCAGTTCCAAGTCCGGTTCCCCTTGAGATTTGTTCCTCCGCCGACCGTCCGCTACATTTTTGAAGCCAACATTGCAGATTGACGAATTAGATGTTGTTAATACAAAATACTTTTATGTTGACAAACGGCTTTCAAGCGATTGGAGATGGAAGATAGCCGGAATAAAACGGCGGAAAGTACAAAAATATGCAATGGTGGAGTGATACCGGAGAATAAGTTGTCGTCCGTCTTTCCTATGGCGCCTGGCCATGCAGACGCAAACAACCCCACAGCTCTTGTGTTAAATATATAGGTATACAATTTGATAATGCAAGGCGATAATGGTGCAATGAAGCTTTGACATTCAATTGTTGATTCATTTTTATATAACACTGAGATAATATATAATTCTATTTTTCTTGAAAATTTATGAAAGTGTATAATATTTTATTATACAGAATACAAAATCTTAAGGGCTAATTCAAATAAAGAATCTACTACTATTCCGTTCAGAAAGTACAAAACACTTTTCTATCAAGGTCTAAACATTGTGGGGAGAAGCCTCCAGGTCCTGAGAGAGTATAACACTTGTTATTCTTAACATGATGCAAAAAGTCTAGAAGGTGAAGCGAGTACGAGAAGATCCCCATGGGCTTTCAACCATTTTTTAGTATTGTTTGTTTGTTTACAAAGTGGAATAAATAGAAAGTACTTGATTTAGTGTTCGGCTCCCTCCCCTTCTCTCCCCTTTTTAAACCTACATAGGAAGTGTTTTTATACTTTCTGACAGCACGCTAGTGCGGCAAACCCTTGAGCACATACCACAAAATGAGCGGGGTAGTGGCTCATATTTAGGTGGAGTGCGATATACTTCCGACTGCACGTCTACTGTATTCCGTAAAAAATTAGTCAACTCGCTTTGAGTCTAACTGTATTCGGTTCTAGTTTTTCCTGCTCCTACAGCGAAGGTTAATGAGAAAACTCTACAAATTATCCGCTTTTCTGATTCTTCCAAATATACTCCGTACGTTATTCAACTTTCCCAGCTCTACATCAACCGCATTAGACCCATAGCGAGTTAGCTGAGTTTGCGTGGTAGTAAGTGGGGTTGGGGAGATCGATTCAGGGTTTTGTCCCAGCCTACTGATTAATCATCTAATTCCACGGAGTATCGTAAAGTTGGAGGTCGTCGATTAATAATCAGTTGAGGTTATGTGTGTGGTGGTCAGCTCACAGAGTTACACTCGAGTAATGAAGCAACTTATCGGGTAACGGGCTCGGATATGACATCATCCGCATCCGGCTCCTTTATGAAGAAGCGGTCATATTCCTCATATATTATGTAAATGCATTAGTCGTTCCTTTGAGGTATGTATTATTGAGTCATAGAATGAGGAGCTGCAGAAAGACTCACTAACAAGAGGTCACACTAAGCCCTTTCAAGAACAAAGATTCGACAGTGCGTCAGGGTTTCGGAGTTGAAAATTCCGATAAAAATTAATGGGATTCATAAAGTCAATCGGCATTAGAATGCCGGTACATGAGATTGAAACAACATCGGAATGTAAATTGATTCCGCACCCTAACCCGGTGTCGATCATCTCCCTAAAAGGGTTTGGTGTTCGTTCGAGTTTATGCGGTAGTGTAACGAATCTGCATACTGCGGTAAAGCTACTGCAGGCAAAGCTAAAGTTTCATCGTCCAAAAACAAGAATCACCTTCAACAGAAAGAGATTGATATCTCGGAAGTAAGTGTTCACTGTTTAGATATACTTACCCGAAGGCTAAATAAATTAAAGATCTATTTATCCTAAATCTCTACCTCCGTACAGTACAAGTCAATAATACATCATGACTAGTATTAAAATGACATGAATTTTGCTTCAATATTCCTACTGGACTAAGTTGTGGAGAAATGATCGATATGATGCTACATAGACATATGACTGAAACTAGGTACGGTACTATCAGTCCAAGTTTTCCAAGCCGCCATTCTTGAGGAAATATTGCGTTCGCCTGAGGGACTAACCTGTTCAATTGTTCTCGACACTATCAGTCTCCGACCCTAAGCACGACCGACCAGATGATTTTCAGGTATTGTATGGAATAGATAGAAGATCCAGAATACTAAACGAGGAAGTTTTAGCCGAGAAGAGAACCACACTTACGAATGCCGGGTCTAGCGAGCCTAGATTTAGATATAAATTTCAAACTGCTGTTGATAATATTCCAGCATATCAAAAAATTGTAGAAGTGCTTGCCGATACTTCCTTTGACTTTTGAGGGTTTCAGCATATTGATCTTCAAATCAAACTTAAGAACAAGAATTCTTGACATCATTAAAAAGTCTGCTGCAAAATGTTATTTTTTCTACATCAATATTTCTCACCCAAAAAGAACGGGAAGCGAGATCTGCCTGTCACTTTCACATCATAGCTAGCTTTTTGGTGGTGGTAAATGCCATTCATACGTCCTCGACCTGATCATCCCTCCATTACGAGGAAAGAGAACTCAATGACGGGGACCACCCAATCGAACTTCCCAGAAGTGATCTTAGGCACTCCATGCCAAGTGAACCACACTGAAAAAACCCATGAAAGAAGCAATAGCCCGCCATTCATCCTCTCCAGTCCTACCCCCTCCCAACCCTTCAACTTTCAAACCCAGAGCAATACCTTGAGCTCTGATGATCCATTCAAATCACCAATCAATCGCCCAACGCTCCAATTCAATAATAAACGAAGACGACAACCCAGCCATTCAGAACCCCATATCAACTCACCAAAAGAAGCTATCCAAAAAGCTAGAAGTCTACTCATTCTAGCTGCCTCCCTGGAAGAGGATACCGAAGAACAATCGAAAGTCCTAGACTTAATCGAAATATTTCGTGAATATCTTGAAAAAGGAAAACTCACAAAAGCCTCAAATATCATCATATCACAAATCTCCCATCTAGAAAATGCCACCAAACGGATCGAAAAGCAAGCCAACCATCTTTCAAACCTTCCCAGTCATATGATCCCCCCCACAATAAACGCCCCTGGAACCAAAGCCAGCTATGCCACTATCACCAAAACCTCAGGAGAATGGAACCTAGTTACAAAGGCAAAACCCACAAAACAGAAAACTACAGAACAAAAGGAAGAAGCCCCAAGCAAACGACTAATCCTCATCAAAGCTCTTATTTATCAGCTACCCTCTTTTACACCATTAAATACAAGGAATAGAGTCAACGAAGCCTTCAAGAAAGCAGGAATCAATGGACTAGTCATCTCAGCCATCACTACTACAAGGAGCGGCGATTTTATACTAACCACTAACAGCCCTGTCAATGCACAGTTGCCTGATGGAAAAGAAGGAAATCTGGGACAAAATCCTTGATGGCGAAAGAATACAAATCGATAAACCCTGGCATAAAGTCATCATTCACAAAATCCCAATTCAGGAATTCTCAGGTCTGAAAGGTATGGACCTAATCAAAGAGGAAGTCATACCTTCAACCCAGGGCTCAGTATTATGGGTACTCCTTACTGGCTTACTAATGCCTCCAAGAGGAGCCAAACAACAAGACGGAGCAATAGTCATTGCATTTGCTACACAAAAAAGAAGCAGATATAGCTATCCAGAAAAGGCTATATATTGCAGGCATTAGTGTTAGAGTAGAAAGATTCTATCCATCTACTCCTTCATCCCAATGTAACAGATGCCAGGGATTCGGCCATAACGAATCATACTGCAAAAAACCTCCAGCTTGCGGACTTTGCAGTAATAATCATGCTACAGTCGGTCATTTCTGTATAATCTGCCAAGCAAAAGGCAAACCATGTCAACATCTAAGTGTCAAATGTGTTAATTGTAAAGGAGAACACAAAGCCAACTCGAAAGTATGCGAAGTATATCTATCAACCATCAAGGAATCCAACTAATGCTGTACAACAATACTCGCATTCTTCAAATCAATCTAAACAAGAGCCCTCAAGCAACCGAAAGTGCTCTTCAACTTGCTTTAGAACTCAAAATTGATCTCATAGTCATTCAAGAACCCTGGATCCTCTCGAATCCTGAGAAAGACTTCTCCTCAACCAGATCTATTGCCCACTCCAGCTTCTCTCAACTCCTCCCAAATAATCCTCCGAACCTGCGTCCCCGAACTATGATCTACATTTCAAAAGGATTCAAACCGCTAGTAGCCCTAGCTCCCAACTCCCCTAATGATCCAGATATTCAAATCATTGATATCACTCAAGGAAAACATACAATACAACTCATCAATATCTACAATGAAGCGGACCAAGCCAAAGAAAAAGGCCACACCATCGAAAGATGCCTTTACAATACCCCTCTTACTCATCACACCATCCTCGTAGGAGATTTCAACTCCCATCACCCTTGGTGGGACCCCTTCTCTAACAAAAGCTCAAATGCCGACCTACTCACCGAATGGTTTGAGGATCACAATCTCATTCTATTTAACGAACCAGGCACGAGCACCTTTTATCGAACAAATATGACAAATCCAAGTGTCTTAGACCTTACTTTAGCCACAGATTCAGTATCTCCCTATATCACTGATTGGCAAGTCCTCCCGGATCTTGGATCAGATCACTTAAGCATTCTCTTTGAAGTAAAGGGCACTTCATCCCGTACAACGAATATATCTCAGCCAGCAAGATTCAACACAAAACTTGCGGATTGGGAAAAATTCGCGAATACCCTCAAATCGAAAATATCGATATCAACCACCTTAAATTCGAGTGAATACCTTAATATCGCTACCTCAGAATCCAATTCTCTTGATTCCCTTCTCGACAAAAGCCAATATATACAAGTATTGGATGAAGCTGCAAAAGAATTCACCCGAATAATCACTTATTCGGCTGAAACCAGTATACCGAGAATCAAGTCCACAAAAAGAGCTAAACCCTGGTGGTCCCCAGAGCTGAAAGCCCTTCGAAAACGACTCTCTAATGCATTTGAGAACGCCAAACTTTACCCGGAAGACGATATGTTCAAGAAAATCTATCAGTCAGCCAGGAATCATTACTTCCAAGCTATTAAAACAGCAAAGAAAAACCATTGGAATGAGTTCCTTGAAAAAGAGGTGTTGACCTCCTGGGATCTTGGCAGCATATGCATATATAGTACATATGCATATAAGGAGCAAACAAAACTCAACTTTTAATTCATTCTTTCCTTTTTGGTATACTGTTTGTTTGCTTTCAATATTTTGATTTCAAAGCACTTTAATTCCGAAGGCCGAATACCCAACCTATTCCTTCATTTTTTGAATATATACTCGCAGCTTAACTGCTCAGCTAGAAAATAAGTCAATTCAATCTGATGCTCTTTCTAGTCTCAAGAAACCCAACAAGAGGATACCCAATCCATATTCAAGGCAATGTCATACACAAAAGATATACAAACCGAACGAATCCCGAATATTCGATCCAATCCCTCTAAAGTAGAAAATTCTTTCGAGGGAAAATGCTCTGCATTTAGATCGACCCTATTTCCTCCTCCTCCATGCACCCCACCGCCCAATTGGGAAAGCTATAAACAATCTAAGAAATGGGAATTGCCTGATCTTACAGAGAGCGAACTCCTAAATGCGTGCTCTGCAAAAATCAAAGGAAAGACCCCTGGCCCCGATGGGATCACTCAAGATATCATTATTCAAGCGTACAAAGCAATACCAAAAGCATTCTTCACCCTCTTCAGTCATCTTATCAACCTTGGTTACCATCCTTCTTGCTGGAAACAAGCTACTGGAGCGATACTCAAGAAACCTTCAAAACCAGACTACTCGGCCCCAAAAGCTTATAGAGTTATCGCCCTACTAAATTGCCTTGGCAAGATAAGTGAAAGAATTCTGGCTCAAAGGCTTAGCTACTTAGCGGAGACTACACAATTACTTCATTACTCTCAAATGGGTGGAAGACAAAAGAAATCAGCCATCGATACAGCAATCTTACTCACTACCGAAATCGAAAGAAATTCAAGATCCAAGAAGAAAACCTCAACTCTCTTCCTGGATGTTAAAGGCGCCTTTGATCATGTATCTATGAACAAATTATTAGATATCTGCAAGAATTTAAACCTCCCAACCAGCCTAATCGCCTGGATCTCATCTTTTTTGAAGGAAAGGCTACTCAAGCTCTCATTCGATGGCCAAATTGAAACCTTCAAACCGATCAATACCGGGATCCCCCAAGGCAGCCCTATTTCGCCAATCCTCTTCTTAATTTATATTCGAGATCTATTCTCAGCAAATTCGATCAAATATCTCTCATATATAGATGATATAGCTTTAACAACATTTTCAACATCCTGGAAAAAGAACATCATCTCCCTCGAAAGAGCAACTAAACAGATATATGCTCTGGGCAAAGAAAATGCTATTCAATTTGATCTAGCGAAGACGGAACTAATACACTTCTCTACATCCAAAGATACGAAGACAGCCTCAATCAAGCTTCCGAACGAGGAAATAATTCAACCCTCAACATTAGTTAGATGGCTAGGCATATGGTTCGACCCTGGCCTCAGTTTCAAACAACATGTCACAATCCGAGCTACCCAGGCTAAAACCTCATTCTACCGAATGGCTAGACTTGCTAATTCTGAAAAAGGCCTTAGTCCCAAGGCAATGAGACAGCTTTATATGGCATGTGTCACCAGCATAGCTGACTACGGTTCAATTTTATGGTGGAAAGGGCAAAACCAATTCAAGAAAATCCTTCAATCCCTGCAAAACCTCGCCCTTCGAAAAATCCTAGGAGTATTCAAAACCTCACCAATAAAACCAATGGAAATAGAAGCCGCATTGTGCCCTCCAGAAGTAAGGCTAAATGCTGGAATCAAACAATACGCCTTCAGATTATTGAAAATCTCCCCTTCTCATCCCGTCAATTTAATAGCTACAAAGCTGGCTACAGAAAAGGAGAATCAAGATGTAGTTGCAACCCCTCGAAGAAAGCAATTAAAACCTACTCAACTCGAAAAGATCAAAAATTCAATCCAGAAAGACTTCGATCCTCTCACTTTAGAAGGAATCCATCATTTCTACTTTCCTCCTTGGAAGAAAGAAGTTCCATATAAAGTCAATATCAGCAAATTAGGAAAAGAAGAAGCTGCGATGATCCACAATCTGGCTTTCAAATATAGGTGCAAAAATACCATTACAATATATACCGATGCCTCATCCACTTTAGAGGGAATAGGGATTGGGATCGGGATAGCGGTTATCTTACCAAATGGCCGAATTTCACATCAAGAGACTATCAATATAGGTGTGAATCAGCTTGTCTATAATGGGGAGCTTCTAGGAGTTACTAAAGCGATCGAATATGCAAATTCAATAGCCCAGCCAGGAAACAAGTTCAAGATATACTCAGATAATCAAGCAGGATTATTCCGGTTGAAAACCCCCTCCGATTTACCTGGTCAATCATGCCAAATCAAAGCTATAAAAGCTGCGGAAGCTATTCAAAATAAAGGAGCCGAAATCTCTCTCAATTGGGTCCCCGGACATACATCTGTACAAGGAAATGAGCTAGCTGATTCTCTTGCAAAAGAGGCGACCAAAATACCATCTTCATCTCACGAAACCAGTTATGCCTCCATTGGAATGGATATAAAAAGAATGAAATCAGAGAACTGGATAGCCATCCTTAACACTAACAATTTTCATCAACCATCGTCAACATATTCAAGAAACTACCCCTGGAAGATCAGCTCAAAAATCAGAGTTCCAGGAAACATCAAAAGAAGCACAATCTGTGCTCTGTTCCAACTCAAAATTGGACACGGATACTTCAAATCTTATTTGAAACGATTCGGTATCTCCTCTAATGACAATTGTAGATGTGGGGGAAAGGAATCTCCTGATCATCTTCTGCTCAGTTGTCCTTTATATAAAATGGCAAGGAAAACCCTCAATAAGGATAACCCCACAGTCCGACCTACCATGAAATATCTGCTTCATACTAAAGCAGGAATCATCAAGACCCTCGAATTTATCGAGGCGACGAGAATAGCCACCAGATCATGGCATCTCAATAGAATGCATGAAGAAGAAGAGGAAGAAGGCGGAGAAGAAGGGGGTGGACCGGAAGATTGTGATTGAATTGATCAATTATGGCCAATTTGGTCAATTTAGTCAATTTGGTCAATTTGGTCAATTTGGTCAATTTGGTCAATTTGGTCAATTTGGTCAATTTGGTCAATTTGGTCAACTTGGTCAATTTGGTCAATTTGGTCAATTTGGGCAATCACCCCAATGTCAAATTTCATTACATTTCATTTGTTATTCCTCTTACTTGAATACGAGAGTATCTGTAAGGCGGGCTTGATTCCCTAGTATTAGTTTTCACTTCCCCCATTCAAACATTAGAAGATTGAGGCTTTCAATCTCCCCAACCTGTATTAGCTACGGTCGAATAAGGCCAGCCACCCTCCATTTACTATTGTTAGAAGCCTACAAAGCTCCTAGCCGTCTTAGATAGTCATAGACTCAGTGTAGACGTTAATTTAATCAATCAATATTGACACAACAAATTTCGAAGGAAACTTTTTCTTCGAAATACGACCCTTTCGCGATCGATCTAGATCATAGCTATTAAACCAAATTGATTGCAACTGCCCCCAAGTGATTCTGACCAGTAGTTGTTGTGATACTGTCGTCGGCGCTCCAAACACGAAACTCGCACGAAAATTCGCGTAAAATTTTCACCTCAAACTATCAGAATAAGATCCTCAATATGAATAACTTCAACAATCCATCAATACTCAAGGATACAGCTATGATGGAGGCTTCGGGAGAAGCCTCCATCATACCAAACACGTATCCTACTGTTATTCTAGGTACCCCAACACCCTCAAGCCCTCCCCCGCCTTCTGAAAACCCTCAATTCGAAATCTCTAGCCCTAGTCTACCAACCAATCAGCCAACCAGTTCTGGAAGAAGAGTTGAAGACTTCAATCTACTTAGTGACCCCTTTATTACTCAAGATACAACCAATACTACCTATATATTCAATCAGAATAAGAAACGTGGCCCTACAATGCCCCTTAGCAATCAGAATAAACAACCCAGAATAAAAAACAATCCAACTACACCTAAGGAAGCTATCTTAAAAGCAAGAGATCTTATAGTATTAGCGTCAACTCTTTCTCAATCATGTGATGAGCAATCGAAGCTATTAGATCTCCTAGAGATCTTTAGAGAATATACCGAAAAAGGAAAGCTCACCACCGCCTCCAATATCATCACCTCCTGTTGGTACGAGAAGGATACGGAAGACGTAGCACCCACGGATTATGTAGGTCCTGTATGTCTAATTGTATTCTGTCTAAAGAGCTAGCTACATATTGAAAGTAGTAAGTCTTATATAGACTTACTAAAAGAGCTAGTCTCTTTCGCGTTCGCTTAGTTCTTTATTACAGTAGTAATTGAATTGAAGTCATTCACTTCGTTCACACAGAAACAAAGAAAAAGATCAAGAGATAATGATCTAATGGACGAGGTGTGACGGAAACCCCTGCTTTCCTCCCACCCTTATTATATAAGAAACCTCAGGTACATTAACCATGTCCACACATGATACGATTACTCGAGATTAGTATGCGATTTAGGTGACCTGAGGATCAGATCTGGACAAGTACTAGGTATCAATGGTTATCGGTAAAGTAAGATCATTGGAGGAATAAATATGACTTCTTTTTGCCTAGCCATTGCGGCTAGGCCATTCATTTGTGTGTATATAGAGTAGCTATCCCCATCTACAGATGCTCTTCACCTGTAGATTCTAAGTTAAATACAATTGCTGGTCTATAAACACCCTTTTGGTCACACGAGGATGATTATAATTACAATTTTAAAAGATCTATTGGCTCAAACACTTTTTATAAAGACAATTATATAAACTTTACTTTAACCTCTTTAAATTATATATAAATATTCTCTTTAATTAATTAGTAAACTATTCAAAGACTTTTTTTCTAAATATTATTTATTCAAAACTAAAATATATGATTAAGATTGTTATATACTAAAGTATATATGATTTATAGTCTATAATGATAAATATAATCAATCAATCAATCAATCTTAAATCCAGGACTTTTTGAAGTTCTAAAGGTCTATAATATAAGGAAAAGGTTGAGAAGGTAGATTCCCAAAGAGTATGCCACTATCGAGATTTATAAGCTGAGAATGCGCCAAATGAAGAGGCTTGACATACCGATATACCATCCTTGTGCGACGAGGTTTGCCGTCTAGATCACGTGGAAGTGCTCTAGGCTCTCGAGGTGGTTTATAACTAAGCGTCAAGCAGGGACTTAAAGTAATGACAATAATGCAATTTGTAACTAATAGTAGAGTATACTAAATGATTGATCTTGAGCACGAAGCTCTATACAAAGGAAATCCATCTTGATTATATAGTCCTTCATGCTTCTATGATCACTGGTGATCCTTAATGATCATCAGTGATCACCTATACCGTGATCCTTAGTGATCCTTAATGATCAACAGTGATCACCTATACCGTGATCCTTAGTGATCCTTAATGATCACTACTGATCATTTGTGATCACGTGTCTTGGTAGTTGTGTAGCCCGTCGTAACACTATATAATCAAGATAGATTTCCTTTAACGTGGTTTATCAGGACCCTGTTGTTGCCCAAAAGTGACGCCACCCTTGAGGAGTGGTTAATTGGGTTCATATAATCATTCTTCAGGTCAACATGTTGGGTTACTTGAGACTAGAAAGAGCATCAGATTGAATTGATTGATTCTCTAGCTAAGCAGTTAAGCTGCGAGCATATATTCAAAAAAATGAAGGAATAGGTTGGGTATTCGGCCTTCGGAATTAAAGTGCTTTGAAATCAAAATATTGAAAGCAAACAAACAGTATACCAAAAAGGAAAGAATGAATTAAAAGTTGAGTTTTGTTTGCTCCTTATATGCATATGTACTATATATGCATATGCTGCCAAGATCCCAGGAGGTCAACACCTGTACACTTTTACCTCAATTATTACCTTTCAACTTCAACACGCGATTTATCAATATTTAATTATGCAAACTACTTCAAAAGAAGCTCGAATCAATTTAGCTATTGAGGCTATTCGTATATCTCAAAATTTGAGTATTCGGAAAGCTGCAAAACTCTATAATATACCTCATACTACCCTTACCTCTAGAATGAATGGAATTCTGCCTCTTACTGAACGTCGATCAGCAAATCATAAAATAACAGAATTGGAGGAGAAATCGCTTCTTCAATATATATTGGATATGGATGAAAGAGGGTTTAGTCCTCGAATAAGTGATGTAGAAGATATAGCGAATTACATACTCGAAACGCGGGGTGCGAAGAAGATTGGAAAGCTCTGGGCTCATTGTTTTGTGAAACGATATACAGAATTAAAGACGTGTTTTAATTGTGTTTATGACTTTCAAAAAGCTCTCTGCGAAGATTCAGAGCTTATTGAAAGATGGTTTCGATTGGTATCGAATATACAGGCCAAATATGGTATTCCGGATTGCAATTTCTACAACTTCGATGAAACAGGCTTTATGATGGGACAAATATCACCACATATAGTAGTTACTAAAGTTGATCGATGTAGAAGAAACAAAGCTATACAATCAGGCAATCGGGAATAAACTACAGCGATTATTTGTGTTGATGGAGAAGGTCACAATATACCTCCGTTTTTGATAGTAAAAGGCGAATACCACCTCTCAAATTGGTATACCGAAGGCGATTTACTGTACGATTGGCTTATTAAACCTACTACCAATGGATGGACAGATAATGAGACAGGTCTTGAATGGATTAAGCACTTCAACAAATATACTGAAAGTAGGAAAGTGGGTAGATATCGAATGCTAATGCTTGATGGGCATGAAAGTCATAAATCGCCAGCATTTCAGGAATACTGCGAGGAACACGACATTATATTACTTAGTTTATTATCTCATTCTTTGCATTTAACTCAATCACTTGATATCGATTGTTTTGGTTCTTTAAAGTATTTATATAATCGACAAATCAAGAACTTTATCAAGGCGTATATCATTCATATTATCAAAACCGAGTTCTTTCAAGCCTTCAAAGCTACATATATCGAAGCAATACCTATATCAAATGGTAAAGCTGGGTTCCGCGGAGCTGGGCTAATCCCATTTAATCCAGAAATTGTACTTTCAAAGCTAGATATTCGAATAAGAACTCCATCAAATAGATCGGTGTCGGCTGGTCCTGATATATAGCAATCTCAAACACCTTACAATCCAACTGAAGCTCTTTCTCAATCTATTTTAGTGAAAAGTCATATTGCTCGGCATCAAGGGAGCTCATCTACTCCAATATTTAAAACAGTTGCAGTTTTAGCTAAGGATACAGAGCTCCTAACTCATACGAATACACTTTTAGCTGCTAAGGTTCATAATCTCCGCAAAGCAAATGAAGCACTTAGTAAACACCGAAGAGCTAGAAAAGCTTTAATACGAAAAGGAGGAGCACTTTCAGTAGAAGATGAGCATAATATATTAGAACAAGAGAATGTAGAAGATCAGATACGATGCGACGAATTTACAAATGGTGATTCTTCAGCAAAGAGGCAAGCTATTATACGACGATGTAGCAAATGTGGTAGTGCTTCACATAATGCACGAACTTGTCAGTTCGATCTAGCATTAATTGATCTTTGAATTGTATGTAATTTAATTCTAATTTATAGTATTGTTGTAATTTTATTTCAATGGAATGTGGGCAATTGAGGTAAAAGTGTACAGGGTCCTGATATGTACAGGGTCCTGATAAACCACGTTATATAAAGCTTTATATTTAAGATTAATTATTTAGTATACTCTATTATTAGTTACGAATTGCATTATTGTCATTACTTAAGTCCTTGCTTGACATTTAGTTATAAACCACCTCGAAAGCCTAGAGCACTTCCACGTGATCTAGACGGCAAACCTCGTAACACGCCATCGCCATCGCCTTGTAAGTCCATTATATACATTACATTACATTACATTACATTTAATATCCTACCCTGAGGATAATTCCTATCCATTATGCAAATATATATGCAAATATATATGCATGCATGCATGTATGTATTAAATCATCAATTCATCAAATCATCATATCACATCACAACACATTATACCCCATCACCTCATCTCATACCTTCTCGACGCTCAAACGCTCAAACGCTCAAATCCAAACTCCTAACCCCGAATACCTAGTTCCGAACCCTTCACATTCCAAACTAACCTCAAACCTTAAGCCAACCTCACCCGCAACCAACCTCACCCTAACCTAACTCCCCCCCAAAAAAACATCCACATCCCCATCCCCATCCCCATCTACCCCATCAATATCCATATCCGCCACTGTCGTATTCAAAGCCATAGTACCCTGCCTAATCAAATCCTTCATCTGTCTATCAAACTTCCTCATCATCTCATCTTGTTCCCTCTCCTCCTTTAACTGTTTCGCCTTCCAGGCTTTCGCTTCTCTAGCCGCTGGACTCTCATTCATCATCGTCGGTCCTGTTTTAGGACTATTAGGTGTCCAGCGAGGAATACGTGAGCTGGCAGGTGAAGCTGTGCGATGAATATGAGAAGGACTTGGTCGAGATGGAGTTGAGTAATTTGTATTGCCGAAACTCGATAATGTGGGTGAAGGATTGAGAATTCGAGGATTGTTTTGATAACTGGATCTTCGGGTTGCGCTTATGTTACTTGATGTTGATTGAGAAGAGACTAAATGTCTTCTACCTGAATTCGTAGATGCAGACATGCTATATCTAGCAATTCCACTTCTCTGTTGTGATAACCTAGGTCTAGTAGCTTGAGATTGTGGAATCGCAAATGCATCTGCTGGTACAGGAGGAAGTTTTGGATATTGTTGAATGGATGAAAATTCCGGTTGAGGTGATTCTGATGGAGGAACCACAACCCAATTTCTCGACATATCATCCGGACCTGTTTGAGTGGTAAAACTAGTTTGTCGTCTCTTTGCTGGTCTCGGTGGTGTAGTCTCTTCTTGTGGTTCAACATAATGTTGATCCATATAATTCTCAACCATCCCGCCCATAGGAAGTCCACCCGGTACAGGTGTACTCGGAGATTTTTCATCCTCCCACATATTATCTCTCGGTTCATCCATCGTTGTCTGTGGAATGGGAGTTGATGATCCAAAAACATAACCATTCCCTCCACCAGCTTGAAATCCTTTAAAAGCAACACCCATTTTACAAAACTCCCACATCTTTCCAACCACACCACCTACAACATTAACCATCGGTTTAATCCAACCACGTTTCTCATCTTCCTTTGGTTGACCC
Source organism: Sclerotinia sclerotiorum 1980 UF-70 (assembly GCF_000146945.2). Taxonomy (NCBI): domain Eukaryota; kingdom Fungi; phylum Ascomycota; class Leotiomycetes; order Helotiales; family Sclerotiniaceae; genus Sclerotinia; species Sclerotinia sclerotiorum. Next base: position 164,378 of record NW_001820808.1, on the reverse strand, counting down.
CTAATCCTCGGTCTACCATTTTCATCCCGATATAATTGACCTTCTCCTTCCATCTCAAAATTTTCCTTCACATCACTCAACTCCCTTCGATATTTAATATCACCAAAATCACTTTCTCTACCCATTCCCATTTCCCTATTTTGTAAATCGGCCTGTGGAGTATCCAATCCTCCCGCCAATCGATATTTCGTATTAACAAATGGCATAGGACTTCCCGGAGGAATTAAATTAGAATCTCCATCATCAAATTGATTTCCTCTTTCATATCCATATTCATATGGTAAAGTATCTCTCATTCTTTTTCTCCCAACCATTGTACCTCCTCCACCTAACATATCCGTACTGGTTGTTGATCGCGTATCCAATAGATAAAGGGAAGAAGTAGCAGAAGCTGATGGTGTAGATGGAGGAAGATAAATATTTGATTTTGCGCCTGCAATATGTTGTACGTCATGTCGAGAGGTTGAATCAGTGCCGAGAGTGGGTGATTCCAAAGGCATAGTATTGGACATATTTTCCGATATTGGAAGGGAATTAAAGAAAAACGACATTTTCCCTTGATTGTGGAGATTATTCAAATAGATGAAGAGTTTCTTGTAAAGATTGTTGAATTATCAATATCAATACTGCTCGTACGGCTTTCGTACGAACAGAGCAGCAGCAGATGTTGTTGGATGTGATGTGATGATGGTTCCCCGAGGCTGAGGCTGAAGACTTTATCAAACGAGGCGTCGTAGAGATAGATCAGATAGCAGATATCGTAATCGGTCGTATCAATCAGTATCGCGATCAGTCTCAGTATCAGTATCAATATCAATCAATATCTGTGTATCTGTATCTGTATCTGTACCCGTACCGGTATCAGTCAATTCCAATCAGTAGCACGTACTCGCACGCGGTACCAGAAGTAGAATTAATTCGGCCTGATCAAATTCTCGTGATAATAATTAAAATGTGTCAAAAACAGGCGCAACAACATTGATACGATGGGTCAAATGTTTGCAAAGTGGATTGTATCGGAAGATATCATGCCCAAGAATGGAGTTCAGAGGAAAAAAGAGATAGAAAAAAAAGGATCCAGTATTTTTATAATAGCGTGCAGCGGTGAACTCTTCATCACCAATTATTCGACTTAATATGAGGCTGGAAAACTGGAGCGGTTGGGTGGAAAGGACGAAATCAGTAAAGGTTTGTTTGTTGGTTGCTGTGGTGAAAGATTTTTCATGGGCTTTCCATGATTCAATATTGATAAATCGATCACGTTTTCACTCCCGACTATTTCACCGCGGGTGCTTGAGTGCAAATCTGGTTATCAGTTTGAAACTTATTCTCTACCGATTAGATATCTGTCTGTGGTTTTGTTTTACCTGAAACATTTGGATTCTCTCATCGAGAGGTGGATAGGATGTATGAGATGTATGAGACGTGTGAGACGAATGAAATGGAGAAGATCAGATGAGGTGAGATACGAAACTGCATGTGGGTTTATATCTTCATTTGTATGTCTATAACCTTATGGTATGTATCTAAGACCACTTTCTGATACCACCGCCTAATACCAAAGTAATATCCCAAAGAACTGTACTTATTGTACGTGGTATCATTGAAAAAGCACTCATCTCTATCCTCACTCCCCAACGCCCACCCCCAACAGTAAACCATTCCTTATCCATCCTACTATGCTTCAACCCTTTGTAACCTCATTTTCCTTCCCTCCATAATATTCATCAGTTTGTGCCAATTTCTTCTCATCCGGCTTCTTGACTTGACTGTATACAAGATGATTCTTTCCAGCCCAAAATTCTTCTCTCTCCTTCAAAATTTCATCTGCCCAAGCTTGAACTTCTGGAAGAACAATCTTAGTAGCAACCCATGAAAATTCCCCCAAATCAAGTCCTTCCTCTTCAGAACGTTCATATTCTACCATTTGAAGAATTAATTCAATCTTGTCTACATCATGAACGAACTTGCTCTCCAATGTGATGGAATCCTCATATTCCTGCCAGATATCCATAATTTGTTGACCGGCAAGTCCTCCATTGACTCGACCTAATAGATTCTTGGTGAAGTAATCCATCGTTGTCGCTTCACGTCGGCTCTTCTCGGATTTTGGTACTCCATCAACTGGTGTAATATCCCCAACAAGTGCTTCTGCCATGTCGTGAACGAGAGCCATCTTTGTGCAATGTGGAATATTAATTTTCGAGGCGAGAGATTCAGGCGCGAACATGGTAATGAGTGACATTCGATACATATGATCTGAAATTGATTCTCCTCTACGAGATAAATATTAGCTTGTGCCAATCTCAAATCATTCCTATACCTCACCTCTTAATACCAAATCTACGCCATCCTTCACGTTTGGTAGTCTTTAATCTTTCCAACATATGAAAGAAAGGTACAGGCGATTCCGAATTCTCCTTTGGCACAACTGGAAATTCTGCCTTAACTACATCCTCGACCGACCATGATTGTTGTGCTGCAGTAGCTATGAGAATTGAAGGTTGTATTAGCTTTTGTTATAATGTATCGCATATGCCATGCAGACATATGGTATCAAGATTCGAGTTGGTAAACCCAAGAGAAGTTGTGCAACTCACCAGTCTTGTTGTTTGCTTCGTTGGTTGTGCTGGACATTTTCCTTTACCCCGCGATTGTGTTGAATGAATATTTGATGGAATTCTCCGAATATGCAAACGCTGTGTAATGGTTGTAAAAGAGTGTACAGAGATTTGAATACCAGATGTACTAGATTAGACGTATGTAGATTTAAAGGTCACCCAAGAAGCAATGAATGGATGGATGTATTATTAAGAAAATGATTAGGAGATTCTGTCTTGTGGTTTGTTTGTAGAAGAGTTGATGGAAGATGGGAAACAATGCTATATACCTAGATAAAGATGCATCCCACTACAGCTACTAAAGTGGGGTTCTGTGTAACAAGTACTTAGTAATTGTGAATCACCATCAAGCAATATCTTGATCTTATTGTGAATCAATCAATGACTTGGACTTTTTGGGTTCTATTCATTTATATTTATACGCTTCAAGTGAGACTATACAATCATCTTCAGAACACGGCAATATGACGGATAAGAATATACAGTAACTATGTATTGATAATAGTCGTTTACAAAAAATACTTCTAAAATAGACATTTTATTATATTTTCAAATACAAATTTTGTTAGATTAAATGATTGTAATTGATTGAAATTATAAAAATGTATATAATTTCAATATTAAAAAATTTATATTTAATGTTTTTAAACTATTATATTTTTTTAAATACAATTATATTAATTTTTTAATATTATTAAAAAGTTTATCAAGTTCAAAATGTGTAACGATACTATACTGGAGGCAGCGGCTGCCTAAGGTTTCGTCTGGTTGGTAGTTGTGGGTTAAGGCTTCATCACTGGTCTTCACTTGGAAGTGAAGTCGTTACTAGATCAAGTAGAATGTAGGTAAACTAATTGATAACTAAGTTGAGCACGAAGCTCCTTAACTACGAGACTAAATGAATGTTTATATACCCTATATCATCTTTTGAGGACCTTTGGGACCCTAAGGTCCAAAAGGTCCTCGAGGTCACGTGAATTAATGAATCGTGACAAAATGATCTTAAATTTATAAACAAATTTTAGATTAAATATAATTTTGAAAATAAATAAAGTAATATAAATTTAATTATATGAAATTAAATTGAATATATAAGAAATTTTAAAAATTTATTTTAAGTTTTGATATAAAATAAAACAATTATTTATATATATGTTTTTTGTGACGCCTCACACCTTCGGGTCACGTGGCATGCCCCGTTTGCATTTAATCACAGGAAAACTCGCTACTCTTGTTTTCCTTCTTCTTTTCTCCTTAGCTTAGTATTTTCTAATACAAGATACTCTACCCAGTATTCTTGAGTGTGACATTTTTAATAGTCTGTTATTTATTTATGATTAATTATATCAAACTGTTAAAGTGAATGGTTCCTGCGGAGCACGTGCACAGGGCACTAGTCCTATTAGGACTAGATTGAGAAGCTCTCCGTAGGAGAGCTTCGCACTTCCGTAGAACTTAGATGATGAGTGATTCATTTTACTAGACCAATATTACCTCAGTTCTGCCCTATCAGCTTCCCACTATTCCCTGTGTAAGGTCGTTCATTTTAACACAAACTTCTATTTAAAATTATTATATTCTTTCTAGACTTTTATTCAAGTGAACACTTATATACTATCTATTCAATATTTTCATATATATAACTATCCATAAATATTATTGATTGTTGAATTAGTTGTTCCTAGGATGTTTTTTAAGATCAATCTGGACTTCTTACATCATTTGTATATATAGCCATCACGAGATCCTAGCAATCACTTCTATCAGTTTGACTAACATCGATTATTTCATAGCAAACTAAGCTCATAATCAGAGATGATGATTAAATACTCCAAAAGTTGTATACCAGGACTGCGGGATACACTTGTTGGTCAGTTTGAATCATTATCTTTGAATCATTATCTTTGAATGAGAATGTGGGCTGTTCTTTGGCTATATAAATTGAAAGTTTTATACGTGTTTTTGTTACATGGTATTCATATCTCCAACCTTCCTCTGAAGCACCTAATATTGGAGCTGTTTGTTTAAACCGTGGCCTAAAATGTGTCTTTAGGTTGACTATTTGAAGACCAGGTTGTCTGCCTCCATAAAGCCATCAAAATGTTTTATCAACGGAAGAATTTTGTCTCACATGTTGGACATATTACGTTACACAATGACAAAAATGGTGAGGGCATTGATAAAGTATTTAAGATTCCTCACTTCCCCATGGAAGGCATATCCATGAACCTTTCCAAACTACTTATCATTTCACCCCAAAACAAGTATTTATCACCCTTTGAAATTTAGATCTCTATTATAATGAGTCAACCTACTCGAAGTACCGGTCCCATATCACCACAAAAGAGACATTAAGTACCTTACTCTTCTTCCTTCTTCTTCACACCATACTTTCGAAATTAACTATCCCAACCTCCCAGCGCCCGATGAGGTGCTCTAGCCCAAATCAGATACAGAGAGATATGACCTCATCATCCTAAAAATCAAGCGATGCTGAGAGAACAGTCAAGGAAAACGAATTTAGCAAATTACGTATTGCTCTTGGAAAAATAGAAGCTAATCTAATAGTAGCTAAGGAAAGAGGGCGAATAGGAGAGGAAATTAGAAAGGATGTGGAAGTTGCTTGAGTGAGGTAAAAGAGGAGGGAAATGGAAAGGGTGAAGAAAAAAGTAAAATAAAAAAAAAGGTGGGTAGTACTCGGAGTGCTAATGTCAGTGCTAATACGGGGGGAAATGGTGATATGGGAAAGGAAAATAGAAGAGAGGGGAAAAGAGGGTTAAGTAGTATTGATAGGATTAGTGATACTGCTGGAGCTAGTATGGGTAGTGATTATGAAAAGAAAGACAAAAAGTTTGATTTTAAGAAGAAGAGTCTACCGGATGGAGAGAGTGCTTAAAGTCAGAAGAATGAAGTGAAGGTAAGAAAAATTAGAAATGGTATTTGACGTTCTATATTTCCTGAAAAATCTCTCAAGAAACAAGTTTGATACTTTCCTTTTATTATATCTCATACACTCTTTGTTTATTCACTTCAATCTTAATATACATGTCTCACCCCATCTGATTAGATACTTATTAATATTTTACTGTTATTTTCCATCGTCTAACTCATCTTCTACACCAAAACTCTCACCACCACATCTACCGGTCATCTTATCATAGCATATGTACGCGCATGCATGTTCTGCAGGTATGATACCATAGCTCTAAAAAAATGAGAATCAACTCTCAAAAGAACCTTTGGATAATTCTTATCCATCACCAGTAATTCTCTGAAGCCCAGAGTACCACAGACTTCCTAATTCCGTGTATCAAACTCTGACTTGACGACGAAGATATTTTAGATTCTCAACGCGCATTCCTCTTTATCTTATAATACCCCTCCAAAACAGCCGAACATCCTTCCGATTCCTCAACCAGCTCACTAGCACTCCGATGTATAATGTCCTCATCCCCACAAAAATAATACACCTCATCCGGCAACGTAAAAATAGTGCCCTCCTCACCCTTCACATCCAAATCCACATCCACGTCCTGAATCCATTCCAAATTCCGTCTAAAATTCACTATTTCCCTCCTAGCAAATGCTTCTACATCCTCATAATCCCAAAGTTTACTATCCTCACTATCCTCTCCATCGCTTTCCTCATTCATCCCCTCTCCCTGGGAGCATATCCCCGGTTCTTCAATAACCCCATCAATCCCATCTTCTAGCGCATCAGAATTTATCCAGATAAAAATTCGATGTTGCTTTAATGCCCACTGATGTAACTCATCAGATAAATATCCCTCTTCTAATTCAACTAACTTGAAAAATGTTCCTAGGGCTTGCAGGGAATATGATGTCAGGAGATGAGAAGGGAGGATAGGGATATCAAGGGCGAGGGCTATAGTGGGCCAGATATCAAGATTGGAATTAGTGTTGGTATTGATATTGATATGATGCGCGATTTCTGGAGCATGATGTGGAGATGTATTTAAAGAATGTAAGGTTAAAAGCAAGCTAAAAATCCGCGGTTCTAATCGCTCGCTTAAAGTTATAGGACTTGGTGGTGCGTCGATACTCTGGATACTCGAGCTCTTTGAATTTTTAGCCATAGCACTGGTATCAATGATAAATCGCTGATTCATTGCCTCCCGTGTTGAAGATTTCAAAGAACTTAAACCCTCCGACTTTTTAGCACATCTAGAAGGAACCCGAAAAAGCGATCTCACATCATCCTGCAGATCTAAATCTAGACTCATCTCTGAAAAATCAGGTTTACTTAGATTTCCTAGTCTAGGAGCGGGCGGTGGTTCCAGTGTATTATTCTTCTGTTGCTCTTCTTGCATAAATGATAATTCTTCGTCGCACGAGGGCCGGAATAGTTCTTCAGCGACCGAGGAACTAATATCCCATTCTGGTTTTTCGCCGTGGATAATGTTGAGGTAGTTTTTGTACAGGGCGTGGTTTAAGAGTTCTAGTGGGCTGGATTTGGTGATTAGTGGTTTGTTTGAGATGTTTCCTAGAGAACTTGCTTGGGTGTGTTTTCGGGGGGAGGTGAATGATTGTGGTTGGAATTCATTGAGGTTTTGGTAATCATCGACTGATTGAAATCTGTCGACTGGATGGAATCCATTGAATGGTTTAAATTCATCCTGCTCAAAGATAGGACTAATAACAAACTCCGGAAAATCCTCAATCTCGAGATTCGTACCCGCCAACGAAACTCTATCTCTCACAGTCGATGAGAGTGCCTCAAAATCCCATATTTTCATCCCAGCCGGTGCTGAAAATGCTCCAGCAAATGGCACCTTCAACTGTAATTGTAACCGAGTTACAAAATCTTTCACTTTCATCCCAGCCGACAACAACAAAACCATCACATCTATACCAGTCATCGGACGTGCTACTTCCGCCCCAAAATCCCTTACCAGAATATCGATCGCCGAAAAAATCCTATCTCTCATACCGCCCAAAACAACAGGTTTCCTCGTAATCACAAGTCTTAATCTCGCCAAATCTTCCATTTCTTGATTCGGGGTGGCAAGGAAATGTTCGTGATGTGACTCGGGATTTACTGCGAAAAGAGCAGTATCAAATGCATACTGGATGAGATCATCTGTTGTTGGATCCGAGAATTCGCTCGAGGTAGAAGCGTGATGTGATGTAAAAGATTCGGCTGGTTCTGGAGCTTGGAATTGACTTTGATTTTGAAAGTTGTTGTTGGCTGGGTCTGAGGGGTTGTTTTTAGTAGTGTCTATCTCGACATTATCTTCGGGATCGTCGAGTTCGGAATAGGATGTGATGTCGAAGGGTTCTTTAGTTTGTGCGAAATTGGTTTCTGTATCTTCATCATTGGGTGTTGTGAGAAAGAAATTTGATAGCATGGCTGGGCAGGGCGTCGTTAAGTTTGATGAAGACATGTTGATTTTTGATGGAGAAAATAGATGGGGAAATTTGAAATTAGAAAGTCTGGAATTGGGAAGTTCTAAGATGTATTGCGAGTGGTAATGGAAAATCCGAGTAATACCACAGTGCATTTTATTTAAGATGCAAAGATACTCAGACGTTAAGACGTATTGCAAAACTAGTAAAGAAGCTATTTTTGAGAAGTCCTCCTTATCCTGTAATATCGAGCTGTCGTAATGGATTTTGATGCAGATGCAGAATAGGGAAAAAAAGATGAGTTCTCTCCATCAAATATTGATATACTTAAAACCACAGCAACAATATCAATATAGTCATATTTAGCGACATATCGCTAGTCTAAGCCCGCGGTTGGTACGGTTGGTATAGAGATGTGATGATTATGAAACAATGAAGTTATGTTATACAGGCAAGTTTGTGATTTTGAGCCGTACTGAGTTGGGTTTGTATGGTTAAAATATGATTTAATTGTAGGATTTGAAATTATTTGGCTGTGATTTCGGAGAAATGCAATTGAGCCAAGTATATTAGGCTATATGGAGCTTTTACGGCTCTGGTGCGTTTATAGTGGTATCTAATTTAAATTTGTAAAATTATATAAGCAAATGTGCTCTTTCTAACTGTACCGATATGTTAAATCTAAGATCGAGTATAAGATTACTATACCTAATCTTAAGATCATAGTGTGGCGCGACACAGCAGTTTATGATTCGAAATTATAGCATGTAGATACAACTATAATGCATTTATAGTGATCATCTAAATACAAAAGAAAATAATTATATAAGTGAGTGATCCCAAGCTAAATGAGTCCGGAGTTCCTAAAAAGGAAGTAGATGACCCCAGTTCACAGAGTTGCAAATGAAAAAATAAGATTATAAACAATATCTTATAATAATAATAATCATAAAATATAAATTCCAGTAATACAAAAAACTATCACAATTGTTATTTTTATAGTCTCAGTATACAATCAAGATTCATAACTTCTTATTCAAGTGATTCCGAGCTTGAGTACCTATCTATCTATTATTTAGTCAGAAAAGGGAGGTTAGTTAAGAGTCAAGAGTCAAGACTTTCTAGTGCAATATATATTTATAACTAAACTAGGCTAAAGATTAAATCATAATCAGTATTGATTTTTAAATAAACATTCACAAATATAAACACAAGCACATTTACGAAGCACGAATCTTTAAATAGGAAATGTTATGATTATAAACTAGTTTTACTCGTCATACCTAGCTATATTCCTGCGCATTGGTGTATTTGCTACTTCATTAACATTGCTACCGAGCTACTATCTGCTAACCTAGAACGCAATCACCTTCCTAATTAATCATAAATCATAAACTAGAAACCGGTGCATACCCGAAGAAACCCCAAAACCATCCATCTACTCCCAATAACCTAGATATAAACCATCATGCGCATCCCCACTCAGCCACCAAAAGAAAGATAGAAAACCCCCCTAAAAAGCTCTAATCCTCCTCTCAATCATCCACAAACTCGCAATCAAAACTCCCGTCGCCAGCGCCGCCATCTCAAACTGTGGATCCTTTTGTTTTTGTTCTTTCATGGTATACGTATCATTTCTGCTAGTAGAAGTAGATATTGAGCTTGTAGTACTACTATTATCAATACTAGTAATTGTTGTAGATTTAGAAAATAAATCAGCTGCGACATTTTGATTATCGGCTAGCGCTGTATCGTGATATTTTGCTGAGCTGGAGGTATTTGTGCATTCTAGTTGATTTGTGGCTTTTTGGTTAACATTTACCCATGGCTTACGAAAAGGGCTACTCACTATCTTCATCTTGTTGATCCTGTTTGGTGGATGAATTTTCGCTAATTTTTTGAGATTCCTTAATAGGAGAAAAGTCTTTGTGGAGATCGATATCTTCAGGAGGTTGTGTGCATTTTTCTTCTTCTTCTTCCTCACCAAATTCTGATACAGGAACGACTTCGTCTTCATTTGACATCCTTGATTGTAGCTGTGCTTGATCCTCCACATTTTTCTCAAGACTATCGAGCTTCTTGGATGAAGATCCACTTTCGATATTTTGTTGCGTCAGAGCTGAATACTGACGAATTTCAGTTTCTGCTTGATTCAAGAAGTTGATTTCGCTAGGTTTATCGATATTGTGATGATGATTCTTATCTTTGGAGTAGTTGTATGCCATTTCAATACCAATATCACCCGCAACTTCTGTAGCAACAACCTTCCCCTTTCCCTTATCACCCCCCTTACTTTTAACATCCTCAATAATCTCCTCAGCACTCTTCCACTCCTCCTCACTAGAACAATTCTCTCTATCTTCCAACTCTCCAAAAAGTGCCTCAAGAATCTCAATCGCATTCTTCTCATCTTCATCCTCCTCCTCCTTATCAACACATACACTATTAGAAACAATCAATATCGGAATTTGTTTTTGCATTTGTGAACCAGTAATACCGGGCATTTGACTAACGACAAAACCAAGTGATGATTCAAGAATTTCTTTTTCTCTCTTTAATACATCTCTAAAATCTTGATCATACACCTTCGAAGAATTTGAAAAAGTTCTACGTCTCGGATTTGGTAGAGAATTAGAAATGAATTTAGCATCCGCATTAATGAATTCTGAATTTTCCGTATGAGTTTCTTGAAATCGTAAAGCGAGATCTTGTAAATCTTCCTCAGAATTAACATGAGGACGTGAATAGCCGAATGATTGATTCAAAGAATGGGTAAGAGATGGAGATGTAGGTGGTTGATCAGGAATATTTGGTGAGTTCATGCTAGGTGACGTTTTGATTCTGAGTCTTGATCCAGCTCTAGCTCTCTCACGAGCATGACGATATCTTGGTAGAAGAACATTAACATAGGAAGCTTCAATTGATTCAGATGTATCAATCTGATCTATTTCGGCAAAGAAATCGTTGAGAAGTTGTGTTGCAGGACCTGAAACTTTTGTCTTTAGAAGACGAGGAGTATCTGCGAGACTGGAGGCTTTCGTGGTGCCAGATATTTTCGGAGAACGAGATTCTGTCAGAGAACGCCCAACTCCCGCAGAATTGTAGCCCCTCTCCTCATCATTCGCAAGGTCCAACCCATCACCCCCCCTCGAGCTCCTCAAAATCGGTTCAGACAAAACCATTCTCCTAGAAATTGCCTGCGAAAAAGCAAACCCCGTATCAAAGAGCACCTTGAGAGTAGGATTTTCTTCTCGAGACATGTGATCTTTTGATTAACTGTTGAATGTTGAATGTGTCTTTACAAGGAGATAATGATTTTTAGAAGAAGATGTTTTTGACACGGAAGAAAATGAACTTGAATTTATAGTATGATGGGATTCTTAAATAAGTTTAATCTGCAGGAGATGTCTATACGGTCTGTATCCGTGAGTTTAAGAGATTTGAGTACGGTTATACGGCTGTACTGTGAAGAGAAGAATGAATGAATGAATCGATAAAGATTAATCTATAATTATTAAATACAGTTATTCACTATTAACCGTAGAATATACTCTGTACCATACAAAAAGAAAACTCCAAAAACGGAAGAGAAGACATCTACTGAGTTCCGTCACTCTGATCTGATTCACACAAGCCACTGTAAATGCTTAAAATTACATATGTAGACAGAGTATATGATTGAAATATTCTTCTGATATTCACAAACAACTTTTTTTTAAACAAGGTATATAAAGTTTTCTTGATTAATTACAGATTTAATAAAAATATCAAAATATTATATTATCTTCTCTTCTATCAAAATTTTGATTTAAATCAAATATTTTATTTTTAATAATTTTTACTAAAATATTCTTATAAATTCTTATATTTTATAAAAAAAACTTCAAAAATGTTACGTGACGGTTGTTACCCCACTAGTGGCTCACGTGCACTAGCCCTGTATATAAAGACCTTCTTACTTAGAATCTTCTTGGTTCTTTAGTTTTAGATTCTAAGTAATTGAATTGACTCCGTTTACGACTTTTCCGTCACAAAAAACAAAAGAAATTTTATTTATTTATTTATTAAATCCTACTATGTTAAAAGGAATGACCTCACACTGGGAATAGTGGGAAGCTGATAGCGCAGAACTGAGGTAATATTGGTCTAGTAGGTTAATCTCTCTTCTAAGTTCTACGGAAGTGCGAAGCTCTCTTACAGAGAGCTTCTCAATCTAGTCCTAATAGGACTAGTGCCCTGTGCACGTGCTACGCAGGAACCATTCACTTTAACATACTAACTGTGACCAAAAGGGTGTTTATAGACCAGCAATTGTATTTAACTTAGAATCTACAGGTGAAGAGCACCTGTAGATGGGGATAGCTACTCTATATATACACAAATGAATGGCCTAGCCGCAATAGCTAGGCAAAAAGAAGTCATATTTATTCCTCCAATGATCTTACTTTACCGATAACCATTGATACCTAGTACTTGTCCGGATCTGATCCTCAGGTCACCTAAATCGCATACTAATCTCGAGTAATCGTATCATGTGTGGACATGGTTAATGTACCTGAGGTTTCTTATATAATAAGGGTGGGAGGAAAGCAGGGATTTCCGTCACACTAACCTAATCAAATTCAAATTCAAATCCAATTTAAACAATCTTTATAAGTTATTTTATTATTCTAAATGTATAAATACTCAAAATCCTATTGTCACGATTCACCATTAGGATTAGTGTCCTGGGATAGAAAGTAATCACGTGATAAGGAGCTCTAGGAGCCCTCGAAGCTCCTGGAGGCTCCCTTTATTGTTCATTATATAATCAGAATAGTTTCATAGTTTAGGAGCTTCGTACTCAACTTAGTTATCAATTAGTTACCGACATTCTACTTGATCTAGTAACGACTTCACTTCCAAGTGAATACCAGTGATAAAGCCTTAGCCCATAACTACCAACCAGACGAAACCTTAGGCAGCCACTGCCTCCAGTACAGTATCGTTACACTTATATATATATTTAATCTTAAACCTTCAATCTTCAATCTTCAACAAATAAAAATACTATTATAAAAGAGATAGATCGAGATATATATATTTTAATAATATATTATAGAAAGAAAATGAAAAAAAAAACTTGATTAGATTATATTATAATATATTATTTAAAAGAATAATGTTATGAGGTTTGTGTTACGACGGCTTCGGATCTCGTGACCAATTATGTAATCACATGGTCCCTTAGATCCCCTCGGTCTCTTGATCGAAGGGATCGAGGGGACCAAGGGGACGATTAGCATGAAGGTCTATATAATCAAGATGGATTTCCTTTGTATAGAGCTTCGTGCTCAAGATCAATCATTTAGTATACTCTACTATTAGTTACGAATCGCATATCATTATTGTCATTACTTAAATCCTTGCTTAACATCTAGTTATAAACCATCTCGAGAGCCTAGAGCACTTCCACGTGATCTAGACGGCAAACCTCATAACACTCTTCTCTTTTATTAATATTTTCAAATCACCTCTCCCTCTTTTGAAGTATCTCCAAAAGATTCATTATAATTTTAATTTTTGAAAAAGTATAATAATAATTTATACTTTTTATTTTTGAATGAGATGAGGTGAGTATAAGATGTTTGAATGTGGATGTGGATACTATCAGAGAAGTAAATAGATCAAGTTGAATTCATTGAGTTTTCTAGATTTTATAATCATGTAATACCTGTCCTATTTCATCCTATTCATGTATTGGAAGTCTGACTTGAAAACTATGCCTAATCTCACGTCAACCCACCACATCTCATCTCATCTCATCTCATCTCATCCGTAAAAAGGATATAAACCCAGCATCTCCTTAACAACAATCAAACACCAAACTATCCATATTTCTTTTCCCTACCATCCTTACTGTCCACCCTACTTCTTCCCCTCCAACCCCAACTCCCTATAAAACGCTTCCGTACTAGGTTTCCTCCCCAAAAACACCTCCAAAGTCTTCATTTCATCCTGACTTCCTCCCTTCTCAAGTACCATATGTCTATATCTCCTTCCCTCCTTAGGATCCATTGGATTCTTCTTGAAGACTGAATAAAACATATCCGTACTATAAACCTGACTTGACAAATATCCATAATAACCTGCATCATAACCACCAATTAAATGACCAAAAGTAGCTTGTCCACTTCCCCAATCACTTTTGGCACCTAAAGCTTCAGGACCTTTGAGTCCACAAATTTGTGTTCGGAGATCGTTGTAGAGTTCGCTGAGTTTAAAGGCTTCGGCTTCTTCATGGGTTTGTGGGGTATGAACTGTCATGTCGAAAATACCAAAGTGGAGTTGACGAAGATTAAAGAGAGCAGCATTGACATGTTTAGTACTGATTTGTTTAGCGATTAAATCATCCGGAATAGATTCACCAGTGAGATAATGTTTACTCAAGTTCTTCAATTGACTTGGAGTCCAACACCAATTTTCCAACATTTGACTTGGAGCTTCGACGAAATCTCTAACGGTATTCGTACCATGGAAACGAGAGTACCGAGTACGACCAGATAAATCATGGATACCATGTCCCAATTCATGAAAGAGAGTAACAACCTCATCATGTTTTAAGAGCGATGGTTTCTTATCAGTTGGTTTGGAGAAATTGCAAACAAGTGCTGTGGCTGGATATCTTCTTGTACCATTTGGATATGAGAAACCAGGTTGAAGGTTAAAGTTTGCAGCATGACCATATTTTCCTGGGCGTGGATGCAAATCCAAGTAAAGATATCCAACAAATCCACTTCCTTCACCTTCATCATCCCAAACGCTAAAGAGTTTAAAATCTGGATGAGGTAAAACATCAGATCCCTTTCCAGATGGTGAAACTTTAGCCAACTCTTCCTCACTACTAATATCAACAAACACGAAACCGAATAACTCTTCAAAAATCTTGAGCATTCCTTGGATTGTAGATTGAAGTGGGAAGTATTCAGCAATCTTATTCTCATCAATCGAGAATTCATTCTCAACCATCATTCGATCATAAAATCGATTATCCCAAAGATAATAATTATCATCATTGGTTGATCCCAATCCTCTAGCATCCAAATCTTGTTTCTTGATAGCTTTAAGATGTTCAATTTCCTTGACTCCACCTGGAGCAAGTTGAACCTTCAAATCATGTAAGAACTCATTAACCGTCGCTGGAGTCTTTGCCATCTTATCCTCAATCCTAAAGCTCGCATGATCAGGATAACCCAATAGCCTAGCAGCTTCATCTCTTAGAATAATAGCTTCCTTGAACAACTCCACATTCTCCTGACATTTATTCTCATTCTGAACAAAGACTTGTTTTCTCGTCTCGGCATCCTTCGCAAACTTAAGCGTAGGAAATAAATCGGGATATTTGAACGATAACTTCAACTTTCCTTCATTCTCATCCTTTCCCTTTTCCAACCCTGAAATAACATCTTCAGGAACCCCATCAAGTTCCTTCAATGTAAACCAAATCCCTCCATTCTCCTCATTCAAATTCTTTTGAAACTTAGTCGCAATCGTAGCCAACCTCTTACTAATTTCCTTGAATCTATCTCTCTTCACACCCTTCTCAATTCCCAACCCATTTCTAATATAACCTTTATATTCCTTCTCCAACAATCTCTTTGATTCCGGATCCAACTCCTCGCTTTTTTTATAAACTGCATCGACCAATTTAAAAACATCCTCTCTCATACCCATTTCAATCTGAGCCTCATCCATAATTTCCTCCGCCTTGGAACTCGCATCACGAAGTTTCGAATCGGCAGAAACAGCTTGATAGAAGGTAAGAACGCTGATTTGTAGAGAATTAAGATCATCTTGATTAGCAGTAGGCAAAAGAACATTTTCGAATGTGGCATCTTCTGGTTTAACCTTTGCAACGAGATCATCGAGGAGTTTTCGATATTTATCCATCAATCCCTTGGCCTCATCGACAATCTGCGATTCGGTATGAGTAAAGAGAGGAGGAGCTTGAGGAGGTTTTTGATATTGAGTAGGTGCCATTGTTGCGGTAGTGATAATTCGTGTTGAGGTAGGTTTGATAATTGAGAGAGGGGACCAGAGAGGTTTTATATTCGTAGGTCTTAATTGACTAAAAAGAGCTCCCAACCTGGGTCCAATTCTTGAGGTAGCCAGAATGGCAGTTATAGAAAGGTAGACGAAAAGTAATAGAAGAATGAAACGTAAAAGACGTATGATAGAAGCCAGAATGATGAAGTTGGTTGGGTATTAATTGATGTTGTATTTAGGCGTTTAGCAGCTGTAGCTGTGAAGATGACAGCTTTTGGAAGGTGGGATCCAGAGAGATGTGTTGGCGGGGAAGCACTAAAATGATGCACGTATTAAGTATTAAGTGTACTATATGCATGTACCTTTCTGTAACTTCGGGTGAATAGAAATTCACAAAGAGGGGCATTCGAATCTATGAGGGGTACTCGAGTGAATCTATTCGTTATCAGATATCGGATATTGATGATGTTGTATTCCAGATTGATAACTTGTGAAGATCCATCCCACCACCATGAAGGGAGAGAACGTAAGTCTGTTCTAGTTTAAGTTATAGAAGCGAACACATGGAGGGGTAACTCCGTAGTTGTTGGTTCGAAGATAAGGTTATATGAGTATTTTGAATAAACTATGCCCTTTAAATAAACAAACAAACAAACACCTTTAGTATACTAGACACAGAAATCAATGTATATCATCCAGCAACCCTTCCTTTATTATATTATATTCCCATCTAAATCTCAGTTAATAAACTACTGCTCTAACTTCCTCCTAATACACTCACTATACACTACAACCCCCCACCAACAATCCACACACATACACACACACGCAAACAAACCATCCTACATCCTACTCCCAAACCCCCATCCCACTCCCCAAAACCCCAGCATCTAATTCCGTAATCCTCATCCCATCATTCCCATCCTTCCCATCCCCCATAACCCCCGTACTCATCAAAGCACCCCTCAACAAATACAAAACCATTCCCTCAAACCCATCATCTCCTTCCCTTTCACCATCTCCATCCGCTTTCCCTCCAACCCCCTTCCCCTTCTCCTCCCCAAAAACCTCATACCCAACCACCACCGCACACCTCCCACACCTCCACAAACCCCTCTTCTCAAACCCATCTTCTCTACGTATAATAATCTGTTTATTCGGTTGTGCCAGACCAAGAAGAGTCGTATATCCATATGTTGGTAATGGTTCATCTTCTTTCTCATCTTCTCCATTTCCACCCACACCTCCTACACCTTCTTCCCCCTCCTCTCTTCCCCCCGCAGAACTTCCCTCTCCATCTTCAATTATATCCATCGCATCACCCGCATCCATAAAGCGCGGCACAATCCCCGAAACTGGTAATATAAAACTCCCATCTCCATCCCCATCTCCATCCCGCTGCCCAGCTCTTCCCTTCCTCGTCGGCAGTGTAGAAATCCTATGTGTCGTAGCCAGTAAAAGATTCGTGCAAAAGGTACAGTGGTATGTATTAACTACGGGTGGAGACATTCTGAGCTTGGGAGCTGGGAGCTGGAAGTTCGCAAGTTGATATAAGCTGGGAGCTTGGAGCAGAGAAGTTCAGAGGATATCGAAAATAACAATTTTAACGATTCTGTTGAGCTGTTTAGTTCTTTAGCTATCAATCACAAACAATACAAATCTTGAAATCTTCAATAGTTGAAGTCGTTTCATAAGAAAGAAATATATTTTCGATAAAGCCTTGGAGCTTAACCTGTCAGCCTTGCTTTGGTTTTGATAAAAAGCTGATAAGATTTTAACAACAACCATGCCATGCACTGAGCATTATTTATTACACTGCTCTAGGTATTCAATCATACATACTTATTAATACTCATGGTAAAAGATTTCACATCCATAATCACATCACATCTATACACCATCTCATTTCATCTTCATCTTCATCTGCAAAAATCATAATATCCATTTCTGTCTTCCCATGAGCAAAAGAAGGCCAAAAAGTTTCATACAACGCCATGGCTATAGACCATTCATTATCAATATCCTCCCACTCCCACTCCACAGCTCCTATTTATGCCATGAAAAGTATTTCCTACAATTGATGTAATACCTTTGTTTCCTCTTATTCATATATCTCTCTGCATCCTCTCTCTCCTTCCCTCTGCACTAATATCATATCGTATCCTGCCATATCGAAAAGTAAAATCTAGTTTGCGAGGATTGTTCGTACGAGATCTATTAATATTTTGTTAGTTTTCTATTCCTCATTTCCTCCTCAAAACTCCAGATATCCTTTCTTTGTGCTTCCAAACTTCCATCTCCATCTACCCAACTGAATGCAACCCTCCAACTAGAAAAATAAAACACCATCTCTTAACTCACCTGTATAATTGATCTCTCCACTACTAGTATCAACTGCCTTCAACAATTCATCAACCTCCTCATCACTCATTTTCTCCCCCAAATTTGTCAAAATATATCTCAATTGTCCAACCCCAATGTATCCCGTCATTTCCTTATCAAAGACTTGGAAACCACGACAATATTCTTCAGGTTCACCTGGATCACGGAATCCACCTGGTCGGTTGAGAATCTTAGAGAAGGTTTCGAAATCAACTGTTATGACTTTTTGTTAGTATAGATTCTTGAGAAAAGCATAATTCATGATCCTCCCAAGCAAAAACCAGATTCCAAGCCATGCTCCTCCCAACTCCCCAAAACCCTCACAAATAGTCCTTTAGTCTTATGTTTGATGATGGAGGCAAGCCCCCAGACCCCCATAGCTCGCTGCGCTCGAAGATTTCCCATGTATTAATCATAAAATGAGCATCAAAAGAATAGAAACATCCACACAAAGACTTTATTCCATCCCTCTCCTACTCAGCGAGCCCTTAAAATCCCATAACTCGAAGATCCCAACCCCAAATATTCCGCCATCACGGCAGTGGCCCCCGGAGGGCCAGCGGAGCGTCACTCCGAAACCACCTATCCTTTCCCTCGCACAAACCAAAAAGAAAAAACAAAACTTACATTCACCACCGACATTTTTCTCCAACTCTCTAATCTCATTCAATGTAGGATTTTGACCACAAGCCCTCAACAAATCACCCAATTGATCCAATTGTACACGTTGAGTACCGCGTTTATCGAAGAGTTGAAATGCTTCTCTGTAGTTTGTGGAGGCCTGCGCATCGTAGGGTGGATTAGTTGATGACATTTTTATGTGTGAGTATTTGCGAATGTGAATGAGAATCGCGTTGGAATGGAATTGAATGTAGAGTGAAGTTGTAAAGTAAAGGAAATGTGTAAAATGAGATGATGTTTGTAAGAGTTGTGTAGAGAATAGAGTTGAATTGTAAATGTAAAGTAATGCAAATGCAAATGTTATTGAATGCAAATGTATTGATTTCCTTGCGATGAATTGTATTGTAATGTGATGGATGGATGGATGAATGCAGAGTATCAGA
The DNA here is from genome assembly GCF_000146945.2 of Sclerotinia sclerotiorum 1980 UF-70. Taxonomy (NCBI): domain Eukaryota; kingdom Fungi; phylum Ascomycota; class Leotiomycetes; order Helotiales; family Sclerotiniaceae; genus Sclerotinia; species Sclerotinia sclerotiorum. The sequence continues at coordinate 144,919 of NW_001820808.1, read as the reverse complement.
AAGTATTTCGAATAATCGCAGTAACAGTACAGTAAGATTTGCAAAAGCAAACACCTCAAAGAGGAAAGAAGGGAGTAACAAACAAAAAAGTAAGTAAATCAAATAAACAAAACCATAATTCGTTACTACCCGGTCACTGGAGGAATTTGCGCTTCTTGGTTCTTGCTTTTTGCTTTTTCTCGTCTTTATATCAATGTACTGCAGCAACGCAGTGACAAACCAGAACGAGCAGTCAAACCAATAAATCGGAATCAGAATTGCGAAATTAAGAGTAGCATCTTATTGGAGTAAATGCAAGGAATGCGGAATATATATAGAGAAAGAAGTATTCGTATGTCGAAAGAGGAATAGGGGATAGAGAGTAACTCACCATATTGAATAATATACTCCTTGTGAGTGAGTGAGTGAGTGAGTGAGTGAGTATGTGGTTGGGAATGTAGACGTATATGTACGTAGGTAGGATAACAAACAACAACTTCGGTAGAAAATGAGGAATTTGAAGATATACTTGGGTATGGTATGTAGAGGGAATGTAAGAAGAAGAGAGATGTACAAGTTGTAGATCTAGAAATCTATCTGTTTGGTCCGTGCTATTATTATGTTATGTTATGCTAGGTACAAGTTGGTACCCTATGTTATTCTGCAGCCTATCCTGTCTAATTGACTGGTGTGTGTTGTTCGATATAGTGGGGCTTTTGTGGAGTCTTTTGGCAGGGCAACGGAATTGTTAGGGCGGTGAATATTATTAGCAGGCCATTCACGCAGAATGTTATCAACCTCAACTTTTAGGGCGGCTATTATCACAAGCAAATCATCGACCAATTACTAGTCAAGACTCAAGGAAGATACATTGAATACCTTTTCTTTCAAAACTTTAGAATCATATATCAGCCTCTGTCTCCGTAGTAAAGTCCTATAAGATTCATAATAAAATGTTCAAAGAAATAACCAGCCCAACCAAATCCCGACTCCAAACCAATCCAACCTCTTTCACCCACCATCTCCCCCTCTCCAAACCTACAACTTCCTAGCCAATAAAATCACAGTCCCCCACTCCGTCTCAACCTCCACATCCCTCCAATTCTGTCCCTCCTTCCCTCTCAATTCCGGCTCTACCTCCAACATCTCCTCAAACATCTCATCAATAACATCACCCTTCTCATTCTTCCCATCCTTCCCCTCTCCTCCTACATTCCCAAATAAATATCTTGAACCTCGGCATCACCTGATCCTCATACAAACCCCTCAGTCCTAATCTCCCGGGTTGTTCCCAAAATCTCCCCATAAACCCCTCATCCTCCCCATAACAATACTTATCCAACACCCTCTGCGGAGCCGGAAAATCAACCAGTAAATTATCCTTATAGCGCGAGAAAGCCACCGTCCCCCCCTTCCTCAATTTCCTATAAATCTCCCCCCATACCCGTGAAAAATCAAACCAATGAGCCGCCTGTCCCGCAACCACCATATCCAACGACTCATCATCTACAAATGATAAATCTTCCGCGAAAGCTTGTCTCCATTGTATATTTGCCTCTTTATTATGGGAATTACTCGTATCAATCTTATTAGAGAGAGTTTTAGCTTCTTCAATCATCACACTACTAGGATCTGTACCCCATATCTTCTCAAAATTACCTGTGGAACCAAGAGTACGACTGATTACTCCATGGCCACAACCTAGATCGAGTAATGTGGTTCGAGGACCTCGATGATAATTTAGGATTTGAGTGTAGAGTTTTGGGGGATAGGAGGGTCGGAATGTAGCGTAGGAGGTTGCGGAGAAGGATTTTTGACTTGGATGGGTTAGTTTTGTGATGAGGAAGTGGTAGAAGGAGAGTGGTAAAAGGAGAGTGATAATGGAAGGGGAATGAAAGTGGAGGAGGGGAGGGAGGGACACTTGCGCAAAAGTAGCCATGACAACTGGTAGGTAATATATATGAAAATGCCTGATAAACGTCTATAACGAATCAATTTTTAAAATTCTCGAATCTAGTAATCAGCCTCAAATACTTTTGCGCCCGTCGATTCGATGTAATCAATCAATCAATCACCACATATAAACAGTGATAGTGACATAAACCTCTGATTTATCTTAAAATCTCAATTCATAAAACATCACCTGACCCAACTAATCCATCACCAATTACCACCCCTTTATATTTATATTTATATTTATTTAATCACTAGAAACAAAATATTAAAGAATTATTCAATATTTTTATAATTTAAAAAAGAATAATTTAAAAGTAATAATAAAATTTGTTGAATCTGAGTTGTTTGGAAGTAGTAGTATTATTAGATGTAGGTTAAACTAAGGATCTAAGTTACAGTAATGGTAGAATTGAAGATATTCCCAATTATGGTCCGTGCACCATAATGGTCATATGACCTCAATTCTAGGCCCATAATGACCTTAATTTCAACAAAATTTATAATTAAGATATAAATTTTTAAATTAAAAGACTCTTTTTTTTTAAAAAAAAAACTAAAAGGATGTTACGTGACGGTTGTTATCCCACTAGTGGCTCACGTGCACTAGCCCTGTATATAAAGACCTTCTTACTTAGAATCTTCTTAGTTCTTTAGTTTTAGATTCTAAGTAATTGAATTGACTCCGTTTACGACTTTTCCGTCACAAAGGATCAAATAAAGATATTTATTTATATAATTATTAAATATATATTAAATAAAATTCCTACCTGAAATTAAATTTAAATCTTATCAATGAATAGAGTAGTATTTCAGGATATTATAGTTCGACATGTACTTTTTCGGAATAAGTAGTGTTTGAATGATGCGAACGTATTGATAAAGGTAGAGCTGCTCATATCGAAAGCCTATCCCTTTCCAAAGATATCTCTCAAGCTTCAATGATATAATAAAACCAACATCCTAGAATCCCAAAAGACCTTAAAAAGCACTCAATAACCCGTCCTCGGCACGTCTCCCCATCAACCCAATCCCTCCCCTCACCATCCAATCCCGCCCCCCCCTCCTTCCACCTACAACTTCAACTCCCTCCCCGCCCCCCTAGCAGCCCTCACCCCATCAACCAAAACACACCAACCCTCCGCACCCGCACTTCCCCCCTCCTCCCCCCCCCCCCCCCCCTCAAACTCCCGCAACGCATACCCCAAAATCTCCTCATCATACGTCCCCGGCTGCAACCACACACTGCGTAAAGCCGGAAATTTCTGGCCCTCTTCCAAGAGCTTTTGATGTAATATGCGGGGCGTGGATAATAAGATACCACCTGGTTTCTATTCGATGGGGAAGTGCGGAAATAGATGGGAGGGTGGCATATTCGGGTTGTGGCTACTTTTATGGTGGTGGAGGAGGGGTTGATGGGGGTTGCGGGGAGTCCGTGGGTGGTGTACCAGGTGAAGACTAGGGAAAGTTAGATGATTGGAGATGTAAGTGGGAGTTGATTTGGGTTTGAGAGGGATAGGAAGGAGAGGAAAGAGATTTGGGGGATTTACTTTTATGACCGAATTTGGAGGGGTCAGTGGATGCGCCTACGACGGCGAAATAAGGTGAGGAGAAGAAAGTACGAGCTGCTGCTTCAGTTGCCATTTTTCTAAGCATGAAGATGAAGATGATTAATAATTGTCTTGGAAAAGTATTAAAAGAATTGATTATAGAGAGGTGGCGAGAAGTTATTTATGTATTGAATTATATTATATTATCTTAAATTGTAGATAGTATTGTATCCAGTGATAAGAAGAAAACTCGGGTCCTCCTGACAGTCCCCATTTTGAATGTCATCATTGATATCATTATCAACAAAGCAGCTCGGATGAGGAAGGTTGCCCGGTAAAGCTTCGGGTGTACTGGGAAAGGTGGATGTTAGACTCCGTATGTTTGTATTGAGATCTTAATGGTATCTCTATTTTAACTCCAATTCTTTGAACCTTCTTCTTTGAGATGATGGTAACTGGATGATAGAATTTTCGTCATTAAGAGGTTTTATTGAGAATTGTTTGAATGAGCTATTAGTAAAGTAACCTTAACGTCTTTTCGGATTATGGAGTATAGAGGTTACTCAATATCAATTATGGAAGATACTCTCTCTTCCGGAGTTCTTTCCAGAGTTCCTTTTTCTGAATATGATGCATGTATGAAGAATTAAACTCAAACCCTCAAACCCTTCCGTATAGGTAAGAGGATAACTTTCTCCTATGGAAGAAATACCTTTACTTGCTTTATTACTTTATATTATTGATCAAGGTCATTGATTACAGTACCTGATAAAAATGATGAGATTTAATTCAATAAAGGTTTTCTCTTGAGCTTGGAAAGATGTTGAGTAAAATCAATCATTGTCCTACTCTTACCAACCTACCAAGGCTCTTGACGTTATTGTGGAATCAAGATGGAGAGAGGGAAAAAGAGAAGTTCGTAAGTCTTACTGCCATTCAGAGTTATCCTCTGAAGCTTGAATCATAGTGGGAATGAATTTAGAGATGAGGTAGATGATTTATGTTTTAATTTTTTTGTACATGGACATCCAAGAGAATAGTGGATGTTGGCTCGATAAATCAGTCAAGCTTCTCATACTCCATACACTTCATATCATTTACTTGACAACCAAACAAACAGGAAACCCAATACACACACACACACATATATATATATACACCAAAAAGACAAAATCCAAACAAACAAATAATAACTCCCTCACTCAAACTCCAAACTCCTCATCTCCAAAGAAACCCCGATTCGAGTCCAGTCCAAACACCACCCGAAACAAGCGCCCGAGCATCCATCATCCATCATCCATCCCCTCCAACATGAAACCCGAGCACCACTCCAAACACATCTCGCACACATTAAGTTTTAATTTCCAACCTCGAATCTCTCTCCCAGTAGCATACATCAAACATGCAATCTAGAATTTCACCACTCCCGATCCTCCGATTGGAGCATCTTTGTATATTTTTAGAATGGGAAAGGTAACAAATCGTCTGAAATATAAATGCATGAATGAAGCCCTACGGATAAATGGGAAGATATCTCGGTTTTCTCCTGAAAGGGAACTATAGTGGATGGGATGTAGGAGATTGTTTGTAATGCGGAAGGGAAAGATCAATTGGGGGGTTTTATGCGGTAGGGCGTAGGTAGGTAGTGAGTGGTTACTCGTATGCATCTGTCTGTCGGTAGGTAATGAATGTTCGTCTCGAGTTTGAGGGAACTTTAGTTACTAGGTAGGTATTCTAACGGGATGGATGGATGGGTCTTGTATGTATGTATGTATGTATGTATGTATGCATGCATTGTTTGGTCATTTCTCTTGCGTCTTTCAGTTCTTTTCATATTATTAATTATTATCATGCCTTTGATTTGAATGAGTGATTGATTTCGAGTTTTCTTTTTCTTTTTCTTCTTCTTCTTTTGGTACTCAGTTTATTACCCTTTAAGTACCGCTAGACGGTCGGGATTTTTGTATTTGTTCCTGAAGTGTTGTGTGTGTCGGTCTATTTTCAAAGTCATTCTTTTACTTTACTTTTTCGGTGGTGATTTTTGGGTGATTTTGGGAGATTTATTCTTTGGGACTGGGAATGAGACTCGAGATTGGAGATTGGAGATTACATTTGAGAAGATATTGAAGAGAACGGCGAAAGAGAACAAGGGAAAGGTATTTGGGATTGAGGTATCACGATTCAATTCCATACAAACGAATTGGAATAGGGGAAAGAAAAGGAAATACATCAAGAGAGCCGATTAAAAAGTATGACGATCAACATCGAAACGATTGAACAAATTAAAAATACGAATACTGCGCACATCATGGCATTCATAACTGAACCACAACCAGTTCTTCAAAAACCGGGATATTCAAGAAGAGGAACTGATGAAAGTGTGATTGATGATGGGATGAAGGGAAAATTGAGAAGAGATACTATTAGTGGAAAATTAAAGTTTTGGTCTGGAAGTAATGCAGTTGGGAATGGAAATGGAAGTGGAAAGAAAATGGACGACTGGACATTAAAAACGGATGTAGAATATGATAAAGATTTCGATATGGCAAAGAATATGGAGGAATTGGAAGATCTCAAGTTGAGTCATGATTCTAGTGCTGATCCTTTGGTATGTATTTATTTCTTTCCTTTCTTCTTGATTCCTATTTGAGTATGTAAAATAGTTAAGGATTCATACTAATATAAATAGAATTGGTCACCTCAACGTAAAACCCTCTCGTTCTTCACTCTATGTCTCGCTTTCTCAATAGTAGGCATGCAGCGTCTAATGTTTGCGTCGGTAAATGCGGGCATCACAGCACAGTTTTCTATCTCTTCTACTCAAACGGCTACATTAACAGGAATTGCATTCATCTTCTCAGCAATTAGTAGTCCATGTTGGGAAATGTTAAGTATGAAGGTGGGAAAGAGGTTGATTTTTATATTTGCTGCGGCTTTCATGTTGATCGGTGGTTTATGGAATATGCATGTTAAGAGTTATGGACGATTTTTGATAGGAAGAATGATGCAGGGAGTGGGATGGGGAGCATTTGAGGGATTGATTGGAGAGGCAGTGGGAGAGATGTATTTTGTGAGTATTATTCTCTTTTCTGATATCGAGACAGGAAAGTTATTCGGAAGAAAAGAAAACATACTAACAAAAATAGGAATCACAACTCCCTATCCGTCTAACCATCCTCTCAACAATCGATATTTTCTTTACCTGGGGAACTCCTATTATCGGCGGATACCTCAGCCAAACAATCTATGGATACGGAAATCAAATCATGATCATGAACATCATCCAAACAATTTCAATCCTCCTTTTAATCCTCGCTTTCCCAGAAACATCCTTCAATCGAACATCTCATCCAACACCTCCATTATCTCCACCTACAAGAACATTTCAAACCTGGCTCAAAACCTTAAATCCAATACCATATCATGGAAATCCTACCAAAGAAGAATTATCCCGACCAATAAAAGGACTCATCTCTCCAATCACTCTTCTCACATTCATCTTATCTTCCTTACCTATCGCATCATCTTACGCCTTCTCACTAAATCTCTCATCTTTCCTCTCCGGGTCCCCTCTGTTCATTTTCCCAAGCCAAGTAGGATATATATTCCTCGGACCCTTTCTCCTATCCATCCTATCCTATGCCATCCTATCCATCATCTCACCGCACAAACCCAACCTTCCTTCCTCCGAAAAACCAAACCCAAGCCCAAAAACCCTCCAAGCAAAAGCAAAAGGAAAAGGCTCACCAATTAGCGCCCTGCGTATCGCTATCCCAGGACTCATTCTCTTCGTTACAGGAACCATCGCATTCACCCAATATATATCCACAACCCTCATACCCAAAGCCATGGAACTCAGTCCTACAGTTTTTGTTACCTCAAATTCAGATACAAATGTTAGTTTACGAGTTACTAGTCTCGTTTTCGGTATTTTAGTTTCTGGAGCTACGATTTTGAAATTCGCTGTTGAGAGATATTTATCTTTATCTTCTTCATCTTTACCGATATCTTCATCAAAATCAACAAGTAATCCTATCCATAAACCGGCAAAAATACAAAGAAAAAATACAGGAGAACACAGAGCATACAATACACTACAAAATTTCTTCACAGGGTTACTAATAATAACAATACCGAAGTGTGTAGAAGGAGGTATGGGAAATGAGATGGGTGGTGTGATGGGGTTGAAGGATACAGGTCTGGGCGTGGGCGTTTTTGGGTTTGTGGGGGGTGTGGGGGTGGTGGCGGGTTTGTGGATTATTGGGGGGAGGGGTGGAAGGGGGGATTGTGAGATGGGGGTGGGGATGGGGAGGAGGGGTGGTGGTGATGAGGGGAGGAGGTTGGGGGTTTGAGAGATAGATATTTATCATTAATTAAACATTAAACAAAATTAAATAAAGATATTCAATTTTTATCCTTTCAGAATTGAACTACAGTACTAGCTAACTGTGTTACGAGGTTTGCCGTCTAGATTACGTGGAAGTGCTCTAGGCTCTCGAGGTGATTTATAACTAAACGTCAAGCAGGGACTTAAAGTAATGACAATAATGCAATTCGTAATTAATAGTAGAGTATACTAAATGATTGATCTTGAGCACGAAGCTCTATACAAAGGAAATCCATCTTGATTATATAGACCTTTGTATTGTATATCCCATCATTCCCCTTGATTTAAATCGATGAGACAAGTGGGATTATGTATCATCTTGTTTAGTTATATAATATAGACTTTAATTATAATTAAATACTATTATAATAACAAATCATTTCAAAACAAATTATAAAATTATAAATAAAACTTATATTATAAAGCTGTTACAATTCATTAATTTATATGATCTCAAGGATCTTTTGGACCTTAGGGTTTTAAAGATCCTCAAAAGATGATATAAGGTATATAAACATTCATTTAGTCTCGTAGTTAAGGAGCTTTGTGCTTAATTTAATTATTAATTAGTTTATCTACATTCTACTTGATCTAGTAACGACTTCATTTCCAAGTGAAGACCAGTGATAAAGCCTTAACCCACAACTACCAACCAAATGAAACCTTAGACAGCCGCTGCCTCCAGTATAGTATCGTTACAAAAGCCTTCAAACTCTTTTTATTTTATAATCTTAATTTTAATCTTAGAATAAAAATAAAAATAATAAAAATAAAGATATTAATATTATATTATATTCTCTTTTCTTTTCTTTATTATATCAAATAATAATATAGATTATATTTTTGATTATATAATCAAGAACCCGATAAATCAAGATCGGCTTTGCAATGATCGATTTGTCGAGCTTATAGCCATCGGTTTTTAAGGAGGCACGAAGGTCTATATAATCAAGATGGATTTCCTTTGTAAAGAGCTTCGTGCTCAAGATCAATCATTTAGTATACTCTACTATTAGTTACGAATTGCATTATTGTCATTACTTTAAGTCCCGGCTTGACGCCTAGTTATAAACCACCTCGAGAGCCTAGAGTACTTCCACGTGATCTAGACGGCAAACCTCGTAACAGTCTGATCCTAATCCTAATCCCAGTCCTGTTTTCATTTCCATTTCAATCGATTTAATAAATTTCCCGTCCAAACGTCGACTTTCACTCATTTGATCCCCACTTTCTATTCCTCTTCACAAAATTATCATCATTATCACTCCTTCCCAATCTCTCAGCCTAAGTCTCCCCCTGCCTCTCCTCCCCCATCTTCACCCCAAATCTCCTCAACCTCCCCTCCACCTCCACCTCTCCCCCAACCACCAACCCAACACTCCTCCCCACCAATCCCCCCAAAACCCACGCTCCATAAACCCCACCCCCCAACACTCCCTCCGCCCCATTCGAATTAATCCTCCAAACCTGCTTTCCCACCTGAAACTCTCCACTTCCATCACCACTCCCATTACCATCCCCCACAAACCAAGGCCACATCCGCGGATACGCATATGAAATTTCCCATTGAATCCAAGAATCCCTCTCTATAATATTTTCCGGGATTGCAAGGGTAGTTATTAAAGATGTGAGGGTTAGGGGGGGTAGAAGTGAGGAGTTTGTAGAGGTATTTTGGGGGAAGGGAGGTTGGGGGTTGATTTTGATCATGAGGAGATGAAGAGGGGTTGAGGGGTCGCAGGAACGTGAGTTCGATGATGGTGTTGTGGGGGGAAGTTAGGGGTTGAGTATTGTCGATTATAGGGAGGAGTTGAGAGGGTAACGGAGAAGATGATTTCTCTTTTAGAGAGGTAGATGTAAGGAGTGAAGAGGTTGTGAAGAATGTGATGTATACTGGTTGATATTCAATATCTTGAGTAATATCAACATTGAAGATCGAATCGTGATCCTTTGATTGCCCTAAAAGTTCCGTGTAGTTCAATGGCGTGGCGATGATTAGTTTATCCAGAGTTTCGATAGTAGGAGGTTCATCTTTATTTGTAGCGTTTTCCAATTCCAATAACCATGCCTCATAATCTTCCGTGACTTCCTCCCATCTAGCTTGTTTGACCTTTGCTCCAAGGCGTACGGTCGCTTTGCTATTTCTTAAAGACTTTTCCATCATCATTTGAAAGATTCCATTATTCACGGCTTTGTGAGAACCCATCTCTTCTCGTTCAAGAGCCATACTAAGTGCTAAATCACTTAATTGTTCAATTGATTGTCCGGTATGTCGTCGAACTTGTGGTGCTAATATATCTCTTATGTAGTTATTTCCAATTCCATTCTTTTTCAGTCGTTCGGTCGCAGGAATACTGAAAGATAGGTATGTATGCTGCTGTGACATTTTGGAAATTATTTCCCTAACCGAGGATATCGAAATGTGTTCGTTATTCATAGTGCGAAGGAAAGTGTTAAAGGATTTCATGGTGCCGATTGGAATCTTAGGAGCACGCCAAACGGAAGAGCCATATTTCCAAAGGAGAGAAAGATAGTGACTCCAGGGAGTAGTAGCATAAGGTCGATATGTTTCGGTGATGATATGATTTGTATCGAAACTATTAATGTTAGTTACACGAATTCGTCGTATAAGTATTCCACTTTGACATAAACGAAAGCAGAGGAAACTTACTGTCCAACCTTCCCCATTCCAACATCTTCGCTCTCAACAATCAAATCCTCTTTCTTCTCAAGATCAGTCATTCCACCGATAATATTGAATAGATCCGCATGAAATGCCCCGCTAGCTATATCTTCCACCTCAATATCCATACCATCCGTCCCATCAACCACCATTCTCCCCCCAATTCTACTCTTCTCCTCAAAAATGATAACCTCAACTTGAACATCCACATTCCCATCCTTGAATTTTCTCCCCAAAGCAGAAACCACATCTCTAACACCCTGAGCAGCAGCAATACCCGCCGGTCCAGCACCAATAATTCCAACTTTGAAATTCACGACTTGGATCTCCGGATCATCTCCATCGACAAGTATACCCCGCAAAATAACATTATAAAAGCCAATAACGAAGAAGATGAGAATTATTGCGCCGGAAATGTAGGAAAGTAGAATTTGGCCAATGTTTTTCTTTTGGTTCGTTGTATATTGGGAATCTGATAGGGAGTATTGGCGAGATCTTGGGATTAGAGGTGAGATTTCCGAGTAGCTTGGAAGACTTTCGGAAGTATATGATGGAGGTGGAGATGCAGGTTTGTTCATTTTGTTGGTTATATTTGCTTTGATATTGTTGTAGTGGTTATATCTCAAAAATAGTGGAGTCGAGATTGTAATATTGTTTTAGCTGAGTTGTGTTTGAAGCTTTAGAAGAGTAACATTTCAAAATAAGACTGGATGGAAATTCACAGATGGTGAATTGCTAGATTATTGAGCTGAAGTAAAGTAAAGTAAGGTGAGGTGAAGTGGTGTTTTGTTTGTTTGATTGATAATGCAACCGACACAACAACCTCTTATGCAGCCGCTTATATAACGTGGTACGACGATACACAAGATAGGATTAGACGCCATGCTTATGCTTCTCGTGGCACATTATCAAGGCATACATAGGTACCTAAAGGCGGCTTATCATCTTGGACGTTTAGATACAGATAATGGTCCATCTATCATGAAATCTTACATACTGATAAATATTCCACAATATTACTCGTACAGTAAATAAATATCGTAATCAACATCTAAAATCCCAACTCCAAACCCCATCAAAAAACCCATCGATATCTCAAACCCCTCAATAATAAACAACCCCTCCCTCTCCAATAACCTATTCCCACATTTCACTCCCGAGGTCCTTAAAGAATAGATTATATAATCTGATTACCCCTCCAATATGTAATCATACCATACCAACCATCTGAAGCTTAACTCTACCCCGGCCCCAAAATCCCCACGAACACTACAAACACTACCCCCAAAAGAACAAAATATAATCCAGCCACTAACAACATTATAGAAATAGAAATACATGTCGTAATTCCCATTCTCATTCTAGTTGTCGATATATCTTCTGCTCTGGGACTAGGGGGATGGTATAAACGAGGCTGGGTTGGTAAAGGGAGATTTAGGAGGGGTGTTCTTTCGGTGTAGGAGGGTGGTCGGGAGGTATAGTTAGAGGTATACGGTGGTGGGGGATCGATCATGGTTGGATTTAGGTTGGATTTAGGTTGGATTTGGGTTTGGGTTTGAGTTTGAGTTGGATGGGGTGAGGGAGGGGTAGGAGGAGGAGAAGGGAGGGATGCAGTAAGGGAAGAGCATATACAGAATGATAGAAGAGGAGAATGAGTACTATTGTTAGATTTTGATTACTATCGTCTTGGTAGGTAGTCATTACATTCATATTCGCATTGTGATTGGCTGTATATTTAAGATCTGACAGCAACTGGATGTCACGAGGAGTGGCTGATGGATTGTGGGGTATGGAACTAAAGTAGCTAAACATAGAATTTCACATGCAGGTATGGTACGCATCGATTAAGAATTTTTTCTTGATTCAAAGCATGAGAGGAGTAGTATATATTCGTATCATACTCAAAATTCAAGTACAAAGTAACAACAACTAACCGAACAAAATCCCTCCTCGCTTCCACTCGCAAACCCCTAATGAACTACTCCCTAAACTCAGCCAATTTCTTCATACCACCAACAGGGTACACCGGCATCCAAGTAGTCTGCAACAACTTCTTCTCCACAATCTCCTTCTTGTACTCCTCTAGCTCCTCCACATCCCAATTAACACCGACCATGGAGCCCCTCAAAAAATCCGCCCTCTCCTGCACCAAATAAAGGGCCAACATACCCGTCAACTCCACATGATCCAGCGCACAAGCCTTCAAAAAATCCGGCACCATCTTGGTAGCCGCGACTCCAGGCATAGTGGTAAAGACGCGGAGAGAGGGATTTTCGGAGGCGAGGAACTCGGAAAAGCGCTGGTCACACAGTTTAGAGATACTGTATGCGGAGGTGCCGCTGGAAATGGTGAGACCAGCTGTTAGAGAGCTAACGTTGATTATTGTGCCCGTGGGAGTTTTGGGCGTAGGCTGCGACGCTATGTAGTGGTGCGTCATCTGATAGAGACCTTTGAGATTGATATCCTGGGTGATGCCACAGTTAGTTTTCTCTTCTTTTAACCATCTCATTGGAATCAAATCCGGCGGCGTGTAGGAAGAACTCACGAGTATTTTCCACCATCTGCTTGGCTCCGTCTCTCCAATGAGCTGTTCAGATTCCAAAAATCCGGCATTGTTCATCAATACATCTGCATGTCTTCCAAATTCCTTTTGGACAGTTGTGTAAAGATTTTTCACATCATCTTCATTTGCAATATCGACTTTCACAGCCAGAAATTTGGTTTGAGGACTAAGTGGTTGAAGTTCCTCAATGAGGGAATTCATTGCTGGGAGTCCACGAGCTGCGAGCACGATACCCGATGCGTGGGCTTCGGCCCATACTTTTACTGCTGCCTTGTTTGGTATTAGATGATCGGATGCGGAAACGCAGATTGTATGTTGGAGTATATGGGAAAGGAAGTACTTACAGCTCCAATACCAGAACTAGCTCCTGTGATGATAATAATCTTACCAGTTTGAAGATTCGCTGGGTTTTTAGGATCGATAGCCCAGTAAGGATCTCGATGAAGAGTTTCTGTGATGTTCCAAGGCGTAGTGAACGCATCGGGATCTAATTCTTGAGCCATCTTGTTCTTTGCTATTGGTTTGTGAGAGCTAATGATTGTTCAGACTGGACGTGCGAAGCGTGTGCGAGAGCTAAAGTATTATATACAATGGATTTAATAGATAGTTCAATAGAAATTCTCAAGATGAGGATTCGCGGTAAGTTTACTTCTTTATAGCAAGCACAAGTCCAAGATCTATATAAAAAAAAGATCTACGGAAACCTCCCCCTCGGAGTATATGGATTGGCGATATTTTCCGTTCTCTATTTCCATTCTCTATCTCCATATCCTACTTCTAATCTGGATGACAGAAATGCCGAAACCTTATAAAGTATTGTGGAGAGGTTGGATCTCTGTTTCTATCATAGTCAAGACAGACTATTTTGTAATCGGCTACCCGGAACTAGTTTGTATCCGGGACAAATGAAGACCTACTATTTTGTCGTCGGTTACCCGGAACTACTCCATAGCCGGGGAGAATTTACCTGCTTTAATTTTATAATATTGAATATAAGATAAGTTTGGGCCTTTCAGCGTTACATAATTCAAAATGTAAAGCAAATTTTTGAATTTTGTATGTATTCTAGCTCGCATTGTGTAAAGGCAAAATGGTAGGGTAAATTGAAGCTATCTTGAGATCGATTGACCTCGTCGTCGCTCTTATCGTCGACTTTCATTTTTGAGATTTTGTCTTTGGTGATTAACAAGCATTCATTGATTAATCATCAAAGAGATAGAGCTTTCTAAATAGTCAATGTGCATAACGTAAGGTTTTGATGGGATAATCTATTTTTCAGGAATATTCGCTTTTCGCGACTGCTTTATAATCGGCCTATTCCAAGTAGCCGAGTATTGGAACAACAGCGAAAGTCTAATAAATTATTGTTTGAGAAATCTACACTTGATGATCTCATTCCATCAAAAATAATAGAGAAGCGCGGTGTGTACAAGAATACGCTGCAAATTATATAATCAACCGATAATCAATCTGATTGGTATACCCAGTTACTACACTTGGTCTAGCCGAAAAGACAACGTAACAAAAGGGGGAGCCGATCCATTTTAAATCCAATTATCCGAAGGTCCGAGACCGCGAGTTGTGGTTGATGAAGGATATGAATGAGAAAATGTTTATCTCAGACTTATCAAAAATAAAATATTTGATTGGTCATCTACGTTTGCACGCGCATTATCATAACTCCATGAGGCTCAGCTCAGCCCAGCCCATAACCATTGAACGCTGGATACTTTTGTGTTTCAACTCTAATCTTCCTCCTCAACATTCTCCTCAATTACATCTCCTTCACCATCATCCTCGAAACTACCAGCTGGGACTTGATACAGTCTTAAGATTGGCTTGTTTGGATCTTTGACAAGTACGTACTTGCCTTCCTCACGCTTCAAGCACATATCAACGATGGTACGAACAATACCCCAACCGTTGGATAGAGATAAGTTCATTTGCGAGGCAAAGTCTCGTGGCTTCCATCCAATGACTCCGAGAATCACATGACGATCGTTGAGCTTTGGGTTTGCACGGGAAACAAATCTATCGAGAATTAGTATAAAATGGGGACCATGAAAGAAACAAATACATACCCAAGTTTCATAACATCGGCCTTAGCGATGATACTCTGGACTGTCCATCTTGCAAGCTTGCAGCTGTTGTTCTTCATCTCAGTTGCAACAACGGCACCACGTTGACTAACCAACTTTGTCCTCCAGTCCAATGCACCTCCACTTCCTTGTGCTTTGGAGTCAAACTCGTTAAGAGCCTTGACAGTCAAGTATTGATCTTCTCCACTGATGGCGTTCTTTGAAACGGCATCAATCTCAGTTCGTACAACCAAGTGAACTGGATCTTCGTCGTTCAAAGAAAGATCGAATTTACGGTATTTGTATGCTTTGCTTGCAGGTGGGTCGGTCTCTTCCGAGGGGTTGTAGAATGGATTCTCGTGCTCCATTTCTACCTTTTGACTATCACTCTCCTTCATGACTTGGTTTGCGAAATTGTGGTTGATGTATGTAGCTTCCTCGGCCAAAGCACTTGGCTGGTTAATAGCGTCCTTGCTACCCTCCGAGGCATCCATTGGAGCATCAGCAGCATTCTCGTTAACTGTAACCATATCGAGTGTCGCGTTATCTCTTTTGTCGAGGAAGACCTTGTTGCCTTGTCGAACGATAACGATATCCCAAGGATAGACTGATCGAGGAGAACACATAAGCATGGAGAGAATGCTGTCCGTTGCGAAAATCGTAGCCTCATCCTTCTCGGCAAGTTCTTGAATGACAGGATCTGAAGAAGTAGTAACGTTGTACGAAGCGCGGTCGACCACGTTGAGCTTTCTTTCGGCAGCCTTGACAGGTTGCTTGTCGAATGCTCGATCGTAGTAGTAGAGGAAACCATAGCTATCAATATCTTCTCCATCATCTGTGTCGAGGTTAAGCTTAGCCAGACGGTTGAAATCAATCTCCTCCAACATCTTCCAGTCAGGCTTAATGTTAACAGAGGCATCGCGATTCCTTTGTGGCTTGTCGTAATCTTTCCAGCCAAACTTTCTTCCACCTCGAGCACCACCTCTTCCACCTCGGGTATCGTAGCTGCTATAACCTTGCTGTCCACCTCGTCCTCCAACTCGCTGGAATTGACCTCTGCCACCACGGGTATCAGCCCTTCCACCACGTTGTCCACGTCCTCGAGTGAAAGTTCCTCCGCGTCCAAAGCGGGTCTTGGTAGAATCACGGGTGTTGCTAACAACAGAGAAGGTAGATTCGTCCTCAGCGAGTTGGACTGCGAATAATGAGGAGGTTCCAGCGCCGTAAACTTGTTGATCTAGTTGCACAAAAATATATTAGCACAAAGAAACCAGATCAACCTAGATTTTCAACCTAAATGTCGGATAAATGACAAATAAATAGTAGATAAGTTTGAGGTATAGATCGCACCTCTGTAGTTCCGATTGTACTGTTGTCTCCCACCTCTGCCATCCCTCCCATCTTTTCCTTCAGCTGTCCAATCTGCCATGCGACCTAATTTATCGCCTTTGGAGTATGGGGCGTAAGGAACTCCATTTAATGTGGTTTCTGATGTGGTTGTTGGTCCCCATGAGTCCTCTGATGGGAGCGCAGAGATGATTTCTGAGAGTGAAATGGGCGCCATGATTGCGGCGAAAGATTGACGTTGAGATATGAAAGACAGGAAAGGTTCAAATCTACAATGATGAATTCGTCGAATATTTCGATTTGTGGAGGAAAATCTTAGCGGGGCAAAAGTTCGCGATGGTAGCCTTAATTGGCGCCTTGAAATTAAGTCCAATAATCTGGTGACCTTAACTTCTTTGAATTCACGTGATAAGGTAAGATTCTCGTTTGATATGATCAGAGCATGAGAGCATGAGCCTTTTGGTTAGGAAGAAGCATAATATAGTACTGGTTCTCTAATACTGTTATGCTATTCCAAAAGATCGTTTGTATCGCCCATATATTATCAAAATCGTGACTGCTGAACCCATCAGATTATTTTCAACGTCCACAATGAGGCTGGGCTGGCCGCTTTGTCACAAGTAAAGTGTTATTATTACTATTATACTTGTCACCAAGCCAATGATTTGGTTAGTCCTTGTAATTTTCTAGCTGGATATGAAGACAAAAAGTCTGTGACGACTTTTAACATCACAAGAGACTGCGACACATTCCTGTGTGACTTTCCTTACAATCGCCCGCAAACAGCTCAAGGTATACGCACTGGAAAGTGTGATCAGAATCAAATGCTTTCCTCGATCAATCAAAACCGAGTTAGCCTGCGCTATATGCCCACACCTTTCACCATCTAACTAGTAAAAGACCTCATCGGAGCTTCCGAAACCTCAGTCCCAAACATCTTACAATCTCCGGGTCCAGGGAATCTCCCCTAATTCTCCCTCACATTTTTCTTGAAACCGAATCCAACATCACCTTTTCAAAAGCTTTGGATGTTTTCTCATCTTCAGATACCATTCCGCGATACACATCGTAACCGATATCTCTATGGATTATGCCGTAATAAACACTGACTTTGATGGTTCAAGTCTGGTTCTTCCGGGGATGAAACATCGTGGGCAGTGCCGATAACGTAGTTTTAGGCTATGGCATTTGGAAAAGGAGCCTTGTAGGGAGGGGATGAATGGTTTCGTTGTAGGTTTTGAGTTCAGAAGGGGCGAAACCTGGTTTGTGGGTTGAAAGGCATTTAGTAGGAGCGAAGGCATGGTAATATCGATATAATGAAGGGTGAAAGGGTGTCAAAAGATAATTGGTTTTTTTGGGGCGGGGGCGCCACGATATGTGCTTGAAGTTTCGTTCAGAGTAGTGTAGTTGGTTACCTTGGATATGTTGAGAATGAGCTGCTATCGTACTGCTAGGCTAGAACTAAATGCGTTATGATGAGTGAGAGAGGCTGAGAAGCTAACGTAGATGTTCTCGTATAACTAATATGATCTCGGGAGTAGAAAGTATCTTTGCTGCTCTTCATGGCTCCATTCTTTAACTGAGAGGGAGTACAAACCACCAACAAACCACCAATAAGCAGCCAACAAACCAACTTATATCACTGCGTACATTAAATATGCAACTTGTATTGAGTGGAATCAATGGATGCGTTGCCCCCAGATTCGAAATAGTAATCATCACTTGATGCCCTTCACTTAACCAAAACTTTATTCTTTGACTTTCCAGGTTGAGTTTGATATAGCAAATCAGATTTGGGATAGTTTTCACTAGACAGTCTGTAATCCCTGCCAGGGATCGTCGAGGAGTCAATTCTTCAACAAAATCAATTAGACTGATCTTCATGTCATAACTGTAGATTGAAACTTGAACGACAAGATGAAATATCAGATTTCGGGAACAGCACTACTCTCACCAAGATATTACTTTGTGGGCACTGCTAAAACATTTCTCGCTACAAGAAACTCAGTAAAAGACGAGCAGAATTCAAAGCAGAGGATTTGGTGGAGTGAGTCCCAAAGGAGTCTTCAATGTCAATAGGAATGTGACGATTCATAGGTATCGATGACAATTTCGTTCATAGCTCCAAATATGGCAAGGTGATTTGAGGATATTTGAGGATATTTGTAAACTTTCAAGATCTAGCAAGAGCCTTCCATACACTCTATGAATCATTGATTGTTCATGGCCTGGTGATCAAGCAATAATGTTGATTGTGTTTGTTGTTTGGCGCTGATTACATAAAAATTGGTTGCGATAAATGGATAAGGTTGGAGAGTTTCAGCCTCGGGCTACAGCCCACCATAAGATCTTACCATGAAATCAACAATTTTAGACAAGATGAAATGCAAATTGGTATTTCATCTCGCTGAAAAGTCCATCACTACATTTACGCACTTACTATTAAAAAAAAATGTACAAGATTGAAAGCTACTACAATAATGGCTCACACCACAAGAGAAAACGTCGAGATCTTGGTTCACACATCAGCACCAAGTCGAGGCCAAGATGATACCCGATACAGAGCATTCGCAAGAGCTTATTTGAATTTCGAGCCTGCAACATATCTACAACTACAAGATGAGCCTCAAGCCAGCGTTGCAAATGACGAAGGGCCAGAGGTGCAGATTGAAGAGGAACTGCACCATGCGACGCAGCAATACGACGAAAATGCGTCTTATTGCCCACCAACCCAAGAACCAGAGACGAATCTAGGGGCATACCGTGAGATCGCCGACGAGGAATTATCCGATCTCATCTACTCACCTCAACTCTCCTTTCAAAGTGTTCTGGATAATCGAAATTCTCCGAGGTTTCGCACTCGAAGCAGGGCTGCAGTGAGCTTGGGAATGCAATCTGGACAGGAAATACCGGGGCAGAGTCAGGTTGGTTCGGAAGTGCACTCTGTAGAGGAAACACCTTGGCGGACTCAGTTTATAGATTCAGTTCCAGCTCAAACACAAGCATCGAGTATAGTCGAAGACTTTCTGCCTGAGAATGACAGACTCCTTGCCCAATTTTCATCGCCAACGCGGATTTTGGAGCTACATGAACAGCAAGGGGAAAGCACACAAGACTCTCCTGTAGTGAGTAGAGAGTCGCAGTTTACCGACGAGAGTAGCTTGAACCTTGAGGTTCCTCAAGCCATACCATTCATTGGTTCCCAGAGTGCTGAAACTCACACCAATCTGGGATTTGCTTCTTCTCTGTCACACAGGCACTTCCCGATAACTTCCCCTCCTCGGCGAGCGCATACAACTCGATTTAGACATATCACTCCATCTCCAGTATCAACTTTTCATACAGACGCATCTAACTCGATGAACTCTAACAATTCTAACAATATGCAGTCTTCGGGACAGGCCGCTAATACTTCAAATCGACGAACAAGTCAGAGAATGGAGAAGGAGATATTAGCGGATTTTACGAATGAAGACTTAAATTTGAGCGAATTTTCGAATAAGAGGTCGATATCTGGTATACCGGAAAGATTAGAAACATCTAGCTCGTTGCCCCAACATGCGAACAGCAAGCGACGGCGGGTCGATTTTCCGTCGTCAGTAGACAAGAGTCCCAAAAGTCCCAAGAGGGTTAAGCTGTTAATATCCGATACCACTGCTGAGGCATCTTCCAGATCTCTTCCTTTATCACAGACACGTGCTACATCTATAGCCCGCGATGCGCCGGTTATTTCAGGCACCATAGCTCCCATGTCAAGCTTGGTTTCTTCAAAGTCTTTGGCAACATGCATCATTCCTTCATTTATACCCCAAACTTCGTCCTGCGATCTCACGCCAGCTAATCTTGTTACGACTTCACTAGGACGTCTTGTTTCAATTCACCAACTACGAGCAGTTTACAAGCCTACTTTGCAGATCAGACCTTGTCGCCCTTTTGAGCGCGGATATTGGCTTGTCGATATAAAAAACCTCGACGATCATGTCAAACAAAATCTCTGGTCTTACCTTTTCAGACACATCTCCAAAGGTGATTCAGGATGGGGTGTATCGGCGGAACGTACAGATGATTGGAAGAGTGTCAGGGTTAATTGCTGGGGCGGATTGGTTAAAGAAATATACACTCTATTGTTTATTGCTAGTGAATCGAAGATGCAAGTTGGGGATGCATGTTGGAAAGACGGTGGCGGAGAGACTGTGATTTCCTGTTAGGCATCATCTCCGACCTTCGACCTTGGATATTCTAGGAGCTTGAAAACGGGATGCATTCAGCGATAGAACACCACTATGGCCGATAATCGGGATATAAGGGTCGGATTTCTTGGAAGACCACCAGGGGGCTCAGACATGTGACCATGTTTAATCGCCGCAAATCGGCAAAGTGGCCAATGATTTTAAATCCTACTAAAATCACTCCTATTTGCTATCTATCTCGAAAAGGACAGACGAAAAGCTACCAGAAATTCGCTATTTATACTCATCCTGTGCCACTAACCGTTATCATTTCCAGGTGTTGCTTTTCTGCGACTTTAGAGCAATTTTAGTCTCCAAAGAGCTAGAACTCCACCCGCATTTACACTACTGCACGTCATTGATCCACTTAGCCATTCTAGTTTCGACTTAGAGTCATGAATTTGTCGATGAAGACATGAAGATCACTACTGACACTCGGGCATTCCTTGTAACAAAACTGGGTGATGATATGACCAACCTCCAGAATACAGGGTTTGCGAGAAACATACAGCCATAATGCGGCTGATCAGTCTACGGTACCAGGCTCTCGTTGCGTTCCCGACTTTATTTTATTGCCCCTCTTGCCGATGTGCCCAGTACATTCTTTTATGTGAAAGTCTCTCGCAGATGAAATATTTCATAGTGGGTGGCTGAGCAGCCTTATGGTAGGTAGTCATTTTTTTTTGCAGAAGGTTACACATACACACATGTATGCTCAAGCTTGCACATGTCATGAAGTGAGGTAAGCCTGAGCGCTAAAAAAAAATCTAACGGCGTTGCATTGCACATCAAAACTTGACATTTGGTTAGTTTACTAGGGATATCTAACTGGGCATATCCATCTTCTTGAATGGGGGTTTTAAATCCTATTGGCTCGTACAGCTTTATCAATTAATGAGCTGCTGTAGTTAAACCAGCTAACTCTTGAAGTTCCTATAGATACATTTTAGATCATCCTCCAAGCCTCCTAGGGCATTCTAGATTATGACTGAGGACAGTCGTCATAATGACGAACTACCTAGGGGCCTAGTACATAAGTATACTGACACTGTGTTCTCAATTTAACTTGGGCCGTGCTACCTACTCTCATTTTCCACTATTGATAAACTACACTCAGCAAAATGGTCTCTAGTGATCGGGATGACCATGCGACCGCGCAACATCAAGCTGTCACTGAGCCGCCAGCAAGAGTGGAAAACGAAAGGAGAGTCCTGCCACAACCCCCAGCAAAGCTGCAAATCATTGTCGACGAAACCCAGGTTAGTATTGAAGAACTACCTGTTTCAAATCGAACTCACTATCATGACCTGTCAGATAGCTACTTCTACAGGCCCTTGGATCCCAAGTCCGAGGGCCCTCTGACTTTCACATCTGAAACCTTGATGAACAATGTCCAATGGTGGTCACATGACCCTCCAGAGGAACTCTTATTTGACATTGAAAGTATTGAGGCCTCTGGCAAATATGGTCTTCCGGAGCTCGAAACACTTCTCACCAACCCCGTAAGAGCTAGTACGTCACAAGGCCAGCTTTGTAGAGCAGAGACAACTCAGAAAAGCACGACTGCGTCAGCAGCACTTAGAGAGAGTCCAGAAGCGTCAAGTTCGTCTAATACCGCTGTAGCAGGACTATCAAGACCAAGTCTTCAAGTAAGTAGGGCAGCACATTATCCGCCCAACTTTAGTCATTTACTAATAGCGTACAGACAAGCGCAACAGAGGAAGATACTTCGAGTAATGAGCAAAATCAACAAAATCGCGTGATCAGCCAAGGATCAACGAAGACAAATATGACCTCCGATTCAGGATACATGTCTGCTGCAGAAAGGTATCGTTCAAGATCAAGCTCGAAAGACCCGCAGCAGGGATACACCAAGTTGCCCACATTTGCTAGGTTTAGGAAGTTGCTTAAAAAGAGGGAGATTAAGGACAAATCTGTAATGAAGGAGCTGAATGAGCCTTCTAAGTATGGATCTTGATATTCCAAAAAAGATTTCTGCTAACGGAGTAAATAGAAACTGTGTTTCTTGTTTGGATGATTTTCCGGAGGATAAAATGGTGAGTTTGGAATGCCACGGATATTGCAAAGAATGTTTCCAAACGCTAGTGATGTAAGCTCTCTCTGAAAATACTCATCTTTAATTAGCTAACATGTGACAGTGCTGCCATGGAGACAGAGACGATGTGGCCTGTGAAGTGCTGTCGGGAAGAGATATCACATGCAGTCATCATGAAAAATGTAAACGCAGACCTAGCACAAGAATTCCAAAGAAAAGTTTTGGAAAGAAAAGTGCCTGCCGGAGATCGAATCTATTGTATCAAACCAGGATGTGAAGCATGGATCCCTAGCAAGTGGTTTAACAAAAGTCTCAAATGCGCATCTTGTCCATCCTGCAACACAAGGGTTTGCACTGCATGCAGGGGTTCATGGCATGCGGATACGGAATGTCCCAATGATAGAAATTTGCAAGCTACTTTCAGATTGGCATACGAGCAAGGATGGAAGAGATGTTATAATTGCTATGCTTTCGTCGAACTTAACACGGGTTGTCGCCATATTCAATGCCGTTGTAGAGCTGAATGGTGTTACATTTGTCGTGCCAAATGGATGACTTGTCAATGTACAGAAATGGACCATCTCGTGAGGAGGCTTGACACAGAACAAAGACTTCTAAACGCCGCCAATCCAACTGGGCAAGTAGCAGAACGAATCAGGAGAGAGGCAGAACACGACCTAGCTGCTCGGCAGTTAAATGAAGATTTGGAACGACGACAAGCCGAAGAACTAGAAAGGGAAGCCGAGATTCGGCGTCGCCGAGAGGAAACAAGATTTGCAGAAATAGCTCTCATGTTTGGGCAAATAAGAGAAGAGCTAGAGGTGTTACATTCCTCTCAGAAATTACGTCTTGCATCTCGCTCGCAAAATGAGTACCGACTATTACAAGAACAAGAGCTACGGTTGAACGAATTACGGTTTCTCAATACACGCGAAATCAACGAATTGGATACGGAATACAAGAATGAAATGTCAAAGTACGAACTGCGTTTCCTGAATGAATACAACGAGCTTGAACGAGAGGAAGTTCGCCTTGAGAAGGAAACTTCAGAGGGGATTGAAGCATTTTGGAAAGACAAACCGAATGCTGTATACGAAATCAAAGCTGCGAAAGTTTCACATCAAGCGAACTCTATTGCAAAGTTCAGGAAATGGGACCTTTATAGGAAAACCACTTTACAGAACCTCGTCGAATACTTCGAAGCAGAGAAATCATCACTATCCAGGGCTCAAAATGCGATTATGGCCACTACCACATGGAGAATAGGAAGTGGGTGGAGAGACTGGGCGAGAAATAAAGTCGCCGAGGTCAAATGGTTTGAGGCTGTCATCGCAGAGAGAGAATCTGTGTTACGAGCTTTAGAGAATCTGCAGTATAAAATGGCTATAGAAGAATCTGAAACAGGTATAGCACCCTAGAGTTCGTTACTGTTAGCACGAAGGTGGAGGTTAGAGTTCGACATCAATCTCATCATATATTACTACCTGTGCGGGGTGATAGAATTTTGTCCTATTGTTCCGTCATACGTCGTGTTCGAAACATCTGTATCGGAGATCAACACGTGATAGTATGGATTCACAGGATGGTATGGGAGCCAATAGGGTAGTTTTGGATGGCATTTATCGAGCACCGGAGATCTGCTGCTCATAAACCATGTACAGAGTCGGAGATTAATTTCGTTTTTGTATGTATTTCTTATTATAGTTATACCATCGTCGTGGATAGATCAGACAGGGTTACAATAATTTTATCAATGAAGATCATACATCGCGAAAGAGTGGCGTCTGCAAATCTACACTTTGTATTTTTAATATGTGTCTCTGTGGGGATTGTAATATGTGTGAGTATATATGAGTTCATCCCGTTGAAAGAGAAATTACAAGCGAAACTTTCTTTTTCATCCATTCTTTTCTCTTCCCTTCCCTTCATTGGCCATACCTCACTTACCAAAAGCCAAGATGGTCCAGTCATTCTTTACATTCTTTTCTTTTCTCGTATGCGTCAACTCTGCATTGTGAGTTCTTAGTCCTCTCCTCTCTAGTACTTCAACAAAAAAGCTAATCCTCTCACTTATCATCTAGAATTCCATCCCCATTACTCAATCGCGATGACACACCCAGCTCAGTAGCTCCAGCACCATCACTTCCCTCATGTGCACTTTCCTGTATCGCATCAGCAGTTGCCTCTCAAACAACTTGTGGTGCGGCAGATTTAGCTTGTCAATGTGATCCTGATAATGCGAGTTTAATTCAAGGGGAAGCGACGAGTTGTGTTCTTGGTGCTTGTGGGATTGAGGAGGCTCTTCGTTAGTATTGTCTTTTTTTTTTTTTTTTTTTTTTTTTGGTTTTCTAGATAACTGAAGATTCATGCTGATATTTTAATGTTATACAGAGGTCCTGAATGATGCTACTGCGGAATGTTCTTCTGTTCTTGCGGCTGAAAGTGCTACTGCTAGTACGAAGCCTTCTTCAACAGTACCACCTGTAGTTCCATCCGCAGCTCTTACTTCGTCGCCTCTCGGCACGTCAGCAACCTCATCATCACTCCCCCCTACTACATCTTCTCCCCTTGACTCCGGTTCCCCATCTACAGCTCCATCTGCACTCCCATCATCAGCAGCCCCATCATCCATCCCCTCCTCAACACCAAATACATCGCCAAACACCACATTTATTATTCCAGCTTGTGCGCTTGGATGCATTCAAAACGCGATTAAGTATACCGATTGTGCATTTGCGAATTTGACATGTCAATGTGAAAAGGAGAATGTTGGGGTTATTCAGAGTGCGACTGCTAATTGTGTGGTGGAGAGTTGTGGGGATCAGGGGGATTGGATTGCTGTTGGTTAGTGTGTTTCTTTTCTTTCTTTTTGTTGTGGTTTTGTTTTTTAATGCTCTTGTTTTATTGGGAACATCACAATTTTGAAAAAGAAACTTCTTCGATCCAAATCATGGTATCTCACGATATATATGTTGGATTTCAAGGGAAGAACAGGTAATTTCATTCGTTAGAATGTAATTATCGATTCTAAAGCCAACACTTTCAAATGACGAAACTTTGGTGTGTTTCAAGGTACGAAATCAAAAAGCTAACAATGTATAGATGTCCAAAGAGGGCAAACTGATAACTGTACCTCATTATCACCTCCTTCTGGTTCAAACTCCAGTTCCAGTTCATCATCAATAACTGGCTCAGCAACGGCTAATTCACAAACACAAATAAGTCTCACAGGCAACCCATCTGCGGTATCTACAACAGTGCATCCATGTGGACCTCCTATTCCCGATTCCTCAACTACATCTACAGCCTCAAGTCTGAGTTCATCAGATCCTTCTGATCCAGGAAACTCTGCTTCTTCAACAAATCCAAGTGGAAGCTCCCCTACAGATCCTGGTGGCGATGGAGGAAATGTTCCATCATACTATTCATATCCTTCGGGACCAAGCCTGACGGATCCACTGAGTTCGCCCACTTCTAGCGGTGGAGATCCATCAGCTGCTGCTTCTAGCACACCTACTGATTCGGGATCAGCTTCTTCAACTAATACTAGTGCAGATCCATCTGGAGGTTTTACATCTACACCAACCAGTCCCAGTTCAACAACAAATAGCGGTTCTTTCCCATCGGATGGCTCATCTACTCCAACAGATCCCGGATCCACTTCTTCAACAAACGCAAGTATAGATCCATCTGGAGGTTTTATATCTACAACAACTACTCCAGGGTCATTCTCTTCAAGCAGTTCTTCAAACCCGACAGATCCACCAGGAAGTACTGATCCCTCTGGAGCAGCTTCAAGTACATACCCTGGAGACCCATCTGCTGCTTCGAGCACACCTCCTGCAGGCAATGGAAATGGTAGTTCTCCAAGTTATGGATTTGGTTATGGTGGTTATTATCCTTCTAATACGCCTACGCCTACTGGGACTGGAGATAATCCAGGTAATCCTGATTCTTAGGGGAGTGCTAGTGCTAGTGCTTCTCTGTCTTTATCCTCTTCTGCTACCGGACCGGCTTCTTCGAGTAGTCCTAGTACTTCTGGAAGTTCTGAGAGTCTGAGTACGATTGGTGGTAACCCTTCTTCACCAAGCACAAGTGGAGGTAATTCTTCATTTCCAAGTATAACTAGCAGTGATCCATCATCACCAACAACTTCAGGCGACCCAGAAAGCCCGTCAAGCGTCCCATCAGGAACCAATACATCTCAAACCACTAGCTCAAATTCTGCACCTCCTCCTCCAGGATACTACGGCTATGGTCCATCACCATCACCATCATCACCCTCATCTTCACCTTCAACAACCTTCACATCCCCCTCCACTCCCGCACTCCCATCCACATCCCCCAATTCCTCCTCCTCACCTCCCTTCCGTCTCACACTCCTCCCATCTCACTACACCCTCCTAACATACATCATGCGCGTATATTTCAACATCTCTCCCCCATCCCCTTACATCTCCTCAGGGGGGCTTACAACCACCAATCGATCTTCCGCGTGTATTTTCACCATTACATCTTCGGGCCTACTAACCTGCGAATCTTCTACCCCTTCAAAGATCCCTCATTCTTCCATTCATTATTCTTCGAATAAACTCCCCCGCGAACTGACATATTTCGGTGATCAATTTTCTAGCGTCTGGAAGACCGGTTACACGATTCTTAGCACGGAGAATAAATTAAGTGATATGGGAAGTAAAGATTTAAATGGAACTTTGGTTGTGGATACCACGAGTGAGTATCCGTATGGAAGTTTATTGCGGTTGGTTAATGGGGAGTTTTTGGGTAATGGTATGATTTTTCCTTTTTCCTTTTTTCCCCTTTTTCGTTTTTACTCTTCGGAGTTTTCTCCCTGGAGTGTTGTGAATGATAATTATACTTATAAATGGGATATAGATAATCAAGCGCGGTTTTGCGCTCAATGTCAAAGTCAAAGTCAAACGAAAAATACGTATACATATACGTCTTCCAGCGATTCGGAGGGACAAACGGGATCACAAGCAGGATCACAATCACAAACGCAGGGAGATGCATTTGAAGAGGGATCAGCAGTTCGTGTGTATATTAATGGGACGCAGAATTTACCGGTGGGCTGTGTGGAGGTGCGGCTTGTGGTTGAGTGGGTGGATAGTGAGGAGCTGGGGGAGACGTTGGGGTATTCTTAGATGGGGGTTGGGTTGGGTTGGGTTGGGTGATATTTGAGGATGGGAATGGGAGAAAGGGATGATGGGAAAATTTTAAAGTGAGTGGGGTTATATGATAGGATGGATATATACATGGACATTCATTTTAAACTACTTATTTATGTCTTTTATTTTACTTAGTCATGTTTTGTTTCCTTCGAGAGAGTTGGAGGAGAGGTAGATATAATAACATCTAAATCACAATTCGAAGTCCTAGGATCATATATAGTCTTAAATAGACTTATTAAGAAAGAAAAATGAGTTACTTTACTCTAATTAATAATACTAGTACAGTTATAAATGTATATTTTCATGATATGAATATAATTTCTGATATGTTTATGATATCTAAATTATTTGTTATAATCTTCCTGTGGGTGGATTTTATCTTCTTTTAAGATTTTGAGTAATTTGAGACTTGTAAGATCTTAGATTAAAAAACAGAAGGTCTTCTTGGAGATTGATGTTTATTCAAGAAGGGTGGATTAATTCAACTTGGGTGAGCGAAAGATGTTATATATAAGATCTTATAAGTTTAATTAAGTAGATATACCTCAAAAGCTATTTGAGAAACAGTAGATACAGACAGGATTATAAGCTTGGTCACTAATATCGAGAAATATCAGTAATTATAAATCAAATAAATGCAAAGAAAAAATGAGAAAAAATTTAAAAATCAAAATCAATTACGCCATGCACCATTTCTTTTTTATACCAAAGTTCCAGCGCTATGCTATACCATGGTGTTATTCATCTATTTCGCTATCCTCCCGGTACCCATTCCCAACTTCTTTTTGTATGTCCCGTCCAATCCGACCCATGCCATACCATCCCATCCTATACCATGCTATATCCCACCATGCCATTCGAAACCCATATACACAAGTATATACCTCAAAGTTGAAACAACCTACATGCAATCTCCACAACAACATACTTACCAACACCGCAGAGAAAAAGAAAAACAAAAACAAAAAGAAAAAGAAAAAGAAAAATATAATGTCTAATAATACTTAGGTACTCACATAAAAGAATCAAAATCTCTTTTCTTTATCCCTTTCCCCCCCTTTCCCCTCTTCCCCTTAGAAGATCTCATATTAAATTTCCCAACACGATCTTTCTTTTCCTTAGAACCACTAACAGATCTCAATCTCAATCTCAATCTCAATCTCAATCTCAATCTCAATCTCAATCTCTTCCTAACCATAACCTTTCTAATTTCCGTCATTCGTCTTATTACCCAAGAATTTTTTTCCTTAACAAAAAAAGGTTCTTGGACTGTGGTAATTATAATCATTAGAATAATTTTCGTAGATCTTTTTGGCGAGACAAAAGTTTTGATGATTTTGGTTCTTTGGGTGGTGATTAGACCTTGGGTGGTGGTTGAAGTGTTTGATACTACTGCGGCGGTTGAATTTGGGTTTCTTGTTGGGAGACGGGTAATTGGATTGTTGGTTCTTGTTCTTGTTCTTGTTGTTGGTAGTGGTAGTGGTGGGGGAGATTGTTGGAAGAGAGTGGTGATGCTTGGAAGAGTTACGGGAGGGAGGTTATTGCTATTGTTACCACCATTGCATGTTGTATTTGTCTCGGGAGCTGGAAGGGTTGAAATATTAGATGATGGATCGGAGGTGGATGAGGAAAAGTTTGAAGAAGAAAAAGATAAATTGGGTGGCTCCATGAGCTTCATATTTTCAATTTTCGCCATCTATATAAGAAACTAATCATCAATTTCCGCGCCAACGTTGTAGGTACTGTTCAACTGAACAGTAAAGTAGATTGTTTGTGATGTAAAGCTAAAGCTTAGAAGATTACAATCAGATCGTTTTGAAGAGTAGGATGATTGAGTGCGAGTGATAGTAGTAAAATTATTTTTCGGAAAGATGACTTATATGCAAGTCATTCGGAGCTTTAATTTTTTTACAACAAGCATCCAACAGGGCTTTCATAACAGGCGCTATCAAATTTTCAATCCAATTGAGGCTAGTAGCAAGAAAAGACCTGAGTTACAATCTCTACTCACAAGTAAATTGGCCTCGGGAGGAAGATACCGGTCAATGGTAACCGTCAAGGAGACCACAAGCGCGCTAGGAAGCGGTTGAAGTACATCGAAAGGCATAGATTTATGCCTGGATATCAATTAAACCTTTTTTGCATCCGGAAAACAAGCCATAAGAGACTACTAGGAAAAGATTGGACGCCGTAAACGCTAAAACAGCAAATGGGTCATAGGGCAAATCGCACTGGCGAAGTCTGGATTTCTCTAGTGGAATAATCGACATCGACTTTCGACTTAATATTGAATTTAATACCGAGGTTTTCTCAACGCCACTTGAATTTGATTTTTCGATCAAATAGCTCGAGGTCTGTACAGCAGGGTATTTAAATCTTCTAGAACAGTGGACTTCCAGACACTGATCACGCACAAACGCGAATAAATATCAAACAAGAGCCCATAAAAGCTTAAGTTGGAGCCTTTCAAGATGGCCGCGTACCCCAACACTCACACTCGCAAGCTTAGCCATTGATTCTTTGACAGAAATGGAATACACGGTCTATTTAAGTCCATTTTCTTCGCAGCGACTTCGACGACCCATGATTAAAGGCATGCGGGGAAATATTGATTCGGGACAAGTCACCCTTGGAGGCCATTATCGAAATAAGATTCGAATTCCCTTATGGGTTTTTGAGATTTTCGTGAGCGTACACGCATATTGAAGGTTTGACATGGTAACTTGCTTGAAGCTTTTCATTGACTGTTGTACTGTACAATCACGATAGGTTTATCATTCTGGACGCCTTGTGAGTACTCGCCGGGCCGCGCAATGATCCATTTTTCTGACTATGTCCATGAGATGCTTTCAGGGTAGAGTAAAAATAGTAAGTAAGATAGGGATGGAGGAGATGAGCGGAGTGTGAATTCATGGAATTCATTCTGAGACTTCTCTGGAGGATGTTTGTTTAATTTCTAGACCTGCTCTTTCCCACTTGGCGTTGAAGCGGTGACCCGAAGAGTCTGGACAAGTGGATATTGCTTGGGATGATTGAGAGATATTGTATAACAAAGAGGCGTTGGCTTAGAGCAGAAAAAGACCAAAGACAAAGCCGTTGTTATCGTATTCGTTTTGTATCGTACTATCGTTGTGTTGATAATGTCCACGGGTCAAATACCGGTAGTCTGACAGGATATTGGAAGAAACATCTAGGTTAAGGTCACGTGATTGGATTGAGCTATGACCCAGGATTACTAATAACAGGTTAAAGGCACTTCATGGACATCTTGATTCTTGATTCACTTCAGTCATTTGGCCACTACCTATGCATTTACAGCTTTCTCTTGTAAAGCTTCAAATTTTGGATTATCCTTTCCATGGCAGGTTCTATCGGGAGATTCCGAGTGATCTCTCACCATCTTTTCTGAATTGTCGATAATGTACAGTGCACAATCCTATCAGGAAAGCCCCTGTTACCAAGAATGATCTTCAAAGGGTAATTCCTGCTCGAATACACCATCAGTAGATCGTTTTAGCTTACTATCCTTGGGAGAAGGTTGAACAGAAGGAGAATAATGGCGCATCGTCATACTATCAGGCTCTCCGAATCTCGGAAATTCGGGCTCTATCCTAGAAGACGTTTACCCAACTTCTCCAGGGAACCTCAAAGACTTTGTCGTCTCCGAGGTGTTTTGCCATCCAATGATCAATGCGCCGCTTTGAACTGCTTGAAAAGTTTAAATTCCTCAAAGTAATGATGCTACTGAGGTCCCGAGCCTTTGGCCCGATTTGATTGGGTGTTAGAAAGTATGTTTAGAATTCAAGAAAAGGGCCCTTTAAATCTTAAGCTTTACCCTCAATCATGTCTCTACACGAATATATACAAATGTGTCAAACTCTCAAAGCAATCATCCGGATATCAACCTTAATTGAACCATACTCAACACTTGAAAGCTCATTTTCATTGAAGTGGCTATTAAAATCCCTCGCAATACCTCAATTCGCTCGCAAATTATCTTCAGCAAGAACTCGATCTCCGAGAGAGAAGACAGCTCCAAAATCCTGTATAATTGCAAGTGGTATGACAAGGAGAAGCTAAACGAGCATCATTGTGTTGGGGAAAAATGATGGCAACTCAACGCGTACCGGGAGGATCTTCAGGCTTGAAATATAAGAAAAAGAATACGAAGCATAACAGCAAGGACAGGTCAACAGGGCCAGACATGGTTTTTGCAGAACTTGGAGCCGTTGAGTTACTTCGGCAAGACTGCAGACCCTCCTTCATTGTTGATCTTATGATGGAAGAAGAAAATTTTGAACTTTGCGTAGTCTTCTCGAACGATGCCTTCAAGACTTATGCTGGTTTTAGAGAGGTTGCTTCATGGCTTTCAGGAAACTCGTGTCAGGGTGGGGAGGCATTTATCAAATGGATATATACTCAACCCAGGATCGCAGTCAATCAATATTGGTTCCGGCAACAAAGGTGGTCAAAGGTTTTGTTAGAGGATCGATGGTGCGTAGTTTCTGGGCATGAAATGGCATTTGCGAAATCTACACGAGAGGATAGCATTCATCCCCAATCCCTTCGGCCAAAGCCGGCACAAAGCAGAAGTTTCGATCTGTGCGAAAAAGACTATGAAATTCCTTTCTCTTTTAATCAGGATGACGTTCCCATCCGAAAGGCACCCGGTTCATTCAATCCTGCGATGGCCGCCTATGCATACTTTACACCCTCTCCTTTGACCTTCGAGACACCCTTTGCCAGCTTCTTTTGCAGCAAAGACTGGTCTTCTACAGCCTTAGAGTCAATCTCGGAACAACTCTTAGATATGACAAGTCTAATCTCTAGTTTTACCCAATTATCACCTATAGCTATGTTCATAATGGATGCAAAGGATGGAAGTGTTGTTTTTGCTAATGAAGCCTGGTACGTCACTTCTCTTTACTCATATATCCATTAGAATTCTAGAGAGCTCGATCATTC
Organism: Sclerotinia sclerotiorum 1980 UF-70; assembly: GCF_000146945.2. Taxonomy (NCBI): domain Eukaryota; kingdom Fungi; phylum Ascomycota; class Leotiomycetes; order Helotiales; family Sclerotiniaceae; genus Sclerotinia; species Sclerotinia sclerotiorum. Next base: position 111,943 of record NW_001820808.1, on the reverse strand, counting down.
AAACCAGAGAATTTGAACTAACAGAATAATTGCATCAAGGACAAGGATCACTGGTGGAACAGTAGAAGAACACGCCAGATTGAAATGGCTCGACTGCGTGGTTGATAAAGACAGGGAGTTTATCGCAAAAGAGTGGTATGAGGTCACTGTCAACAAACGGCCCATTCGTAATCAAGGGAGACTCAAAACGCCTTGGAAGCCTGCAGTCCTGGATCCTGCACTGTTTGGAAAGAATGAAGTCTACTACACCTGGGCAGAATGTCATGCTGTCCCGCTATTTAATAAGGATGGGAACGTGGAACATGTTGTTGGGTGTCTTACTGATATCACACATTTGAGATGGACCACTCGAATGCAGGAACTGAGAGCAAAGGAAGCACTAACGGAAACGCGGCAGAGGGAGGAGTTCATGAAAATGACGAGCCATGAACTGATGAACCCTCTATCAGCAGTCGTTCAAGTAAGCTTAATCGGTTCATTAAACTTTTTGCTCTCACTGCCTGATGCTATTTCCTGATTTCAAACTTTGTTTTTATCTCTTTCATACCCTTCTTCTATTTTTCAATACAGTCTTTATTTCCTCTTTCCTCCTTCACCTTTCTTCTATAGGCAATACTGACTCTCCAATTTTACAGTGTGCTGATACCATTATCTCCAGTCTTGATGAGATTAATAAAACTCTTTCAACCACTCATGACAACGTCCTCCATGATGACAACTCAAAAAGTTACGGAGAAATCAAAACGATTATATTACGCAATATTGAAATTGCGAGGATAATTTTAGGTTGCGGTGAACATCAGAAAAGAATTGTCGACGATGCACGTAAGATGGAAAAACCCAACATCAATCTATTTTGTATTTCACCCATCAGAGCAGAACCAATTCGTGTGGTCGATACAGCTATGACCATGCTCTCGGGCGAAACATCCAAACTAGACATCAGTGTGCAACTCAAGATGGATCCTTCCATGGAAATCTTGGACGCAAGTTGGCTTTGTTTTGATCCTTCCCGATTTTTACAACTCCTTCTCAATTTACTCACCAACGCCAATAAATACACAGAATCATCAGAAACGCGGAAAGTAGTCGTGTGTCTCGGAGCAACAACAGGATCCCCTTACCACAAAGAAATCGGAAGAGATATTCAATACATACCACTCCGCACCGCACGAAATGATCCAACATTAACAGATGCATCCGGAAAAGGTGAAATAGTATATCTTCACTGCTCCATCACCGACACCGGCAAAGGATTAAGCGAAAAAGAAAGAAGAAGTCTCTTTCAGAAACTTTCGGAAAAATTTCTGTGCACCCATACACAATGTGGAGATGCGAGCTTGGGATTACTTATTTGTCGCGAGTTGGCGGAGTTGCAGGGTGGTGCTATTGGGATTGGTTATGTGGATTCACAGACGACGGGGAGTACCTTTGCTTTTTATATCAAGACTTGCCGTTCTGAGGCTTTAGAAATTGATGGTGGGGATTTGAAGTCTGGAATAGCAGGGGAGCTGGCGAGTTTGAAAGGAGACGTTGGGAGGATGGAGGAAGATAAGGATAAGGATGTAATGCTCGATGAGGATGAGGATGTTATTTCGTTGTCGGACTTGGATTTTTCGGAGTCGGACATGACTAGTTCGGGAGAAGTGGTTGGTGTTGGATTGGAACACGGTGGCGGGGTGGATGTTGATAGGGAGGTGGATGTTGATGGGGAGGTGGATGTTGACGGAGAGGTGGATGTTGACGGAGAGGTGAATAGTGATGAAAAGGTGGATAACGATGAAAAGGTAGATGATGATAAAGAGATGGATGGTGATAGAGAGGCAGATGTTGACGGGGTGGTGGATGCTGATGAGGAGTTGGAGGGCGAAAGGACTGTGAAAGAGGGTGAAGACTAATCCTTTACGGACAGATTATCGAGGTAGTAAGTCCCGAGAGGAGGATAGATTTCCAGAATATACTAGAGGAAAGGAAAGAGACGAAGTAGTATCATGGAGTAGAGACATCTTGAGTTCTAAATGCAGAGTCCAAGACTTTTCACGAGAATACTTGTCAAGAAGATGACCCGTTACATAAGATTAACTAAAGAAAGAGGGATGATTATATAGCTAGCACTTAAGGATGTAGAAAAACAGTCTCTGTTTCTCATTTATATAAGATTATTATAATATTACATATAGAATCTATCTAAGGATTAATTTTCTAGTTTTAATTGTCTGGGTGTTAGCTGTTTAACGAGATATCTTCATTATCGCTATTGCTATTGCTATTGCTGTTGCTGTTGCTGTTGCTAGATGAGAAGGAGGAGGAGGATGGGAATGAGTAGTCGAGTCCAGAATATGTCTATGCAGATTCGCAGATTGTGATTGCGAGGATTGCTATTATAGGTTATGGTGGGTGTATTTGTGTAAGAATAACTCATTAATACCTTTCTTTAGTGAGTGAGGAAGCAGCAGATAACACATCGGTTGTCACATCCGCGGGATTAAGAAGAGTATTTATGATTATCTAGCCAATCATTTCCTCATCGTAACCTTAATGTGTGTATTTTGAAGCGGAGATGGGGATGATGATACTGGCTACTATTCTGAGAGGATAGATAGAAATATTGATTATATAATATTATATCCAATTTTGGGCTTCGTTACTTACTATTCGAATATTTTGGGTATGGAGTGTAGGTAATTCGGACTGCATGGTTTGTTTCAATAGCGATGATCGTTGCATCATAGATAGCTGTATGTGGATGTTGAATGACTATAGATGCTGGATGGTTAAGAACTTTGCACTTTGGTTATGGTAATGTGTGTGTAGATTGATGTGTATATTGCTTACTTAGTGTGGAGATGACATTGGTGACGGGATTTGTATTAATATTTGGAATGATTCTTTTTCTTTCGGTAAGGGTTTTGATCCGGCGGAGTAGGTGGTGGTGAGAAGGGTTTCGGTATCGGTGGAGGTATTTACAGGGAGTTCGATATAGCTTGTGATGATGTGGGTGAAAGTGTTGCTAAGATTGGAGATTGGAGATAGGAAGAGGTAGGGTATAAAAAGAGTAGACTTTGTATCTACTTTTTGTAGATTTGTTTGATATCAAAATTATATAACATTGGTAATAATTATGAGATATATAATTATATATTAAAGATGAATATATAATATTATATTAAATATAAAATAATTAACTTTATTTAATATTTAATAATTATAATTTTTGTTAAAAGGAATGACCTTACACAGGGATGTTACAACGGATCTCACATACCTAACATCACGTGATTAGCATCATGTGATATGAGGATCCCAGTAGGCTCAGCTGTCCCAGTACAACTGGGACAACTGGGAGCACTGGGACGCATGCCACGATGGTCTATATAATCAAGATGGATTTCCTTTGTATAGAGCTTCGTGCTCAAGATCAATCATTTAGTATACTCTACTATTAGTTACGAATTGCATATCATTATTGTCATTACTTAAGTCCCTGCTTGACGCCTAGTTATAAACCACCTCGAGAGCCTGGAGCACTTCCACGTGATCTAGACGGCAAACCTCGTAACAAGGGAATAGTGGTGTAACGATACTGTACTGAAGGCAGCGGCTGCCTGAGGTTTCGTTGGATTGGTAGTTATGGGTTAAGGCTTTATCACTGGTATTCACTTGGAAGTGAAGTCGTTACTAGATCAAGTAGAATGTAGGTAAACTAATTGATAACTAAGTTGAGCACGAAGCTCCTAAACTATGAAACTACTCTAACTATATACTAAACGTTTCTCTGAATGCTAGCTGTGCTAGCAAGCTAGCAGAGCTATCACATCACGTGATCTCCTATTGGCCTCAGGACACTAATCCTGGGACGATTCTCATCCTAGGATAATACTAGACGTGGTTCGTGACAAGTGGGAAGCTGATAGGGCAGAACTGAGGCTATATTGGTCTTGTATATAAATCACACATTATCTAAGTTCTACGGAAGTGCGAAGCTCTCCTACAGAGAGCTTCTCAATCTAGTCCTAATAGGACTAGTGCCCTGCGCACGTGCTACGCAGGAACCATTTGTTGCGATATAATGTCACATGACCTTGAAAACACGTGATGGAACGGTGAGGAACGCCCGCTCCTAGGAGCAACGGCTCCTGACTAGCCATCGGCACAAAGGTCTATATAATCAAGATGGATTTCCTTTGTATAGAGCTTCGTGCTCAAGATCAATCATTTAGTATACTCTACTATTAGTTACGAATTGCATTATTGTCATTACTTTAAGTCCCTGCTTGACGCCTAGTTATAAACCACCTCGAGAGCCTGGAGCACTTCCACGTGATCTAGACGGCAAACCTCGTAACACATACCCCATACAACCCCATAATTCCCCCCAAATCCCAAATCCCAAATCCCTCACAAACTGCTTTCCGTCTTGTAATTTCCCTAAGATAAAAATAAAAATAAAATAAATAAAACTAAAAATATTGTATATCTCACTATTATATCAAATAACGGGATGAAATATATATATATATGTCACGATTCATTAATTCACGTGACCTCGAGGACCTTGAGGACCTTTGGGACCTTAGGGTCCCAAAGGTCCTCAAAAGATGATATAGGGTATATAAACATTCATTTAGTCTCGTAGTTAAGGGGTTTTGTGCTCAACTTAGTTATCAATTAGTTTACCTACATTCTACTTGATCTAGTAACGACTTCACTTCCAAGTGAAGACCAGTGATAAAGCCTTAACCCACAACTACCAACCAGACGAAACCTTAGGCAGCCGCTGCCTCCAGTATAGTATCGTTACAATATATATATGAGATTTTATTAATATATAATCTTATTTTTGAATTTGAGAACTATAATATAAAGTGAAATGAAATAAAATTGAATTGAATTAAATTGACGGTGTAGTTCCTATAGATACATAATCACTAGTGGATATAGTGATATAATAATTTAGGGGTGGATTCTGAAGGGGAGTGGAGTAAAGGTTTGTTTTGTTCATATTTATTGATTAAGTCTTATATTATGATTTTGATTTGATTATGGATGTTGAGTGGTTATTTTGAGGTAATTTTAGATTAGGGTTTTGATGTTTGGAATTTTGGAGTTTGGAATTTTGGATATTTGGATATTGAGATAAAGAGGTATGAATTAAAAATAATTCGCGCTAGCAGTATAATCCCCTTTAGTACCTGGGAATGCACCAACTGGTGTTCCATTATGATCTTCATCCGAACTATCATTCTCTTCATATGTATCTGCTCGATCTGGGGGTGCTCTCATATTTTCCAAAACTTGCGTGTCAAGGCCTGGAGGATTATACATTTTCAATGTATGCATTTCCCGTCCTGATGGTAGACTGGAGATGAGTGTACCTATAGAAGGTATAAGTTGTGTACCGATCTATGTTCATTGTTAGTATGTGACATGAAAAAATATGAGTTGACATACAGTATCATTCATCTTCACCCATTTCTTTTCCAACATTTCTAGAACTCTAGCTTCTTCTGCTTTCCCTGCATCACTTCCCCAATCCTTTCCTTTCTCTACCCTACGATCTTCTCTTTTCTCTGTCCACTCTTTCTTAAATCTTCCGAATCCTATTCCAGAAGATTTCTTTCCATCATCTCCCACCGCTATTCCCAACTCACTCAAGCCAGCCCTTAACCATCCAATACCATCACCTGTTTTTCCACCTAATTCAGCATCCACACCGAAAAATCTACAAGCTTTTCCTCTTCCTACTCTTCGCAAATCTTCCACATATTTTAATAACTCAGCATCAACTTTTTCCTTTCCTCCATTACCCATCCCACCTAACATTGCTAATGCATTACCTGCATGTTCAGCAGCAGCAAGGCATAACCTTGCAAATAGATGAGCGCGAACTTTAGGCATCTCAGGAGCTTTAATCATCCATTCCTTATCGTTTTTATTGCGATCTTGTTGAACTGCTGCCGGATATGGATCATCTTTCAAAACTGCTAGTAAATTGCTTTCCGCTAAAGTCAAGCTACTTAAAGCACGAAAAACTGGATTCGAAATATCTGGACAAGGAGGTGGAGAAGTTAAAGTTGTTGAGCGAGCAAAAAGATAGTTATGAATTGAACCAGCTGATAATAATTGTTCTGTAGCAGCTTTAATACATGAAGTTCTTTGATCAGATGATGGTGATGCTGTAGCTGATGAATAAAGGGGATGTAATGAAGATCGTGAGAGAAGAACATGAGTATAGGCTAGTGTTGAAAGAACGAAATAAATTTCATATTCTAGACTTTGTATTTTTATTCTTGGGATTTCTCTCCCAGGGATCGGGTGATCTGAAAGAGTTGGACGCCATTCCAAGGTTGGTGTTGAAGTAAGAATGATATCTATATGTTCTGCTCCTGATTGAGATTGGGAAGATATGCCAGAGTCAAGAGCTAATAGATATGGGATGTAGTTATTAAGTGCTTGAAGAATGGATGAAAGGTTTGAAGATTGTTGTGAAGGAGTAAGTCGTTTGTGTCTCTTCAATGCATTACGAAGAACTCCTCTGTAGGTACTCGCTGCCAAAGGTAGTGATGGATGTGAGTCGCTGGTGAAGTATGTTGAAAACGAAAATGATGATGTTGTAGGAAGCTCGAATGGAAAAGGCATGACTGAATATATGGATGCGAATATAGGATGCCTTTAACGCGTGAAGACCAAGATCTTGATACGTGCTTCTACTTCCCAAGCTTAAATGAATATTCGAAGACGGTAGGAATCTTTGTTGCTCGGATGGTAGTTTTATGAATTCGAGTATAGCTGAATGCTTGGAGGCTGTCTTGTTAAGCTTGCCTTTTGTGTCACAAGAATGAGGATATAAACCGGCGGACTGAGTAAGGAACGGTATATTTAAATGTGATGAACATTGAACATGGATTGGATCCCGTGCTTCGTTTTGGATATGACGGGGCAATGATATTGACTGCATTCAAGGCTTGTCAGAATCACCGTAGCTATCACTTTGTACCACTTTGCTTTGTCCCACCAAATCTAATCTGGAACTATTCGATTTATCAAATTCCATCAATTCGTTTGTATCTACGTCATCTTCGTTACTAGAAATGCCACTGGGCAAGGTAGGTGATTATCAAGTAGTAGGTAAATCAACCAAGTATTCATTATTTTATTGATTCATTGACAATCAAACCCATTTCAATCAAAACCATTGAACAATTAATACTCTGAAATATATCCATATATCTCATAAAAGGTTACAAATACCAATCATTTATCCAACTCCACCACTCAATTCACCATGTCTGCATCACAAAATCAATCCTCCCTCAACTCAGCTCCCGCTGGTACAACCTTTGGTCCCAATTTCGGTGCACCATCCTCAACAGCAACTCCTGGAATGTCAGTAGGATCAGCTACAGCAATGGGTCATGGCGATCATCCAAAAGACAACGCAGATGATAGTAATGTCAAATTACCAGGTTCCAAATACGGACCTCAGCAAGAAGATTTAGATGGAGAGCAAATGAGGATGGCAGGTGAAGGAGAAGTGATGGGTGCTCAATTCAATAAGAAGAATGGTGGATGGGGTGAGGAGGGTAGTTATACAAGTGATTTGGATAGACAAAAGGCAGAGCAGAAGGAGGCTAGAGAAAAGATCAAAAGCCAACGAGCTCAAGGTCTAGATGTTGATGGAGGTGGTGGCGGAAGACTCGCGAATGAGAACTTGGGATCTGTTTAAGGTTGAATATTATGCTGGAGGTCCTAATTCAGACCTGATCCCATTGTGGTGGTTGTCATGATTCACCGATCCATGTGGCGGCCATTTATTATATCCGTTAAATCCAAACTCCGTCGCCATGCCCAAAAATCAAAATGATTATTCCTTTTGGAATTAAAACTCCATATTATCCATAACTTGATCCCCAACAGAACTTAAGGCTGAAGATGCCTCTCTGGTAGAAGGTGTTTCCGTTATCTGTTTTGGCATTGGTTTCAATCGATCTGCCCATTCCTTCACACTTGTAATTTCTCCTCCTTCAACCTTCACTATTCGAGGTTCGGCAGGTCTTCCTAACAATGTCCCATGATATCGTGTATCTTCATCCGTGGTATTATGCTTCTTTTTGAGAGCTATATTCTAGTCAGTGCCCATCCAGACTCAACAAGTGGCAGGGAAGAAAAGAGGTAAAACATACCAGTCAAATAATCCTCTCCTCCATCCGCCAGCGCAATCCTTCTAATCTCTTTATTTCCTTCCCCCATTGCCCATGCTAAAAACCCCTCTACACCTCTCATATCTTCCTGGCCGTAAAATTCCTGTTCTTCTATTGCTTTCTCTGGCATAAGAGCTCCGCAATCTTGCATAGCCATTCGCACATCTTGAATTGTGATATCGAGATCGGCATGATTTAAATCGGCATGCGCTGCTGTTGATTGTGCGAGTATATACATATATCGAGCAGCTAAGTCGGTAACTGTATCAAGAACAGAGGAACGAGTTGAGTGATAACCTGCGGCGCGAAGAATATGTAGAATGCATGGTCGAAGGAGGGCATGATGAAGAGCTTGAGGTGTTGCCATATTAGGTTCTGGGATATTTATGACGAAAAAGCCGAATTTAAGGTGTTGAAAATATGGATGATACCATGGTTGTATATCGTGGAAAATACAGATTCAATTAAATAAATTATTCTTTATGATTCTTCACTATGACCGTTAAAACATGAATGCGAATTTCAACTTGTCGCATAAAATGGAAAACGCGGTTGCGCGATTGTATGGTAAGGTTTCCGTACATTTCTTAATCTGGAGCTTCTTCCACTCGATGAGCTCAACCTCTAAATTCCATACAATTGTTTACATATGATCTTCATTGTTTGCGATTTTGCAAAAACCTACTCTCACCATCATTGCTACACGAATCATCTACTTAGGATTAGACTTACAGCTTACAAGAACAATCCGCCAAAATGAGCGGCCCTTTGAAATTGAAGTTGAGTCTTAAGACAAATGGAGGAACGAATCCATCATCTGGACCTCCTACACCTATTCCTACTACACCATCACTTCTCACACCTGGTGGATCGAAACCAAAGTTAAAATTTAGCAGTAAACCTGCGACATCACCACCTCTTCCATCCGACCCATCGCAACCAAAGCCCACCAAAGCAGGACGAGCACCTAAACCGACAAAGAAGCTCACGGAATCGCGCAAGAGAGTTAAAGAAGAGGATGATAGTGGCGAAGAAAGCATCTCCGTTATACCACGGAAACCGAACATTCAAGATGAACCTGCGAAGAAGAAAGTTAAGATCAGTCTTAAGCCCAAAACCCCTTCTATGGGTGGTATTCCTGGGCTTCCAATGCCAAAGACACCGGTTATTATCAAGGCTAAAATGAAAGGCAAACCGCCCAAACGACCTCTTGGTGAAGGGTACGATTCTGAAGCCAGTGATACGGAGAAAGATCCATCCATTGAAGAGTCATTTATTTTTCGAATGCTTCCCGGTGACGATTGCGACTATTTAAGAACCTGTATTACCGAGAAAAAGATTGGAGTTAATCCAAGAGTTGGAGGAGCAGATATTCAAATGAAATTCTTCCAAGCAGAAGGAAGACGAGCTGCCGTTACTATTCGTGGAAATGTTTATGCAGCTACTCTTGTCGACTTGCCATGTATTATCGAAGGAATGAAGAGTTGGGATAAAAGAGGGTGGTGGAAAAGTACTGATATCTGTCAAATGCTTTGGATTTATCAAAAAGTTGCAAATGAAGATGAGGCTAAGACTTGTCCCTTGCCCTCAATCATCGACCCACAGACTTTCCAGTATCCACATGGTCTTACCCCTCCTATGCATTTAGCACGAAAGAGACGTTTCAGAAAACGTATTAGCAGGACTGCAATTGAAGCTGTAGAAGAAGCTGTTGAAAAGCTTCTTGAAGAGGATCGAAAGGCAGTATCTTCAGAATATAAAGTAATTTCACCAGAAAGAGAACAAAGTAGCCAAGTGTTCAGTCCAGGAAGTTATGGTGACGAAGGGGAAGATCAATACTCAGAAGATGAAGATGCCGAAGGTGAAGCCGACGATGGTGGTTATTTCTCTCACATAAATGGCGAAGGTCACGTATCTGGTGATGAAATGGGTGGAGATCTCGAAGCCGACCTCGCAGCAGAAATGGAAGCCGAATTAGAAGCAGGAGCAGGTTTTGAGGATATAGCCGCAACACCAATGTCCATGTCAGGCATAGCAGCCACACCAATGCTTCAAGGCGACACACCAGCTCCCAACGAGGAAGACGATAGCGGCGATGAATCTATTGAAGATGGTGAAAGTGCGGATGAAGGAAGTGAAGCAGATGATGTTTCGGATGATGAAAAAGCTCGATTGGCTCAACTTCAGGAATTGAAGGAAGATATTGTCGATTTGGAAAAACAAATCGAAGCTCTACAGGCTCAATTGGCGGCTCAGAATAATCCAATTCTTCGTAGGAGAATCGAAGATAAATCGAGGAAACTTAAATCAGAATTGGAAATTAAAAAGTCGAGTATTGGAGAGGCGGAGGATGATTAGACATCTTTCTTTAGAGGGGGTAGTTGGGAATGGGAGCGAAACTGTATATTAGGCGTTGTTACTTTTTTATTTTTCTACATTTGATTCTCAAGCGGGATTCAGAGAATTTTGGCGCTCTGGCTGGTGGTTTGCTATATTAGGTCGGTTTGGACACACAATGGGTGGGCATTGTATTACATCACATTGGATGGGTATTGGGTTCGGTTGGGCTGGGCTGGGAATGGATGCATGGACAGGAATAACTATCCATTACCTACCTACCTACCTACTACTCAAGTAGTATACTATCAAAGTCGGAGTTATATATAGGTGCTAGTCTTGTAGAATCAGAGGTAAGGGTGTACAGGTGTACAGGTCCTCAAGGTCGGGGAATATTTGGTGTGGGCTATGGACTTGGTAGGTAGTTATTAGGAGGTAGAAAGTAGAAAGAAGAATGGAAGAAAGAAAGTAGCTACCTAGCTTTATGATATATAAATTATAAATGAGATATGATATGATATATATTTACATATATTTTACCTCGCTCCTGGTGCTCCGTGTGAGGATTGCTATGCTAGGTAGGTAGCTAGGTAGGTAGATGGATAGTTTTCTTTCCAAGTAAGATTACATTGTTGAGGTTTCCTCTTTTTGATTTTTTTTTTGTATGTCCCTTTCTCTTGCTTCTGTTTCTGCTCTATGTTTTAGGTGTGTAGTATCTTATATTAACTAAGAACCTTTCATCGCAAAGGATAGAGTTTCATTACTGAAGCTCTCACAAGCATCCGTAGCTCTCACCAGCGCTAGTAAATTCGAATTCGATCAAATGCATGCGCAATGCAAATGCGATTTCAAGTGAAACTTTCAACTGTCCATCCGCTCTTCTTCCTTCCCTCCTAATGCCTCTCCCTCCATCCATCCTCTCCCCGCACCTCATCCCAATCCCTAACTCAACATCTACATCTACATACCCTTCAAATAATTGCCCTCCTTAATCTTCGCCCTTCTCTCCTTCCTCATCGCCCTAACCAATTCCGCTCTCTGATCTAGCGCTTCTTCCCCAGATGTAGGTAAATCAATCGATTGTTGTTGGAAGGGAACCTTGACTTCGAGCAGCGAGGTGTCTCCAGATAAGAGAGCGCGTTCTTCTGCTTTGCGACGGGCTTTTGCGGCTGCGCGGCGGAGTTTTTTGGATTTGGCTTGTTTTGTTAGTATAAAATTTGAAGATGGAGGACAATAATGGGTTTTAAGGGATATTGTAGCTCAATGGAAGGGGAATTGGGGTAGTTCGGGGAAATAGAGGATAAAAAGTAGTAAAAAAAACACATACAAAACTCATCACCACCCGCATCCCCAGTTCCCTCTACCAGCTTCTTCTCATCCAAACACTTCCATAACCATTCTGGATATTCTTCCTCTTTCAATGCGACTGGATCATCCCGTCCTTTGAGATAATTTAATCCTTTTAATATTGTGCCAGCGGGGATACTAGACGTTGGTATTGGAGCTGGTTTCTTATGGGAAGGAGAGGAAGAGATGCCTAGGGCGGCAGGAGAGGGAGATAAAGGAGTGGAGAAGGGTTGCGCGGCGCCGGTGGATGTGGCGGTGGGAGGAGAAACGGTTCGAGGAGAGGAGGGGGTCGATGTTGGAGGGACTGAGAGAAGGAGGGGTGTGCTTGTGAAAGTGCGGGATTGGGTGGAGAGGTGGGAGAATGGGCGACGGGAGAGACAGCGTGAACAGATCATTTTTGGACTGAGGGGGAGTTTGCGATTGGGGAGGAGAAATCGGTGTTGCATGCAAGGGCGTTGAGGCGTATGCTTGTGATGGAGATGGAGATGGAGATTTATTTTTTTGGGATGCATGGATTGTTACGGGGGCCGGGATGGACGGCTTGTGCTGCTGATATCAAAATTCTTTGGTGGGGGTTTTGGGCTTGGATGCAGAGGATTGGTAAATAAATGGATGATTATCGGTTTTCATGTTTCGTGAGTATAATCCGAGGGTTTTATACAGATTTTCATACTTGTGGGTGATTTGATAAATGTATCGTGTTTTCGGATGAATTGTATAGGTAATTGGAAGATATATCTCTATTGGATTTAGAGGAGCGTACTATATGAAAGTCTATGTATATCGATCACATCAGGTTGTGCTCTTGGGACTTCTTTCCAAGATTTAGAGCCGTAAGGTGTCAATAATAAAAGATAGTCGTAAGAGAGGTATTTGTCGCCATAAAGTGTATACCCAGGGAAGAGCCGGGAAAGACGCGTTTCCAAAGATTTGAACACAACTGTATGAAAAGATCGGTTGTACAATGTTTCATATTTACAGTCCCAATAGTAGGCCAGTTCTAGGTCTCTAAGTTTGGACAAATGCTGTAGAGTGCGCTGGACTTTTGCATATCTTCAGCGTTTCGTTCCAGAGTCCTGCCTGCCTCAAGCCGCATTAAGCTCATTCACGCCGAATCTCATCCAGCTTGACATCTCTCTCATTGTCAGCCCATACCCTCTGTCACGCGCTCCCTCTCCAACTCAGACTGTCATTCGATATTTATTCCGGCTTCTTGGTATAATTTTGTTGCTCGAACAAGTAACCTCTAATCTTGGACTCCTTTAATAACTCGAAGTATCGATCTGAGAGAAAGGATTAGCTCCAAGATTGATAAGAAGTTCCTCATCAAAAGCTTATTTCCTTATAAAATCATGGAAAACAAATCCCTTCACCAGAGTCACGTATCTTCCTCCAGCATATAAATATCAATCCTCACCTCTTAATGCACCACATTTCTCCAAATGATTAACCCCCTCCTTGTAATAACACTTTCCTAATTCTTCCCTCACTAAACGTGCCATCATGCTCTTAACCCACTGTTCTCTAATAACCGCATCTTGTGCTTGCTTTAATCGTGCTGTATCATCATAATCGACACCATCGAAAGTTGGAGGAACAGTAGGTTTCTTCGCGAGAAATGCGGCAGATTCGGGAGTTGGTGCCATTGTATGAAAGTGGATGATAGGTAGGAGGAGACTTTCAAGATCGATTGATATATAGTTGGTCGACTTATGTAGCTCCAATAGTAAATTCAAGGTGGTCGACGTCCTTCACAAATGTGTTCGTAATGAAGCTATTTTGATTGTTTGAGCTCAACATTGGAGGTCACGTGTTATTATGGAACCAGACATATGCTTGCTGTAGGTGTGGACTGAAGAAGACCCTTCGTCCCACTATCCGATAAAAAAAAACCTTTTATCACTTTAGCGCAATTGAAAAAAATTCTCGATAAGAGCTTTTCTTCAAAACTACTTAAACTTTTAACTTTCCAAGTTCTCATTCCTCTTCTCTTCCATCAATACATCCTCTTCCTCAATCTTCTTGTATCATTTCATCGTCTTTTGAATAAGAATATTCACTCCTTAATATCCTTCTTCAAAGAAATCATTTAATCCATTCCCTTCTTCAAGGAGTAAAATATTCATAATGGCTAAGACCAAGGATACCAAGGTTGCTAAGGCTTCCAAAAAGACTGAGGTTAAACCACCTCTTTCAACTGTCAAGAATGCTGCAGTTGTCAAGCCATCTCAAACAACAAAAGCTAAATCTAAACAGACCGCAAAGGCTACTGCCACCAAGGCCGCTAAGCCAGCCCCAAAGCCCGTTAAGAAGGCCGCCACTCCATCATCCGACAGCGGATCCGATTCTGAATCTGGTTCCGACTCTGAGTCTGAAGAGGAGAAGCCAGCACCAAAGGCTACCAAGGCCAAGGCTAACGGAAAGACTGCTAAGGTCGCCGAGAAGAAAGAGGTAGAATCCTCCTCTGAATCCTCATCTGAATCTTCATCTGAATCCGAAGATGATTCCGAATCATCTGAATCCGAAACTGACTCTGAACCCGTTGCAAAGACTGCCAAGAAGGCTGCTTCTTCTGAAAGCGATGATAGTGACGACTCAAGCGACTCCGATTCTGATTCCGAAGAGGAGGCCAAGCCAGTAGTCGCTGCCGCCAAGAAGGTTCAAGCCGTTGTTGATGCCGGAAAGGCAAAGGTTAACGGTGCTGCTAAGGCAGTTGCCAAGGCTACTGTAAGTTATATCAATTCTTTTAATCATCTCATCATGGCATATACAGTAAAACTAATATTTATATAGGAGGACTCTGATGACTCCGATAGCTCTGACTCCTCTGAAGATAAGAAGGCATCTGGATCCGACTCTGATTCTTCCGATTCCGATAGCGAGTCTGCCAGCGAGACTGAAGCTGAAGCACCATCCAAGAAACGCAAGGCAGAGAATGAGCCAGAGCCATCTGCCAAGAAGACAAAGACTGAGGAGACTGCTGCTGATGATGGTAGCCCAAAGAATCTGTTCGTTGGTAACTTGAGCTGGAACATTGATGACGAGTGGCTCTACCGTGAATTCGAAGAGTTTGGTGAGATCACCGGTGCTCGTGTCATCAGTGACAAGAACACTGGACGCTCCAAGGGTTTCGGATACGTCGAATTCGCCAAATCCGCCGATGCTGCCGCCGCTCTTGCTGCCAAGAAGGGTGCTCTCATCGATGGTCGTGAGGCCAATGTCGATTTCTCCACTCCCCGTGAGAACGTCGCACCAAAGGATCGTGCTAACAACCGTGCTGCTCAATTCGGTGATGCCAAGAACCCACCTTCCGACACTCTTTTCCTCGGTAACCTTTCATTCGATGCTGATGAGAACGTTGTCGGTGAGGCTTTCGGTGCTCACGGTACTGTTGTCAACGTTAGACTTCCTACTGATCAGTAAGTTCACCGTCGTATCATACTGTTCTTGCACATATTAACCTTCACTAGGGAAACTGGCAACCCCAAGGGTTTCGGATACGTTACCTTCGGATCCGTTGAAGATGCTACCGCTGCCTATGATGCTATGATGGGTGCTGATATCGCTGGTCGTCCAGTCAGACTTGACTATGCTACCCCCCGTCCAGAGCGCAGTGAAGGTGGTGGCTTCGGTGGACGTGGCGGACGTGGTGGTGGCGGCCGTGGTGGCGGACGAGGTGGTGGACGTGGTGGATTCGACCGTGGAGGAAGAGGTGGTGGTGGACGTGGAGGTGCTCGTGGAGGACGTGGAGGCAGCACTAACCGTGGTGGTTTCGGTGACTTCAAGGGAAAGAAGATGTCTTTCGAGTAAGCTGATGGTATGATTTGTGGATTACCATTGCCTGTCCGTATTATGTCACACTTTGAGTATCCTTTGAAGGTACTTTTGTGTTGATCTGTGGGTCGTTGGCTTTGTGGGTTGTTGGCTCTTGACTTCTACTCCTTATGGAGAATGTGGCTTTTGAGACATGACTTGTTCTTTCTTTGAATCCTTTCATTGAAAGATCAAGTCACAACTTGTGGTCTGGCTTTACGTGGTCGTCGGCTTGTGGCAGTCCCGTTATGATGAGAGCTTTTTGATACAATATTCAGTGGGGCGTTTGGTTAAAGACATAGTGATCTTGTCGGCTTTGAACATAATAGGAAGCTGGTATGATCCTTTCTTGTGTCTTTGAATACCTTGAGAGGGGACCGGACTTCACGTGGCTTTTCCGAGGGCATTCTGCACAAAAAGTTGTTTATTTCTTTCGGTTGGGTGGATAGGTTCATGGTAAAATTACCCGGTTTTCTTGCGAAGTCTCTCGCTAAGGCCAAGCGTATCATATGGTGAGTGTATTCCTTGCTACTACTGCTAGGTTATTTACAAATCAAATTCTGTAATTCTTTGAACTTTGGTCTATATTTGTGATGTGAAGGGCTACTGGTGATATCGATCTTAACTTGATGCAAATTCTTGCGGCTTCAGTATGTGAAAGTGTCCGGAAAGGATCAAGTCATTTTGTAGTGCTAATCATATAACCAATCTTTCATCCCGAACTTCTGTGTGGTATAAATGATACAGTTGCTTTAACTTTTCATTCCTAGTGGTAATGGTGAGAGTATAGTAAACTTTCACAGATGTAGGATATATTCAATAGTCCGATTATTAACTTTTAGAACATGATTTTCTAAACTCTGAACTTTGTAAACTTGAAGGATTTTTATTATTTCTATTTTGTTGATTGTTCGAAATGAATCTAATGATTGTAATTGTTAAAAGGAATGACCTCACACAGGGAATAGTGGGAAGCTGATAGGGCAGAACTGAGGTAATATTGGTCTTGTAGGTTAATCTCTCTTCTAAGTTCTACGGAAGTGCGAAGCTCTCTGTAAGAGAGCTTCTCAATCTAGTCCTAACAGGACTAGTGCCCTGTGCACGTGCTACGCAGGAACCATTCACTTTAACAGTAATAATTAAAAATTTTATTTTCTAAAAAGCTTTTTTCAGATTAAGAATTGTTTTGATTGAATTATAGAAAGAATTGATTATATATTTGATTGATATTTTTATTTATAAAAAAATATTAAAATAATTTTATAAGTATAATCATGTTACGAAGTGACAGTCAACATGTCCATATAAGCTTGGACCCTGTAGAAAAGCAAGTCGATTCACATACAAAATTGTATGGCAATTGACTCATAAAGTTTCCCCACCCTCAGCAAGCACAGACATATGTTCTGATTAAAATCACGTGAGGGATACAGGGGATCTAGGGGATCTAGAGGATCTAGAGAGTTAAACTCTAGATCCAGTAGATACAAGAGATCCAAAGGAATACAGTAGAGTGTGAAGTTCTATATAAAGGATAGGTTTCCATTTGTAGAGCTTCGTGCTCAAGATCAATCATTTAGTATACTCTACTAATAGTTACGAATTGCATTATTGTCATTACTTAAGTCCCTGCTTGACGCCTAGTTACAAACCACCTCGAGAGCCTAGAGCACTTCCACGTGATCTAGACGGCAAACCTCGTAACATGAAGGTAGAGTATTAGACTTTATAAATAAATCAATAATTTATCTTTATATTTTATTTCCCATTTCATCTTAACCTTTTCCATCACCTCTCACCCCTCACTACTCCCCTCGTTTTCTATCCCATTCGCTACTCCCACTCCTACTCCTCCCTTCCCTCTTCCCTCCCCCTACTCCCTACCCCTAACCCCCCTCAACCTTACCAAAAGCTCCGGTTTCTCCCACAACAAAAAAATCTTCATATCTTCCCCCCAATTCTTACTCTCAGGCGCAAGTTCCAGATCGAAATTCCATAGGATCCGCGCGAGAATTAGGCGCATTTCTGCGTAGGCGAGACTGTCGATTGTGTTAGTTAGTTGGTTAGTTAGGTTAGTTGAGAAATTTAAATTTGTTAATTCCAAAAAGGAGTAGGTAGGAGGGATTTTGAACAAATAGGGGGGGAGGAGAGCAGGGAGGTTATCGAGGATAACTTATAGATAGGATAGGTGGAGAAAGATGAAGACAAAGGGAAAAGAACATACTTAATTCCGATGCAATTTCGCGGTCCAAGACTAAAAGGTTGATGAGCTCCTTTCTCATTATTTGTAAGATTAAGATTATTTCCGGGTGTATCTGTATCTGTAGCGAGCCATCTTTCGGGGATAAATGCATTGGGGTTGGTGAAATTGAGTGAGTGGCGGTGTGAAGCGTAGGCGAGGCATGATATATTTGTCTATGAGTTGTTTTCTCTATTAGTATATAACCTTGAGATTATTTCTAAAGCGGTAGAGTGCATTCACATGACAGACAGACAGACAAAACATGAGTGAATGAATGGACAAATAGTACAGTGAAGAGCGACAGAACGACAGAGTGAAAAAGAAAAGGAACCGTAAGAAAAAGAACTCACACCACCCGGAACCCAATATCCACCCACCCATTGTCCATCCCCAGGAACAATTCTTGGACCACCAGATGGCGCGGGTGGAAAAATCCGCATCGCTTCTTCCAAGACCGCAAGTTGATATTTCAATTTATTCACACTGCCCATATGAATCTCCTCTTCATTCTCAAAACTCGTTCGAATCTCGCGCGTCAACTTTGCCAAAATCTCCTCATTTCCCTCCTTCAATAAGTAATACGTAACAGCACTTAAAAGCGTCGCTGTCGTTTCACTCCCTGCAAGCAAGAGTACACCGGCCGTAGCTTTAATTTCTGGAACCGACATACCATTTTCCGTATCATTATTACGCAAGATATATGTCATGAAATCCTTCCTCTCTGTTTTCTGCTCCAGTCGCTCGGCTACTTTCGAATGTGTAAGTTCTTGATGATTTCGTCGTTGCTGGATCAAATTTTTCGGTATCAATTTATCCAAGACCTTTTTTACAAGCGGACCGAATCTCTTCGCGGCAGACATAAATGCAGCTGCTTTGAATGATGTAAATATAAAGGAAACCCAAGGATGGTAATCACTTTTATCCAAACATCCGAATGAATCTCCGAAGGTTAGATCGCCGATGATATCGAATGTGGTGAAGTTATACCAATGAACCATATTCTGGTATCCCTTTTCTTCATTTTCATAAAGTCGCTGGATGAGAAGATCTATGTATTTTTGAATCAGTGGTTCTTGTTCCCTCAGTGCCTTTTCAGAAAATGCATGTGATAGTAAGCGTCGATAGCGAGCATGATCTTTATCATCAATCACGGCTAGAATACTAGATTTCTCTCCTTCTGCCGGCTGCGTATATAGAATAGGATCTTTAGGAAATGGCGGTCGTCCATTCTTCCTCGCATAGATATCTTGAAAGGCTTGCGCGCTGGTAAAGGATAATGTGTCTGGAGCGGTTCGTACCACGTGACCGTAGGTTTCATGTAGCGAGGCGATTTTTTGAGGTAGGGTACCACTGCAATGGTGATAGATGCTGAAGATTTGACTCGAGGCGAATAATTTGGGACCAGGAAATTTGGACAGAGGATGGAAATATAGATTGTATATTATGGTGCTGAAAACATAGAGAATGGTCTGGGAATTGTTAGTTTGTGCTTGAGGCGAGGAAATAGATAATATACCGCAATGAATGTGAAAGTAGTTAATTGGAGAATCATTTGAGATACACGTCCGAAAGTGAGACCAGAATCCATGATTGCCATGAACAATCAAGAATACTTTTGAGAAGTATCAACTTGAGATTTTGATGTGATCTTATCGAGGAGTTGTCAAATATAAGTTGAGGGATATAAGTGCCGGTTTTTGGCCAGCTCACGAATCTGCACTTTTAGTGTCGATTTCATATCCACTTTTGAAACCATTGTTATTTTGTTAGCTTACAAATAAATGACTCTATACAAACATTCAATTCGTTAACTGACAGACAAATTAAAGAATCTTTTCGTTATACAAAATCAAGCTTACAAAGATTCACCAAGATTCTTTTTACGAACACCGAATACAGAGCGTCGGCTAGCCGAAAAGGGGCCGATATCTATCCGGCCACCCTTTTACACCAAAAATCATCATTTTCACCTATTAATAATTTTGTGATAAATAAAAATGATCCAATGAAATTTGAATTATATAATTATTAATAGATTTTTAAAATTTGAAATTTGTATAAAATTTATATACAAATTCAAAATAATAAAATATATAAGTAGATTTTTATTAAAATTGATTAAAGATCAATTATAAATCTTTTTCAAATTCTTGAATATATTTTATTTTTAATGATAATTTTTATTAAAAAGTCATTTAAGATTTTTCAATTTTTTATATTTATATATAATCTACTATTATTAATATCTTAATTAATAAAGTTATTATTACAAAAAAATTTAAAATCTTTAAAATTTATATATATTTTTGTATTAATGTTGTGACGCCTCACACCTTCGGGTCACGTGGCATGCCCCGTTTGTATTTAATCACAGGAAAACTCGCTACTCTTGTTTTTCTTCTTCTTTTCTCCTTAGCTTAGTATTTTCTAATACAAGATACTCTACTGTTACGTGACGGTTGTTATCCCACTAGTGGCTCACGTGCACTAGCCCTGTATATAAAGACCTTCTTACTTAGAATCTTCTTAGTTCTTTAGTTTTAGATTCTAAGTAATTGAATTGACTCCGTTTACGACTTTTCCGTCACATCTACCCAGTATTCTTGAGTGTGACAAATATTATAATTAAAATTTCAATTAATTAATTTAATTCATTTATTCACTATAAGCTTAAAATTATTGAGAAACAAAAATTACTATTTTTAATACAAGACCCCAGAAGATAATCAGACCAGAATAGAGGGGGGGCCGAAATATAAGATAGGGGATTTATTTATGTATCTGCTTACAAATCTGATTCTTAGAAGATCGGTAAATTCGTATTTCGTAATACAGAAGGAATGAAGGAAGGAAGGACTACAATGGGTTCTTAGTAATACCTTGTACCGAGTACCAAGTACCGGTATTTTATTGTTATTCTAATTTCTATGACTACCTAGAAAGTGGGTAATCGGGAGAGTACCGGTACATACTCAAATTCGTATATTCTATTCATCATTATTCATCATTTACCGCGCAACCAACCGGTTAACTTTCCTTGATTTGGTGGTGACTTGGTGGTCAGTAACGATCAGTAAGGTTGTGTACCCGTGTACCGAGGTACCTAGGTTGTAACTATTGGTACCTAGGTACACCAGTATTGGTCATAAGATAGAAAGAACAACGAACAACAAGACGAGCGATCGACGGCTCCCGCATCAAACACTCATATATCTCACATTGTAACGATACTGTACTGGAGGCAGCGGCTGCCTAAGGTTCGTCGGTTGGTAGTTATGGGTTAAGGCTTTATCACTGGTATTCACTTGGAAGTGAAGTCGTTACTAGATCAAGTAGAATGTAGGTAAACTAATTGATAACTAAGTTGAGCACGAAGCTCCTAAACTGTGAAACTATTCTGACTATATAATGAACGATAAAGGGAGCCTTCAGGAGCTTTCTGGCTCCTCAGGGCTCCTCATCACGTGATTCCTTTTTATCCCAGGACACTAATCCTAATGGTGAATCGTGACAGGGGCCCAGGCCCCTGGTATCAAAATTATAATTACTATTCAATAATCTTTTTTTTAAATTATAAAAAAAAAATCAAAATATATATTATAAAAAAAGCTAAAATTATAAAATTATATTCATATTAATTTTTAATTATTTAATTCTTTGTTACGAGGTTTGCCGTCTAGATCACGTGGAAGTGCTCTAGGCTCTCGAGGTCGTTTATAACTAGGCGTCAAGCAGGGACTTAAAGTAATGACAATAATGCAATTCGTAACTAATAGTAGAGTATACTAAATGATTGTTCTTGAGCACGAAGCTCTATACAAAGGAAATCCATCTTGATTATATAGACCTTTGTGCCGATGGCTAGTCAGGAGCCGTTGCTCCTAGGAGCGGGCGTTCCTGATTGTTCCTAGGAACGTCCGTTCCTCACCGTTCCATCACGTGTTTTCAAGGTCATGTGATATTATATCGCAACAAGTGTAACAGTGAGCTCAGTACTGAGCCATATTGATCCTACTGAGTAGCCATAGATACGAAGGTCTATATAATCTAGATGGATTTCCTTTGTATAGAGCTTCGTGCTCAAGAACAATCATTTAGTATACTCTACTATTAGTTACGAATTGCATTATTGTCATTACTTTAAGTCCCTGCTTGACGCCTAGTTATAAACGACCTCGAGAGCCTAGAGCACTTCCACGTGATCTAGACGGCAAACCTCGTAACACTCACTGATCCTTACTGAGCCAGTCACATGATATTGATTGCGCGTGAGAGTTTCCTGTTACCAGGCGTAACAATAGTTAATAAATATACTTTAAAAAATAAACTAAATAATATATCTATTCAAAACTAATTCTTCATTAAAATAAGTGAAATGAGTAAAACAAAAGTTAAGAATATAATGTAGATAATACCTCACATCATACATCTTTAATTACCTATGACTTCACGGAAGTTTATAAATTATTTTACATGTTTATTGCTATTGTAACTATTGCGTCAAGATAAGATATCAAATACAAGCAGATATAGATAATGACCAATGACCATCCAAGTAATCATCCTCAAATATCTATCTATATCATTGTATAAAGAAAGAATCCCTGACGTCAATCATATCCAATAACTATCTACTTGGAAAGGACCAAATCTTTAAGTTTTGGGAAAATCTACGGATATCAATCATATTAGTAACCATATCATCATTCAATATCATGCATCAAAATAAGCAAAAAAGAAAAGACGAGCAAAACATACTGGAGTACCAAAACCCGAGGCAGCATCCCAACCTTTCGTCGCAGGAAACCCATCCGTACCACACCCACTCGAACTTCCACTCGTAACATCAGTAAAAGCCTTATAACCCTTCTTATACAACCAAGGATTCAACCAACCCAAAGTTGGTTTTCCTGCTGCGATCAAGGCATCATTAATGAGAGCAAGGATAGCAGAAGCAGTAGGAGTAGCCGCAGAAGTTCCATCGAGATGAACCAATGTGCCATTCCAAACAGTAATGTACGCGTATCCTTGAGCCGCGATATCAGGGAATGCACGACCGGTTGCGTTGAAGTATTTGGTGATGTTCTTGGGGAGAGAGGAGAGATAGGGTTTTACGGCTGCGTCTTGCCAGGAGGGACGGGGGAAATACCGCGAAAATCCTCCGCCGGATACGTATCCGTTTCTGGGGTCTGAGGCGACGACTTCGGGGTTGATGAATTTGGTTCCTCCGACTGAGGTGACGTAGGGACATGTAGATGGGAACATGGCGAGGAAAGTCGTGCTGTTGTCGACATTCGAAATACATGTTCCGTCTGATCCGACACCATTATCACCCGATCCGAAAAGAACGGATACACCTCTTGCTCCTAATTGGGCAAATCCTTTACAGACGGAAACGGCATACGAGTATGGGACTGTTTGTTCGGTGTCTTGATATGAGTTGCTTACTACTCCTGGAAGATCTTTGTCTTTTTGATCGAGCATGTATTGTAACCATGTGAGATATGGTTCATTAGTATCAGTAGGAGTTTGGGAATCGGGAGTAAAAGGAGGAGAACCACCGGTCGTATAAGCGATCAATGGAGTTGGGTAACCGATTCCCAACATAGTTTCCGAATCCAGATTTCCCTCGCGATCTTTGCCAGCGGCGAGTTCTGTGGCATTTTCTTGTCCTTGTTCATCATTACCCCCGTTGAT
Organism: Sclerotinia sclerotiorum 1980 UF-70; assembly: GCF_000146945.2. Classification (NCBI taxonomy): domain Eukaryota; kingdom Fungi; phylum Ascomycota; class Leotiomycetes; order Helotiales; family Sclerotiniaceae; genus Sclerotinia; species Sclerotinia sclerotiorum. Next base: position 88,306 of record NW_001820808.1, on the reverse strand, counting down.
AATTTGTACTTCAAAACTGTATGCTGCTGAAGCTGCTTCAGGTCTATATTTTTCAAGGAAAAGTTTGGTATCAGATCGATTGTTGGATTCTCCGAGGTAATCTGTAAGAGCCATCTTGTTCTTGTGAGCAGCTTGGACCGTGTAGTTTATGGTACCGTAAAGAGTTCGAAGACAAAGTGGAGTTACAGATGAAACATTGCAAACATCTGCGGCAGTTTGTCCAACGGTAGGAGGTTTGTAGTTTGATGGTGTTAAAGCTTCGTATTCTGTGGCTTCGCCGACTTTCTTCATTGTCTTTGCTACAGCGCGTGGTCTGAAGAAAGAATTGGTGGGTTGAATTGTCTCGATGTGGTCGTGGAGATGGAGAGGTAAAGACCATTCTGGAGTCCGAACTATGTATTCACCATCTTCGTGTTGATAGGTTGAATATTCGGTATCCAAAAGACTTTCAATGTCCTCAATTGGGATGGTGATTTTGATCCAGTCTTTAGCAGGACTGTATTCAAGGAATCCCGCCTCGATGTTGTTGTCTTGAAGCCATTCGTGGACGAGATTATAAGTTTCATCGGTAGGCTTGATGAGATCGTTCACCTCATCAGCACTGAGATGTTGACCGTAACGATGATGAGAAGGATCGGAGACTGTACGATTTCATTAGTCAAATTCTAACTCATTTGTTCTCAGGTTTCCAATGCTCCAGATTATTGAATACGCTCTACCCAGATATATGAACAAATAAACATACCTTCATAAAGATGCCTTTCCAATTCATCAAATTGACCTTGCCTCAAGCCAATTTGAAGATTAATAAATTGGCCTTTAGTCGCAGGTCCTACTCTCTGCCATTGAGAAGGAGGATAGTGAGTTTCCTTCACAGCATACGGTGTACGAGCTTTGATAGGTGAGGCGGTCACCAAACCAACGGCCAAAAAAGCCGTGAGAGTAACAATTGAAGTCACCATGATTAACTTAACTGAGGTAAAGTAAAGAGAAAAGACCTACCAAGTCCCGAGACGGGGAATGAGAGATCATATTTATTTCTCCAGGAATAAAGTTACCTACTACTTCTTACTACTTCATCTAGCTTTGTATTCACTAGGATACAGCATCGTACAGAGTACATAAAAAGGCCAAGGGAAATACGAATAGCATTCTCCACTTTCAAGCTCTACTACAACCTTATCATGAAGATGCGTTGGTATCGTCAATCAACCTTCCTCATGTAGTATCGTGTGAGGTAAGGCACGGTGAAGAAATGGAGCGACGGAGGATTTCCCCATCTTTTCAATCTTCATTTGGAAGGTCGGTTAGTGACCGCTAGCTGCTGTGTAAGTTACGATACTCGGGTGGACTACATTAGAGTATTACAAGCTTTGATTTCGATATGAATTTTGGTTGTCAGAGATTGGTAAGACTTAAGTCGGTGAATTATTTGGATATTATTTAATATATTCGGAATTAATTGTGGTTGGTTGATCTTCGATTCGAATTCATAGTGTTGGAATGTCGTGACTCGTGATCCTGTTCCTGTTCCTGTAGATGTGTACCGGCTTGGCTTAAAATTACAAGGTACCTATTAACCTTAAATTTTCCAGGTCGATCATTGACATTTATTACTAATAAGCTCAATTGTGTGATATCGTCTTTACTCGAGAGATATTTTGAATGATGCCGTCGTCCTGTTCCTGTTGATGTTACTATATGTCAATTAAGTTACGACAGGACTCACAAGCGATATCTTATTATTACTTGCTATGCTACATCTCAACAATTCTTCGAACTCATAGCCCCAGAATGCTGTATTTACTAAGCTTTAACGCGAAGCCTCGATGATAATTAACCTCATAGACAACTAACCTCACAGTTTTCCAATTCAACCTGCATCGAAACCCGTAGAGGTAAGTAGAGTCACAATTTCAATCCTTCCAGAACCTCCCACTAACCATACATACATCAAAGAAACCACACAAACCACCCCACCACCATAACACTCAGCAAAACCCTCCGCTTCCTCCCCAACATCTTCGAAACCATCTTCATTCTCTTCGGCATAAATGCACTCATCCGTCCCTCGCACGCCCTCACATCCTACCAGCCCTTCTCCTCCCCCAAAACCGCTTCTGATGTCGTACTCGTCGAAGCTCTCATGACTATCCATGGTGCAAGAGATATCTTTATGAATCTAGCTGTCTATACCGCTTCCTATCATCGGAATTATAAAATATTGGATTGATTGGTGATGGCTGGTAGTAGGGTGGTGGTTGTAGATGGTTGGGTTTGTTATAGGGCTGGAGGGGAGAGGGTGATCATTGATTGGGGTTATGTGTTTGTATATATGGTTTTGGGGGTTTTGGGAGTTTGGGAGGTTTGAGTAGGGTTTTGATTCTCTGTCAGTTTGAGAATGTAGGGATAAATTATTGGGTAGAGGTCACAAGGTGGTTTTTATTATGCTGGAGTGGCATACTTGGCTGTGGTTGGACTGCATGATATTTGCGCCGTCAGACATGTCTCTCAGTTGGGTATAACGATTTCATCATGTTAGTGAATATAATTTCGTTATTCGGAGACCTTTTAGTAGAGGGTAACTTCTCTTTCTTGACGAAGAAAAGAACCCCATTTAGCTTTACAAGTACTCTTAATCAACATATTCAGCAATCCAAACTCCAATCTGACTTATATCTATCAAAATTCTCATTACCAAAAATGCTTATATTGTTTTTCTCCCATCCACATCTACAGTTTCAAGAAACGCGAGTAAAATTTATACTTGACTTCACTTTTTTTTATAAGATCTTACATCTACCAAATCATACCCTCAAGCTAAAAAGTTTCGAAATGAGGAAATTGATATATAAAGTTTCAACAGGGAAATTGAAGTAGATTTTGATATTAATATTAATATTCCACACCATAACCGTAAATATAAGTTTTTTTTTTGGCTTTTTTTTTCTATATCCTCAAGCTCATAATAGAAAATTACATTTTAGTATAATTACTTAATTCTCAGTTTTAGACCCTTTGATTTTATAATCTTAAATGAATAATAGTACGGGTGGGAATAATTACTGTTTGAAGTTTGTTTTGGTTGATGATTATTGTTTCTTGATTCTTGGGTGTCAGGTTGGGGATATATTATTGAGGAGGATAGTATGAATGAATGAAGGTGAGGAGTTGGGGGTTTATGAATATTATATATATGAATGTGTGAATATGTGATGTGGATATAGATGTTAATAACTGGACTTGAGAGCTTGAACTGATATTTGAAGAATTTGAGAATTTGAGAGTTTGAGAGTGCAGAGTTGAAGGTTATGAGTTGGATGTGAAGATGCAAGATTCAAGATGTATTAATATGAATATCTTGAAATAATAATGTCAAATATCAGCTTGATGGCTCGAGAGGGTGTATTGCATAGAGAGACTTTTAAACTAGACTGAGTCGAAGGAGATATGATATGCACGAGCTAATATCTAAATTTCCTGACGGATTCTAAGATATGGTATCCTTAAGTAAATGGGAAGATTTGTAATTTCATGATTGAAAATTAACTAAATATTAATGAGAGTTTCTATCTACCTGTGTATGACTTTCTGGAAAAGATACTAGGTAATAGGTATACAAATAATACAATACTAATAAAGAACGAAAATGGAAATTTGAAACCCAACAGTAATTAATAGTCAATGAACCCAAGATTTACAACACCAATGCAAGCTATCTAAATCAACTGCATACATCTGTTATCCCTGCAATAAATCGTCGTAGGGCCAGCCTCAGATTCCTTTCCTTGCTTAACTCGCAGTTTATTCTGCGCATCGATAGACGGTGATTTGCTGCCTACATCCACTAAACGAGGAGAATAATGATTTAACCAATCGTTCTCATGATTTTGTGCCCATTCTACCTCCGCATCCCCCTTGTTTGGTGTAACATATGCTATGGCTCCAGTTTTAGTGTGTAGAATCCGGGATTCATAGAACCATTCCGAATGCCAATTATGCCATTCTGTAAACATATTTGACATGTGACGGCATTTAAGACCGTGTCGTCCCGCGAGAACCTAAGAGAAACTTAGTTCGAGAATGAAAAATGGATGAAAATGTGGGATAGGTGGATAACCTACACTGTTCACCATCATGATTGTATCTTGGTCTTGCGTTCGAGTTAAAGCAAATTTGAGCCACTTAAAATTAGAACGCCAATTACTACATGAGGATCGTAAAGCTTTTTGAACGTGCTGTTCGAAACTGTATTTGGAATCTGGCGTCCAATAGATCATCTTGTGTTCGCAATGGGGAAAATCTTCAAAATATTTGGTCTCCATACCATCGCGATGTTCGACCTTGGCATGAATTTGACCCGATGGTGGTCCCATCCATGCATTCCATTCGGCATAAAAGAGAGCGTAGACACGTTGAGCAACGTTCATTTCGGAGATGGACATGTCTGATAGAGAAGTTGGTGTAGATTGTGGTAGAAAGCTCTTGATTGTGGATGGTGTGTTTAACATTATTTTCAACAGCGGAACTGATATAGTCTCTTTTGGATCGACTTTCTCCGGGCAATTTTCGTAATACTTGATGTCACCTTCCGTCACCAGTTGGCGAGGACGTACACAGTCGCACCTGGGATCTAATAATTCGGGGGTAATCAATATATTGGCTCTCATTAAAATAGTTTCTTCCCAAGGATAATCAAAGTGCTCTACCAAACACAACTCAACCGTAATCTCGTCAAGTGGCGCCGGCCAACGTTTGTTCATGATGAGATAATTCCATATTTCGTTGGAGCTTATAGTAGGTTGTTTTGAACGCAGTTGTTTGATGGCTTTGATCAGGTCTTTGTTCTTAGAATCCATGTTGTTCTGGCACGATGAAGATGTACCCGTTGAAGCCAAGGAGATTAATTGACAGGAAAGAATTCGATGTGATCAGGCAGTGCTTCAAATGTGAAGAAAGTGAATAAGAAGGAAGGTTATCATGATAGAGATCAACCCAGTAGCCATGACTGTGTACCCAAAGGAAGGGGCGATGATACTTTATCATTTCAGAGTCCGGAGCTAACTTCAAATTTGCATAGAAGAGGCACTAAAGTAATATTCATCCGGTTGGATGGAGTGACTTCTATATATCCTCATATTGTACGCATACGTTGAAGGATCTCAAGTCTGATATGGAACCAAACAGTAGATCTGATTCTTTGAGATATGGGCGATTCATGTTATGAGAGGGTAAGAAGCGGGTAGCGGTTACCTCACACAAGCTGTGATTTTGTAAGAAAATTAAGACCATTTACCATACCCAAAAGTGATCGAAGGCTTAATTCATCCATCTCATACACCATTCTTACTTTTGATTGTCGCTCAGAAGCGTCCGAGACGAGGAAACCAAGAATGAATATATACCCAAGCATCACACTTGCGATGAAGGTTTTACGAGGACGACAACATGTAAATATTGAGCCGGCACATATATTTGGCCACGGAAAAGACTGAGTTACCACGACATATTCCATCATGCCTCGTGAATGTGTGGTCAAGGAATTGCTTCTGATTTCTGATGCTAAACTAAGGTTCACGACATCCATCCAAAGCTAGCGGCCGCGAGGTCCGCCAGGCCCAAGGTCCAAAAGCTGTGGTATCCTTAATGGTATGAACATCAGTTGTACCTTCACAACACAACCTCGAACCAACAATAGCCTCATGAACGCGACGGTGGAGTCCAACGGAATCTCGGATGTAACGAGTTCATATTTAGTTCATCACCTGTGGTCTTTTGCACATTCGCATGATGTCTTTCCACCTCGGCACTGTAGTGGCAGAATTGGTAAGGAATACAAACTCGTTACTTGTCTCGCCACAAGTCAGACCACTTGTTGCAGGTAAGGCTGGTAAGCAGAGAGGCACAAAACGAGCAGACTTATAGCATGAAGGTAGGTAGGAGGCTCATGTTTGAGCCCGGAGTATAAGAACAAAACTCTTGTCTACTTCTAAAGAATGCTGAACCACAGTTCATTCCACTTGCGATGTCGAACAAAAATTGAAGCTTTAGCGATAGCTACCATTATTCCGATCCCAATACAAAAAGAGAAACAAGAAATCGTTCTGCGGACTACGGAGAAAGCCCAAGATGATATTATTCGAGACAGATACCTCAGTTTTTGAACTGATGTGGGATCTCGGTCTGGCATTCTTTATTATTCGCAATGCATTCATATATTTTATCCTCACATATCTATCATCCATCTTTTTATCATATATCACATTGAATCGACTTATACCATACAATCATCTCACAGCACCAGCACGAGAAGTCATCGCTTTTCCAATATATATTCTTACCGTGGCATTATGGGCAAGGACTGTAATTGTATATAATGACATTCCACGCGCTCCAGGATTTAGGATGGCAGTTGGCTTGGTGGCTGGGTTGTTCATGGTGATTGCCGAGTTAGTAGGAGGTGTCGTGTTATGGGAGGAGGGGTACAAGGAATGGATATGGGAGACGGATTTACTCGGCGCGGTGTTGGGGATATTGTCATTGATGTTGTTGGAGGGAATGCCATGGATGTTGATGGTGCTCGAAAAGGGTGAGATGAGTGAGGCTACTCATAGCCACGGGCAAAAGTCAATCACAGGTGCTGTGTAAGTAGTATCAGAGGTTTGGATTATGATTGTGAAAATTGGCTGATCCTCCTTAGACCAATGATTGGAAAGACGGAGAAGAAAAAAATTGAAGACGAGAGGATAAATTGAGGTCATGGCATATAACTTTTGTGCAATGCTCTAGGAAGGGCTAGGGAACATTATGTATAGATTTGTTTTTAATTGGTTGGTGGCTTGACCTGTACTTATTTCACACCTTCAATTCTTTCTCAAGATAGTTTTTTCCAAGGCTGCAGACATGGCTCACTGTGAAAAATTCTTCATACCAATTACAATGATCTTGTTTGTCGTGTCTTTGATAATTTTGGAACAAGCATTTTGCAAAACACCACCGCCCAAAAGCATTGTAGTCAATGCCACAATTCTTATGAAAGATTTGTTTGTTTCTAAGTTTACTTATAAATTAATACACTTGATATAACCAGAATTTGAGATCTTGCCCCATGATTTGCGAATCTAAACATCATTCTCGGCCCCTTACATGCATCCGCGTTGCGTAATCCAATCTCACAATGTTCTTTCTGCTGAGGATGGTGCACTGGTGACTGGCATTGCATCTCTTCACTTTTTAGACGGTCTATCATTTTAATAATTGTAGATACAACGAAGGGATGTTTCAGGTCTTCTTAAGGACTTTGTTCCGAATGCACACGGATGTAAGATTGCAATCGGTGGTATAGACTATTTCGAATCTGCCACATTGCTGGATACTGCCAATGTTTTGAAGGACTCTTTTGAGATAAGGGCCGCATCCTGGTCGGTAGAAATCTTACTTACACCCTTGGACGTTCATTCGGGAATTGTATGCAGTGTTCAAGAACTCTTCCCTTGTTAACATTTAATTCTAGACTCGCATAGATTAATTGACACTTTTTTGGCCATCACGCAGAGTAACTAGTTCCTTCTTGGAAGTGGTTGTGGCTCTACAATCTTTCCATCCATCGGTCTCCTCGCAATAATATATTGCTGCTTCTCCGGTTCGCACTTTTCATTGTCCGGTTGAAACTCATCAATAGTCTCACTCACAATCTCCAACCCCATACTCGTCAAGAAATTTCGTTGTCCTTGCTCACTCATCATAAAAGTTGGAAGTGGTTCCCCCATAAACGGTGCATTGTAATCCTCAACATACGTTCTCGTTTCATCATATGCATTATCCTCCTCTTTAACATATGTATCACTTGGCATTTGACCAAACACAAATATCCCCCCCGGCTTGAGCGCACAAACGTATTTGTACACTGCTGCATGAACCGCCGCATAGGAAAGTTGAAGATGTGCAAATATCATAAAGACCCCCGAAAACGCATCTTCGACTTTATATTGCACCATATCTGATACGGAGAAGGTACCCTTGACTCTTTGGCGAGCAAATTCAATCATCTTGGGTGCAATATCAAAACCGACAACTTCCAGACCGGCTGCAGCTAGCAGCTCTGAAACCGGTATCCCAGTGCCACATCCTACATCGAGAACTTTGGATGCGGGGTGGAGCAACTTTATTGCTTTTTTGATGGCGGCGATCTTGAATGGGTTGTTGCGATAAGCCTTTTCGTATTCGATGTTGAGCGCGTCGAAAGTGTCATGGCCAGCTTGAGACCCTGTTGTTATGGTTGTCATGGCTAAAGCTCAGGAGCTACTCTGTAGGTCTAGGGGACAGAGTTTGGATAGAGGCTAATATTGTCTTGCTTGCTTGGAACTCAACGGCTCAAGAGCTGCACCGTCCTATCAAGATGTGTGGAAGAGCAAGGATTTGTTGATTGTGTTGATAAGGATTCGAGTCAATGTGCTGCGAGATTCATTAATATCAGATTGCAAAAATAACAACATGTGAACTTGAGCTAAATGTCTCACGCAGTTTTTCGATAAAGTAACAATCTCTGTTAGCACTTAGCAGACGTCTAGACCCTACGCTACCGTGAATATTCAACATATCCTGGTGTTTTATTGCATCTCGCTAAAGGAATCGAGGACGCATCTCCTTCTTTTGGTTGGGGGGAACGTATACGAGTGGGAACTGAACAAATTAAGTCTATCCTAAGGCAGGAGAAAAATAGATTAGAAAAGAAATTCTTTCTCAAGTGTGAAAATGGGCATGTATAGTCGCGGGATTTTTCCAAGATGTGTCGGAGAGGTTCTTTAGATTCCGACCTCTAAGATTTCGAGGTTCATTTTTAATGTAAAAATTAATTTATGTTTTCATTCTGGAATTTGAATGTAAAAGTTTCCTTCCACAAAGGATGCGAGCCCCGTGAACAAGGATCAAAGTGGGGTGACTGGGTACGGATGCACATCCAATAGTGGAGGACCCGAATAAATTTTCTTTCTTTCTGGGTTGAGACATTATCTAGGTAGATCATAGATGACACGATGTGTGGAGATGGCTAATTGGTTCGCAAATAGCTCTCAATGAGATCCTATGATCTGAATCGATGTGTGCCATTGGATATGAGATTTGCGTCTTCGAACAGGGTCTGAAAAACTTAAAATCATGTTATCGAAAGGTTTTGAGATTGGATGGATAGTGGGTTGGATGTTGAAATTGTCCGGCTCATTCACAACCGAAACATGGTACAAAGTGATGGCGGAGTTTGCCGTACCTTAAGGATGTGTGCTAGATGCAGGTACGGGTTTCCTAAATTGTCTTCGGCTTTTGACAGGGTTCAAATGTTCCATGCCCTGCGTCCGTTGAACAATAATGAGATGGATCATGGAACCTTCTACATGAGCCACACTGCCCGCATATTCTGCTGTGCACAGAAAAATGTTAACATGATTTAGCTGTTAGGACCATGGCTCCCACTTTCACTCTAACCTATAGCCAGAAATCGGTTGATGAAGATACTGAGCCTGAGACGTCGAATCTTGCAAGAATGACACGATGACATTCGAACTGCAATAAGGTTCAACGACCACCGTTTGTGGGGTTTCCGAACGTTTTGCGTCATAATAATAACCGCTTGAAATTCTTTTTGAATCAAAGCGTATGTGGAGTTTGACCGCTTCCATTATGCCTAATTCCTTAGAAAGCATTATCTATTGCCATATTTTGGCTTCGCAATACCCTATCCCTTGGCCATTTCCATCTCTGATCAATCCATCTGAATCGTCCATGTAGTATCCTTTTTGATAATCATCCGTTGGCTATCACTACTTCCCACACTCAAGCCATCCGCCGCTTCACCCCCAGACTCTTTCCATAACCTTGAACTTCCCTCCCCAATATTCTTATGTTTCTTAGGACCTCGCCCTTCCTCATTTGCCCAGATCCTAAATTTATAGTCGTCCGGATCCACATCTTCACGTACCCTCCCTTCTTGCTGTTGGGTGTCCTTCCGGAGGACTGAGCCCAAATTTGAAAGTTGATAGTTTTCGGAATTCTCTAGCGTATATCCAGATCTTCCTCCCAGCTCCTGGCCGTAATATGTAGAAAGATTTTTGACAAAGGGTCGGAGACTTGGTATGATGGCGGAAATGACGGAATAGTTGAGTTCGGTTTGTGTCCATATAATGAATTCGTCCTCGAGAAACATGGGATTTTTGGTCAAGCCGTTTATGTCGAATGTCGCTAGCCGGTAGGAAATGGCGATGATCATACTAGATAGGAGCGTTAGCGTGCGCTTATACTCAATGAAACCCAACAACGTACGGAAGACGAAATCCGAATGCAACAACTACAATTGTCTTATTTGATTTGCTCGTTCGAAGACTCCATACTAAATAAACTGATAGGAAAACAAATGCAAGCTCGAAAATAATATCAAAAGAAGATATAATTTGCCATCTCAAAAACTAGATTTTCTGTTAGATTTGTTATTTAGGACGAAACCTGGTATGAGGAAGCTTACTATGTTGTCACAACGCTCCCCTATAGTTTTCCACGGATGCGCCAAATTGCACTGAAGAGCCACAGCAAATGTACTCGCGATGGTCCAAATCACTATCAAGCCTATTACGCTCCGGAATATCTTCTTATGTTTTTGATCTGGCGTCAAACTGCCCAGTAAAACCACCACTGAAGCTTTGGAGAGTCCAACAGATATGACGAACAACACGAAGCTCGTGTAACACATCTGCCGAATTAAACCATTAGCCCTTGTTCGCATCTAACTCGTGTTATTTTGTTGGCCTGAACTTACTTGCTGTATTGAAGCTTGATTATTCACTGATACAAGTTCGATTGATTTTCCCAAGCCTTTCGAACAAGCCCCCAATATCACTGACGCTTGAATGGACGCAATGAGCTACACTTTTAATCAGCCATTTGATTCCATTCGAGAATATTATCCCGGCGGAAAGTAGCCACTGCAACTTATATTTCCAAGCAACTAACCGTTGAAGCCACAAGACACATTTCATCATAACTGACACCTTTCCCCAAAGAAGTTCTAGCGAAAGTCTTGATCCCACCGAAGACCAGCACGCATGCGAGTCCCAACGCCGTCGCTATAATCACCCACGCTGAATGATCCGTACTCGTCACGACAGCAAATGGCGGTGATTGTCCTGGCGGAACCACCAAGCCAGTCGTTGGCATTGACATAGCACTTATTATCCGGTTCGTCAGTCAAAACAGTTCATGAAGATTCAAGCATCGTTGATTGAAGTGCCGGATGCCGATGGTTCATAAAACCCACCGTGAAAGAAGCACTATCCTGGGATTTATCAATACTATATCTATTAGTTTTGAGAGGAGTAGAGCACGGGGAGAAAGTAAAATATTACGAAATACCGCGCCCTACGACATATGTTAACGAGCCGCCCCTGTGGGCTCACTACCAACTACCAAGTCGGAAAAGAGAATAGTGAACGGAAAATTGGCAAAAAGGATTCTCGGAAGGCTGTGAAAGCACGGAAAGAACAAGCTGAATCTGTATCGGGAGCAATCCTTAAGGTTCTGGGGAACGACTTCCGGATTTCCAGTATATTGGTTATGGAAGAACCATCCTCGCATGCCTCGGATATCACAGGGCCACTTTGCGATGCAAAGAATCATGATTTGCTCGTTGTGATGCAGTGGATCAGTGGTTCATAGGTGGGAACACGGAGGGGCCCATACGGAGTAGTTACGAAGCTCTATTTTATTGTGTCTAGGGTCATTGGGCACTTGCTGGGGTATATGGACAATGTGGATACATGGTTCGGTCACCTTGTTTGCGATCCGAATTCTTAAAATGAAGGCAAAAAAACCTGAGACGTTTCAATCATACAGTGAAGATGCTGTGGGTATAGAATGTAAATTTGGAGTAGAATCTAGATGGTATTAATCTTGACCCTTGATTCGATTCATAATATGTGGTCAGCACTCAAATATCGATCGTGCCATGGATTAATTCGAAAGAACCATGACTCCACTCTTGACAAGCGAAAGGCCGAAGACCCACCGGAGGCTCAACGAAACGTTTTTTGATTCGGCTCCTTGCTGTGGCCACAAGGTTTACTGGTAAAGATAATGAATAGTTCTCACTGTATTTCGCTTTCATTACATTAGCCCTTCACAAATAAGCGAGGCGTACAACGTCTGGTGGCGAAGGCTTAGCGATGCTCTCCTCCATATTTAGAATCCTTACCTATTTTTTTTTTTTTGAAAAGGGGTCTTTGTAGGCATGAAATTTTTTTCTTTTACAAGGATGCTCAGCTTATCAACACTTCGACTTGACCCCATCTTCATCACTGAACATTAAAATCTGACAAAGGGTGCAGGACTAATGTATCACTTATCAATGATACCTGAGATGCAAGGCTTTCCTAACCGCATCGCCTAAATCAGCCGAGCATCAAAAAAAGGCAATTCAGTGTTGAGACCCCACTATTACGGGTCAATGAATCCTCATCCACGCGGGAGTGGGACTTCCAAGAAAACCTTGAATCCCCATCATCATAAACAACCCGAGAACGGATATTCATCCATATCGGTGGGATGGCCCGCGTTCGGATATCACCCTGAACGGTTGTGGCGTTACTCATGTCGCCAGACAGTTTGATGATATGAAGACTAAACTAACCCTTGATTTTATAATACAATTGCTCGAAACAAGCAATGCGAAATGTCGATCAATTAAAGCAGCTGAAATGGAAGGACTTATTGGCTGGAAGTGCCCGCTATGCTCAGTTATTCAGATTTTTTTTGGCGACATGAACATGTCGGATGGAACCGAGGTAAAAATAACATGGGGAGTATTGAACTGGAGGTCTGGATTTCATGAAGTAATAATGCATCAGACGCGGCTGGTCGGCAATATCGATTTGATAACAAATTCAGGGCACAAGTCGGTAACACAATGTTATACCGATTGTATCTCGCATTTCGCAATTCGCAATTCGCGTTTTGCATCTTGCCGTGCACTTGCGTCGTACTTAATTTGCATTTATTTTCATTGTGAAGGAACTCGTTCTCCTGTCTTACAATTGCGTTCTTGCGATTGCAATTCTTTCCTCCCTTGCCTTTTGTCGAGTTACTAGTTTGAGTGCTTGCTCGGGTGTAACCACGCATCACATCAATCCAATCGCCCTCGGCTTCACTCACTAGCCACAATGTCCGCAGAAATTCAAAAGGATAGAGATGTTATATTTGCAAGTCGAGAGTCCGGCGGCGTTGCCTCGATCGATCAAGATGTTGAGAAAGAGGACTTTGAAGACGAAGTTCCGGGACAGGTCGCGAAAAAGTGGCGTGGTACCCGAGCGGATCAACAGGATATGGCAGCATTAGGGAAGAAGCAGGTTTTGCGCGTATGTTCCTCTCAACAATAAGAAAGTAGGAGCAATGACTGACGGAATGATATGCAGCGAAATTTCAAATTTATAACTATGTTGGGATTTGCGAGTACTGCCATGGCGTCCTGGGAGCTTCTACTACCCCTCTTTACGTTCGTCATGGTAGATGGAGGAACGGCCGATCTTTTCTGGGGTTTTATTGTTGCTGCTTGCGGCATGTCGTTGGTCTATGCTAGTATTGCTGAAATGGCCTCGATGTGCGTACCATTTCCTTAAATTCTGGTCTTAGTCCCCCCACATTCTGATAACTAACGTGCGGAGCATGACAGATCTCCGACAGCAGGTGGTCAGTACCACTGGGTCTCAGAATTTGCCCCTCCAAAAGTCCAGAAGCTCCTTAGTTATACCGTAGGGTGGCTTTCCGCTATTGGATGGCAAGTATATCTCGCAGGTGTATGCTTCATGATCGGCGGCATTCTTCAAGGTCTCATAGCACTCAACAAAGCTGACTATGTCTACGAGCCATTCCACGCAACATTGCTCGCGATTGGTGTTGTAACCTTCTCGGTTGTGTTCAACACTTCCCTGGCTGAACGTTTACCATTAATTGAGGGTATCATTTTGATTCTTCATTTAATTGGCTTTTTCGTTATCATAATTCCGCTTTGGGTCATGGCACCTCGTGCCGATGCAAATACCGTTCTCATGAACTTCAGTAATGATGGTGGATGGTCTTCTAAGGGGCTAGCAGCCATGATTGGCCTAACGAGTCCAATGAGTGTGTTGATTGGTTATGATTGCTCCGTGCATCTAGGTATGTTTAAACACTGAAGGATGTTATATTAATAAGATACTAATATTCACGTGTAAAGCTGAGGAAATTCAGGACGCATCCTGGGTGGTACCAAGAGCCATAATGTGGTCGGTGGGCCCCAACGCTACTATGGGATTCCTTATGGCAGTGACTTTAATCTTCACCCTGGGAGATCTCGACGCCGTTCTGAATACTGTGACTGGTCAGCCTTTCATGCAAGTATTCTTCAATGCAACCCAAAGCTACGCAGCCACAAACGTTATGTGCATTGTCGTAGTCATCCTCCTACTTTCCTGCTGTATCAGTGAAGTTGCCGCCGCATCACGACAGATTTGGTCATTTGCTCGCGATGGAGGTCTACCAGGTTCGAACTGGTTGTCGCAGGTATCGCCCGGGTGGAATATCCCGCTTCGCAGTGTCTGCGTCTCGATTGCCGTTTCGTCCCTCCTTTCTCTCATCAACTTAGGATCTTCCGTGGCACTCAACGCCATCAACTCGCTTGGCGGTGTTTCAATTCTGTGTTCTTATTATATCACCATCAGCTGTCTGATTTGGCGCCGTATGCAGGGACCGCTCCCTTCACATCGGTGGTCCCTCGGCAAATACGGCATGGCAATTAACATTGCTTCTTTGTGTTTCTTAACGCCCATTACATTTTTCTCGTTCTGGCCTCTACAAACACCCGTTACCGCCCAAAATATGAACTGGTCGAGTGTAATGTTTGTAGCGACATTGTCTGTAGCATTGATTTACTATTATTTCAAGGCAAGGCATGTGTACACTGCACCTGCGCTTGCGATTAAGAGAAGGGAATGATGAAACAAAATCAGGCGCTCTTGCATTTTAGCAATGAGATATTTTACTGCTGTATATAGGCCTTTCCATTTGACACAAATAAAATTTACCGATTTAATTTTTTAACTTGATTTTCGCACGCTTGTGTTGACTCCAAACGTCATTAATCTCAGCATACGAGAACTAGCCCTTAGGTATAGACTATTTCATTGTTTACATCGGTGATCGTGCTTCTCCACCGTGATTTGGCATCTGCCTCATGACATCTAGCAGCGGGCCTGTTCAAACAAAATATTCAAGCTCTGGGAAATATGTCACCACGTTGACCTCATGCAAAAATGTTCTCGAAATGCAGCGCTGGAATGCCCACTTGAATAAATCGTATAATCAACATTGATTGCAACAATGATTTATGGAACAGCAAGCAAAGACTGGTAATTTAAAATACAAACAAAAGCTTCTGCAGTGGGTCGTTGCACAAGGACTTGAAGATCAGATAAATGGGCCCGAGATGCACTGCACACGTCTCAGGACTTAATAAATCTCTAGACGATGATCTGCAGATTGCTTGACGACAGATTAATGGGATCCAATTCAGAATGAGGCTGATATATACAATTCCGAACACTCCTCGCAAGAAGCACACAAAACGAATTCACACGCATACCGGCATGATTGGTACTGCTAAATGAAAAGTACAATTTTCAACATCGAGTCGGCGTGTTGTACGTACCACTAAGCAAAATCATTCAAACACAAGAGGTCAAAGTTCCATCAACTAATTTGTGGAATGACCCAAATGATTCTTTCTATCAAATGTGTGAGGCTTCCACCAAGCTTACGAGCCTCATGTGATGTCGGTATGTCAATCTTGAACGCGAAGCTTTTGTGTTAACCATTATGTGTACATTGATGCAGTATTAACAAACTGGAAAGCCCCGAAATCTTGGTTATTTTTACTGAGCGAAGATGTGACTTCCAACATCCTTCGCTATGCCAATGATAATAGTAAACAGTCAATCAATGTACGAACAGGAAGAATAAGATAAATGTCAGGATAAACGATTAGGCAATGCTAGGGTATTTATGAACTATGAAGTGCATCCAAAAACCAAACTCCAAAATATCCCATCCGAGAAATGAAATCTCGACAGGAGTCTGAATCAGGACTCGTCCCATACGTTTCGATCCTCTCCTTGCTCGTCTTACCTCACTGCACGGTGGCATTATCGAACCTTTCCTTTGCGGTTAACAGTCCTGTCTTGAAATCCTCCGCCTTCTCAATCTACACTTCAATTCTCCATCTCTATTTCCTTCTTGTAATAGAATGGGTGCTCTTGCCCTTCAAAACTTTTGTCTATCAAGCCCCCCGGGCTACTTTTGGCACCATCAATAATATGTTCTGGTATCTTGGTAGCGCACTCCACACCAACAGCTTGTGCGAATACATCCTCACTCTCACCTCTGCTCTTCACCAAGCTCGCATTGCACGCGAGCCGTCAAAGGGTTCAAGTCGAATTTATTTGGCCAGCTATGAAGACGCCCTCTTGTGTGCCACTTTGAAGTCCACCTGGCTGATATTCAGTAGTTTGCATTTCGAGGGGATCAATTTAAGAGGATAATTGTCGCCGTCTCCGCCGAGTTTGATATGCTGGGTGGACGAATCGCTATTTCTGTTATTCGGGATTTGAATTGCATTATGGGGGTATTGACCAGTTAGTTCCAAGAGATTCCAGAGATAACTGAATCGTGTTTTGGGACTTTTTCCCGTAACTTCGAAGGCATGCTCGTCGTGGGATTGAAGTATGTGTGCGAATGGGTATACAGCGAAGGAAGAATGCTAATTGATTGTCGTTATCGACGATTCTCACTACGCCAACAGGGTCTTCACTAGCCACATTTTTCAGCCTCTGATGAACTTGGATTGAACTCATCTTTATCACGTGCACATCACGATACTACTCCCTCCTGAGCCGTTGCAAGCTAGAACACACGAATCATCGTAATGCCGGTCAACACCGTTTCGGTTTTTCCAACGGCCTCGGACAGAGTTTGACATGCATCCATACGATTCTTGTGCCCAGATCCTGACTAATTCTGATCCTGCAACCATTCATTGTTTCTCGCAACGTTCCATCGCTGAGAATAATGCCAGTAAGGAGAAGCATTTCTCCGCATTATACAAAGACAGTCCTTCTCAGACGAGGAATTCCCTTTGAGAAGAAGTACGGGATTAGTAGTCCTAGCTTCAAGCGTTGCTTGTTCGGGCTAGTCATGGAGTACGATTCGGATGTTATAATTCGGGCTCCTTACACGGGCTGAGGCGTAAAGAAGTTATATTGTATTCGATGAATCGAAAAATCCAGCCCATTCACGTTTTCGATCACCACAGGGAGGCCTTGTAGGATGAGTTGTCCTGGAGGTGAATATCTCGCTCTTTGAGTGCTTTCAAACCATGACCGG
Organism: Sclerotinia sclerotiorum 1980 UF-70; assembly: GCF_000146945.2. Classification (NCBI taxonomy): domain Eukaryota; kingdom Fungi; phylum Ascomycota; class Leotiomycetes; order Helotiales; family Sclerotiniaceae; genus Sclerotinia; species Sclerotinia sclerotiorum. Next base: position 70,855 of record NW_001820808.1, on the reverse strand, counting down.
GAACTCCACCGACGTCTGTAGAAGTGGTTTATCTGGATTTTCAGATTTAAACGGTTGCTCAACAGGGGGAAAGATCAAATAATATCCTTCCACGCTCCATGCGTGTTATTGCCATGCGCCGACTGAACGTTTCTTACTGCTCTGGAACTTCTTCCATTCAGTCAAAACAAGTGAGTCTTACCTTGAATTTTCTGCCGAATTGGAAAGGGCCTTCATGTATTCTTGTACTTTCCACGTTCTCAGAAGGACTCCAAAAGCATGACAAGCAGTATGGCATTCAATAATGCGTCTTCCGTTGCAAACATGCTCCTTTCGGAGTAGATGTGGAATAACCAAAACTGAATCTATTCGCGAAGCTCAAAGTTTTGAGGATTCTCATGATGCGAAGTTCCAGCATCTGTTAAGATTGGAGTTGCAAGATGATTGAATAGTTACTCACAAATCCATGTTTTGGTAGGGTTTGTCTTCTTCGCCAGATCGTGCACATTTATCTTGACTTCATCCAGTTCCATTGGCATATCGAAAGGCTTCATACTAAAGCGGAGCGAATAGTCTCTCCGCGATGAATTCACCCTGAGATCAGCGGATAGCTGATAACCACTACAAATGGTTTCTTCAACAAACGCCCGGGACAATCTAAGAGTGGCATCTAAAGGTGTTTTTTGTGACCTTTTACTAGCGGCTGATAACTTTTGATGGTCGATCAGAGAGCCGATGCCTACTTCAAAAAGAGCGATTGTCTCACTAATGCTTCCAAAAAGTCGCGAAACTGGAAGAGTCATTCTTTCCTGCTCACTCCGTGATGTCTATTGTCAATGAGAGGAAGTATTTTTGCTGTGAGCTCTTATTAATTTTGGAGATGGTCAATCCATTTAGCATCAACAAACTAACAATATCCATGTGGATGAATCATTGAATTCAGTGAGAGGAGTAAGATATAAATGTGCCGTTAACATACTAACCAAAACAGCTCTAAAACCATCATATCACCAATATGTATGTTTGCTTTGGTCTACAACCAATTGAGCCACTCTATCATCAAATTTCAACTGTGCGTATTCTTCTTGGTTGGCTCTAAGCCGAGATGATGCTCGTCTATTCCGCGAGACCAAAAAGCCATTTCTGTCATCCTTTGATATTCTTACAAACCAGCTTTTAACCTCGAGACCACATCAAATTACATGCCCGAGACAGAATTGTCACCACTACTATAGCTTGTATCGAATAGAATCAAAGTCTACATATAATGCAACACATCTCCTAAATCCATGTTTAGCAAGGGAACATGATATGTAGATTGGCAAAACCACCTTCAGCTTGTCATTTATTCAAGGGCTACCACGGTAGCGGGATTTTATTCTAAGTTTTGATTCTCTCCCAATCAGATAAAATCCGTGTTCAAGCTGAAAAGATTTCCCATCGTTCTTGATTTTCTGAGATTGTTCTTGTTACATCACAATTTTTGTTCTCCCAACCTCTCCCAGATGTTATTTTGCTAGCGCCAAATGGAATTCGATGTCTAGTCATAGAGTAAGGAACGCCACCGGTTAATTGACGTCAATCGGCATTCATATCCATTTTCTATTTCGATAGTTTCGAATAGAAAACCCTTTTCAATGCTGCTTGGTCTAGAGACGGTTTTCTGCAAATATGAATCGGTCTTCAACATGTCTGGGATACAAATCCCTTGCCCTTCTCTTCAACTATTATAGTGAATGCAATTATTTGACTGGCTACTTGGGTAGGAAGCATGGACCTGGAGAACCTGATAATTAAGATGTAACAAGTTCGAAGTGGTGGGAGATATGCAATGTATAAACTTCATCATAAATCTTAGATTTATTCAATCATGACTCCACTTGATGATAGTATCCAGCTCAAGGGATGAGCAAAAATCCTGTGCCGCTACTGTACAGTTTCAAAAGTATATGCGTTGACTATCGTCCGATTTGACGCTATGGATTTCGATGTCTATTAATATGAGTCCTTAGTATCCATCTGATTATCTATCGTCCTAGCTGATGGAAATTTGACAAAGTTCCTGCTTTCTTTCTAAGGGCATTCCCCGAAAATCACTGTGGGGCAATTTGATATTTTTATTTTACCTCCATCAATCTGAGACTTGCCACAACGCTTCAGAATTCTATCTTCCAACCCAAATCACCGCCTATCACTTCCATTGCCAAACTATAAGGTTCTACGCACCTAGAATAATAAGCAAATTGGTTGTTTTTGTTAGAAATGAAGGAGACTTGGGCGACCACTATGACAGAACTATGGTACAGACTGCAGAAGTACCCAGTGTTCAGGCTCTAATGTTTCAGTTATTGATTGGGGATTCTGGAGTCTGCAGAGGAGCATATTTTATGCTTCAAAAGTTCAGTATTAGCGCTACTAGATGAGCGCTCAGGGATAGGGTGAGTCAAGCACATAGAGTTATGTAGTGTAAAACTCCTCCGCTTTGGAGATCCAATTCTCTTGCGAACCCCTTTTTATTCACTCAGACACATAACAGTCATATATACTCTATCACGGAACTGGTATTTCAGTCTTATTTAAGAACTCGCAAGTACCAGGTACAATTACACTAACCAATGCAGGGACTATTGTAAAATACCTCAAGGTGTTGGCTTGCACTTGGAGATATAACACATTACTAAATAAGTCAAAGGTTTGAGCTGTATATTCAAAAGTTAAGCTAAAATATAGACTTCTCTTGAGGTTATTGGTCAAAGGTCTTGTAGTGGGTATTCTTGTACTCATTCAAGTCATAATTCTTGACGACCTGGGGCTATTTATCATTGACAAAATGTGAAAGCGCCTTTTATCATTATTTTCATCTTAAAAGTAAAGCCTGAACAATATGAAATGAGGGTTAGTAAAAGCTGTCAAAGTTATTTCCAAGTCATGTCCTTTGGCTTTAAATTTATCGAAAATATCCTCATCATGGACTATTTACCTTGACATGTCTGTAGGAAATGGAAGCTAAGTACTACAATGAAAGAAATAATTAGCCTCGTGTACCTAGGATTCTTGAAAATTCACTTGGCCATCATGTATCACCTTGAAAATTGTGTCGTGGTACCGGTGTAGGCGTTGAATGCATGGAGTTCAAGAAATGGAGCCATCCTTTCTTTCATTCCATTCTGAGTTTGGTCTCTTACCATTTTAGCCAGATATCTCATTGAGTGTATGAGATCATTGAGACGCGAAAGTATATTCGCTACATGGTAAATAGCACTAGCTTCCAGGCTACATCTCTATTCTACGTACAGAGCCATTGGCATCGAGACGAGCCGTAAAGTTAAATGGATGTTAGAAAAACCAAACAGAAAGTTAAGCCTGAAGTAGAAGATTCTCCATGAGCAGGATACAGAGCACGAATATGATGGGTCAGTAGTTTGAGGCTCAAAATCTAGCAGGCTAAGAGGATTCGCAATATTTTCTCATGCATTTTCGAGGCGATGACCCTCAATATTTACATCACAGTTCTTGGAAAATTCAAACCATCTCATGTATAAGAAAATTGCCTGATCTTCTATTTCTACTGCCATCATTTCTACTGCCATTATTTCATACCAATTGAGTGTTAGAGCAACCTTTGGACGCGAATTCTTCTGTTACTTTCAGATTTAATGTTTCAAGTTGAACAACCTTCATTGGAAAAGCAAGGGCAGATATCGTAGGATATCCTCACCGTATTCCACTGCAGTGTTTGTGATTACAGCGAGATGTCCTACGTGTCGAGCATAATAACTACAGGAACTTTCATGTATCAAAACTGAATAATTCCTGGTATTGATACTGTTGGGAAGAAAGTGAGAACTTGAATTTCCGCAAAATCCACCATTTAATGGATAAAGGAAATGGACTTTATTCCGATTTGATGTTGTGAATTCCTTTTCTATCCCGTGAGTTCAGAGGGTATCAGCTGATCAACATGGACTCTGCTCAGCGAGTCCAATGCGTCGTCTTCTCTTTTTGAATTGTCATTCAATTCTTATAACCTTTCTTTCGAAGTATTTGTTGTTGAGACACGCCAGAAACTTTAGAAAGTGAGCCCCTAATCAATATTTTCAACGATATACTCTAGGTTATGTGGGAATTCATCAGAGCCATTGCGCCAGGCATTCGATGAGCATTGGCAACCCTCCAAAACCTTTCTGGGAGCTCTACTCAGTTCACGTACAGTGCAAGACTTGGTAGATTGGAGTCGCGTAGTAATTGACACTACCAATGACAAAGCTTGTGTATATATTAAGTCTGAATAAGATATCGACAAGCGAGCTAAGTATCGAAAACATAGATGCAGCTGCTAAGTGATTTGTGTACCTCGTTTTGCTAATACAAAACGACCTTTCTTCCCCCCGCTCTACGGTTCTTAAGAAAGACTCTGACCACGAGATTATATCACGGGGTCCGATGTCGTTGTTGCGGATGGAACAATTAAATCATTAGTAGGAGGTATTTATTGACAAACATCCGTGGTGAACCTGTGAATGCAGAGGGTCTACTTATGGAGAGCGGGTGTCTGGAGTTAATGCTTGCGGGATATGTATATTGTAAAATGGTGAGCGAGGTATAATAGGAATGAGACACAAGTAATAGTGCTTGTCATGCTCTTCACATCTGCGAGGAATTTCCGTAGCACATAAGTTTACGGGTCTATAAATGGGAGCGGCATCCATCATTCTTATATTCCTGGACGTCTTTTGTAGCAACAGAACGAAGCATGAACGAGAAATCAAATTACAAAGGTATATACTTCTAATATCTAGTTGTATCTATAGAGCAAACAATGACTAAGAAATTGCTCTATGCAATCTGACCTGTACTCCATTTTTACTGCGGTTAGAAACAGTATGATGATATAGAACCGGGCCTGGCTTCTCCAAATTCTCTATCCGATCATATTTCTGCAGGAACCTCACAACAACATATGAAGTCTCTGTCAGGGCGAATTGTTCTAGACATGATAATTAGCTATCTGTGTGTGTCGATATCTCAAAAGAGGGAGACTTACGACCAATGCACTTTCTCGGGCCTCCACCAAAAGGAATGAATTCCCAGCCAGCTCTTCTGCCTTCCCACCTCTCGGGCCTGAACTGATCGGCGTCTTCACCCCAAATATCTTTCCGATATTGCATCGCATACGTGGAAACCAGTATTCTCGACCCAGCTGGTAAGAACATAGGTTGTGTACCATCGCGACCTCCTCCACGCGGTAATATTGTATCTTGGTTACATGTGCGGTCATTCAAAGGAACAGCTGCGCCCACCCGTAACGTTTCATCAATCACGTATTGTAAGTATTTACAAGATCGCAAAGATTGAAACGAAATATCCGAACCTTCCGGTCCAAATTCGGAAAGAATTATGCTTCGAAGTTTAGAGTAGACGTTAGGATTGCGTGCAAGGTAATAGAATGTCCAGCCGAGCAAAGAGCCAGTTGTATCGCGACCAGCGTTGAGTATTTGCAGTGTTTCGCAGCGAAGTCTAACTGGATCTTGATTTACTTTTGCCAATTCATCCAACAACGAGAATGGTTTTTTCTCTGAAGCCGTTTCTGCGCTTTTTTCCTCGTCTTGGTTTTGACGAAGGCGTCTTTCGACAAATTTGTCGACCATCCGATGAACTTCATCGCGGTGATGATCGAAGTTGCGGCCTTTGACATATCCGTTCCACCGACCAGCAATGCCTTTCAGGAATAATGTTTCCTTTCCGGCATCAAGGTGACGTCCAAAGGTGCGGAAATCTGTGGTGTCCGTGTCCTTGAAGGGGTTTGGACTTGCTGTTTCGATCTTTGATGAGTTGCCGGCATCTTGAGAATGTACAGATTTTCCATAGAGGAACTCAGTAGACACGTCTAGCGTTAAGTTAAGAAATAAAGGGGCAAGATCAACCTTTTCTGTCCAGCCAGTTTGAGTGCTTTGGAGTTCTTGACGAGCAAACAATGCCTGGACGTGGCGCTCTTCGAGGTCGAGATCTGATACTCTTTCTCTGGAGAATTGTGGTCGTACAAGCTGTCTGGAATGTTTCCATGCGTCGCCTATCCTCTTAAAGTTAACATTCTGCAAAAAACAAAGGCACTAAACCTAATTTTCATTATCAAAATCAAAGCCACATACCCTGAGCAGTAAAGATAGCATCACCAAGCAGCGGGCTCCAAATCTCCTTCCTTTGTGTTCCAATGTCCCACTTATGTGACTCAGTCTGTAGAATAAACTGCGCCAAACTTGGATCTCTGGTGATGATGACCTCAGTATCCAAAACCTGTCCCCTCACCGTCAAAGTATCCGGTGATATCCTATCCATGATTTCCATAAACCATTTTGGACTTCTTCCTTGGCGATTTGCTCTTGCTGCTTCAATCACACTTATGACACCGAATGGATCGGACCCAAAAACTTTTGGAGGAAGGGCACAGCCATGTAGTTCAGCATTTTGACGACGCTTGCGCTTGGTATGGTAAATGGAGATGCCTTTGAAAAGGAGGGCGAAAATGCCAATGTATAAAAAGAGAGAAAAGGTATACATGATTTGAAGATATCTTGAAGACCGCAGATGTCCAAAACTCCTGTTGAAACAAATGGTTCTTGTCGATGCAGCATAAAGGAACGGTATTTGTTGGGAGAAGCCTAAGTCCGGACAGGGATTAAGAGGTTCAAAGAGCTATGCTTTGAACTGAACAGTGCAAAGATCTTCATTGGGAGACTGCATAGGATCATTTGTGGTTTGATAGGCTCGGCATAATTCTCTGCGGTTGCTAGAACTGACGTTGATGATTAGATAGAGAGTTCTAACTGTCGACTCCATCACCCCGGCTTCCGTCATTCCACTTTTTGCCCCTGCTAGTTGTATCACCATGCTGATTATCAATAATCAATATGCCTTATTTGGAAATATGAATATATTGTAAAATATGAAGAAGTGATTTACATTGAGGCGTCTATACTAATCAGACACATTCGTTAGTTTGCATTTAATATTGAACGAATCTCCCCATGATGTCCTGTAACTTTTACTTTAAATTGTCCCTTGCTCGTGTTATTTCATAGGTCATATTTTGCCTTTGATGTTTCTAAAACTTGTATGCCGGGGTCTAAGCCCTGTTTTCGTTACTTGAACTTTGATCTGACCGAGGGAATAGCCAAATTTCAGTAATATGGTTGTTTTTTTTTAAGATTTTATTTGATGCAACTAGCCAGGGGCGGCCCTAGTGCTTGTAAGCCGTACCCGCAGAAAAATGCCCACTATTGGATAACCTCGTCTATCACTTCCAAGTCAATCGACGAACAAGGGATGTAGCATGTGCTGAAAACCTACAATCAGCAGCCAAGTATGAAGAATCAGCAAATAAGGCCATCTAGCTACTGGAACGTGAGATTCCCGACGGGGCGGTTTGCGTTTCCAGCCCGTCGTCAATCGAATCCCTATAAACTCGAGATAAGAATCAATTAGAGTATTTTTATCTAACATACATTCCATAACACCTCGGATCCAGACTCTGCATCAGATACCATGGAGAAGAAGCCATACCCACTTTCTCCACTGGACCACCTATCACCCCGAGTCCATGTCCCGAAACTCCTCTATTTTTCCTCCAATTCGGACTCAGAAACTATAATCCAAACAATAAAAGATGCCCTTTCAAAAACAATGTCAGCATTACCAATCATTGCTGGATCAGTCGCTTTGTCCCAAGAAGTGAATTGTCAGAAAGGATCTCTTGCGGTGCAAGCTCCTTATTTTGAGGTCAACGACATTCTCTCAGTGAAGGACCTCAGCTCCAAATATGATTTTGAGAGCATCCAAGCCAGAGAATTCCCAACTGATGCAGTAGATGGAGATGTGTTACCAGATCTCTTGGGAAACAACACTCAAGTTCTCCTGGCGCAAGCAAATATCATTCGTGGCGGTCTTGTCCTGGTTTGTGCAGTGCATCATTGTGTAATGGATGAAGCGGGAATATTCAACTTACTGAAATTATGGTCTACCTTTTGTCGCGGAGAGAATGGTGATGAATTGGTGAATGAAGAATGGATAGAAAATTCTACTCTATGGCAGGGGGAAGGCACGGGTGTATTGGAAAACCACCCAGAATATAAACTACTGTCAGAGTCTGTATCTACCACACCATATCTTTCACATGCTTCAGATGTGGTGGATACAGGTCTATTTTTCTTCTCAGACGATTCTCTGCGGCGCCTGAAAGAGCTCGCTAATGAGAATTCTAGTGATTCATCATGGGTCTCTACAAATGATGCCTTGGTTGCACTTATTTGGTCTAGGATAACCTCGGCACGAATAGCTACTTCGGAGTCCGTTATGCCTTGTACAGTATCTGTGTTTGCCATGACTGTCAACGGGCGCAGCCGTCTTCTGCCGCCTATGTCGCCCAACTTCACCGGAAATGTCGTCTTAATCTCCAAGTCCATCAGCAAATTCTCAGATCTAACATCAGAATCCTCAATTTCCACAAATATTGGGACCATTGCACGCATCATTCGTCAATCAGTTAGTGATGTTGGCAATGCCAAAATCAGGGATGTAATTCAAGCAATACGAAGTGTGTCAAATCTCGACAGACTACAACCAAGTGGGTATGAATCTCATCAACGTAACGTCGGGTGCTCTTCCTGGTCAGGACAGCCATATTACAGTCTGGACTGGGGAGAGAAGCTCGGTGGAAAGTGCCGAAGGCTTAGGTGGAGAAGCTTGAAGACTGATGGGATTTTTATCATCTTCCCGAGGATTCCGGGCGATGACGGAGATAGACTTGGGAGGGGAGGGTTGGAAATTTGCATGGGGTTGCAGAGAGAATGTTTGGTAGCATTGAGAGGAGATAAGACTTTTACTCAATTTGCAGAATGGAGATGCTCTTGAAAAGTTAGTTCGTGTTAAATAACGCATGTTTCCCTATCAGGGCATGGCTTTGACAATACAATTTCTCTTGTAATGTATGCACTGCATGCTCGTATTGTATTTAGACTCTGCAATGCAACCATTAATCACTAACTTTGACAGCTTTGCATCGATCAATGATGCTGTCTCATCGAAGCGACCTAAAGCCACGTTATACCTGAATCTTCCCAAAGTAGAAGTAAGTCCTATTTACCAGGGCAATGAAAATCATCAAATCTGATTCACAGGAATGCGAAATAGAGGAGCTACTGACTCCGCCTTTCGTCAATGATATCCAATGAGAGTAATCAGGATGGCGATCACCAATCGCTATTAGTCCGACGCGGTAAAAGGCACCAGGTAAGACCCACTTAGTTAACCTGAATTATACGCAGAAGTAACCCTACGTTGCAATTACACAAGAGTTTTTAACAAAATATTGTTTAGCTTTTCAACATTTATAAGGAGTGGTGCGAACCTTATTTTTACATCCGAACACGCGTATGTCAATCTGTCAGAGCTTTTATGCCAGCCACCGTATCATCGACCCGCACACTAACGAAAACAATGCTAAAATGTCTTAGCTCTTAAAATCTCCTAGTGGCCCCCAGGGTACTTCCGGATGATCTGATCCGGCCATTGCTTCGGACAGCGGCTGCTTTAGGATTCCTCAAATTGTGACATGCAGAGTCTTTCTTTTTATGGTATGGCCCACTCAATAAAGTACATCTTAGCCGCTCCCTTTTCTGTCGTACAAATTTCCCAATTGGTGCTCAACATAGATATCAAAAAAAAAAGAAAAAAAAAAAAAAAAAGAAAAGATATCTGCTTGATTGAAGTTTGGCAGATAGATGTCTGTGCTTTGATGGGATTGTTGTCAAACAATAGCTCTAGTGGACCTTGGCTGGCTTTCGCTTAACCCCCTTGTCCATCTCAAAGTGCTATGACTGGGATCATCGTCCAATAGTTAATCTCATTACGCTGGCACCGACTAGAGACGACAACAGCCCCACGCCTTACTTACTTCTCTCAGGTCCAAAATATTCCGCAGCTTCTTAACCCCTGATCTGTCGGTCTATAAACCATCACACCTTCCGTTTATATGATCTGCCGGTCTTGTATTGGAAATGTTACGCGGCTAATATCCTCGTGGATTAGCTGCATTAGCTTTCCTACTAGTGCTTTTAGCTGTGTCACAGATGTCAGAGTGGCGTGATCGACGGTGCTAACAGGTACTAGTCGGATAACAGGACAGCCACTATGATTTACAACATATATCTTGATTCTCATTGGCATTGCGAAACGACAACCACTTATCAAACTCTCAATCTTCAAACAACAAACCCAATCACTCAGTCATCCCTTCGTTGAAATCGATATTTCACGCCAAAAACATGCACTTCTCACTTATCTCCACCTTTACTGTCGTCGCTGTCATGGCAGGCTTGAGCATAGCTCTTCCTGTCTCCACTACGGTTCGTATCAGTCCCTATTTGGTGATTACGAAACTGGTTCTAACAATTTGAGCAACAGATCGACAGTCGAAATGCCGTGCCTGAAGAAGAAGGTAATGGTGGTGGGCTTACCATACCTATCACCATTGGGCTTCCAATATCATGCTTGGGGATAGCGGTCTGCAACCCTGTTACAGCGGAGGAAGAAAGCAAGTAGGATGGCACGGGAATTCGGGACGGAACGCAAGCGAGTAGACGGAGAAGTTCGGAACAGAGAATTTGGGTGGTCATAACGAATTCAAAGTTGGGAGAAAGTTGGTGATTGATTCGAAGTTGTTCAAGGGTGACCTTATCGATGTGGAAGTTTAATTTTAATACACACTTTGTCCTTCCGAAAAATCTTCTTCCTTCTTGCTGAAATGTTCAAAGAGCGGCTTTCGAATACCCTTGATCATGCACGTGAATGACATAAGTGGAATAAATATGATGAGACTTTCAAATTGGCTAATGTAGGTTTGAAAGGAGCCAAAAAAATAACACGACAGGATCCGGTCTGAACCGTTAAACCGAGCAAGCTTTAAGAGAAGAAAAATGTTTTGCTGATCAAGAACGTATCAAGTACTCTAAAAAAAAATTCTATGTAAATATTACAATAGCTCTGGGCCCATGACTAGTTTCCCTTTGTAGCCAATTACAGCTTTACCATCTAATCTACTCTCACCGAATCTAGATAGGAGTAACCTTAACTTGGACACCGTCCCTTGGTCTTAAAACCAATCTCCACATCTTCAAGTCCTCTGGGTTCTGGACACTTTCATCGCGCTCAAAGTTGTACATACTCAACAAGCAACACAACAAAACCTTCATCTCAGTCTCTGCAAATTTGCGTCCAATGCATCCTCTTGGGCCTTGCAAGAAAGTCATGAAAGCATTGGTCGTGAATGATGATGGCAATTTGTCCCAGCGATCTGGGTCAAAAACATCGGCTGTGGGGCCCCAGTACATAGGAAGATGATTGATAGCATTGGCCAGAACATAGATGACAGTACCAGCTGGAATAGTGTACGGGCCCAATTTATCTTCTTCGAGGGATTGGCGGACAGTCATTGGAATGGGTGGAATGTAGCGGAGGGATTCACGGCAGACGTTGTCTAAGTATGGTAGAAGATCCGCATCCGTCTTTTCTACTGATTCATCATAACGGGTATTTGGATCGAAAAGGAAGGGCATGTGCTCGCGGATTTCAGCCCGGAGTCTTTCTTGGATTTCCGGGTGAATTGATAGAAGGTGAATTGTCCATGCTACACCTGTTGCTGTTGTGTCGTGGCCTGCACCAAGGAAAGTCTGTGAATCAATGCTCGTTAGTCTCCTGCAAATGCGATGAGAATATGTATATAGTCTGCTTACCATGATTTGGTCCCGCATGGTCTCAAATGAGAGGCCTTGCTCACCAGCCTCCTTCATCTTCAAGTTGTCTTTAGCAATCAATGCGATAATGTCCTTGTGGTTGGTTCTCTGCGTAGCTTGCTCTTGCTTCTCGCTGATAATATCCGTTGCAGTCTTGAGAATAATGTTACGCGAAGTCTCCATATCACGGTTCATCTTGGCGGGAATCATCTTGGTAGATGGAATGAATGCTTGAAGGCCGTGCAAAATACGGGATCCGATGTCAAATGCAAAGACAAGACGGTAGGCCTCACGGATTGGAGTTTCAGGGTTTTCAAGAGAGTTGATATCGACACCGAAGCCGGCAGAACCAATAATGTCGAGAGTGGTACGGTTCAACCACTCTAACACCTCGAAAGACTTGGTCTTTAGGGACGCAGCTTCCATCTCTTCCTTCCATAGCTTGGTCAAAAGTAGGGACTTTTGCCAGAACACTGGGTAGAGGGCTCTAATTGATTGAATAGAGAAACCTGGTGCTAAGGACTTTCGTTGATGTACGTGCTCAGCTCCTTCAGCTAGAAGTACACCCTCTCCAAGAATTCTGACCATCCACAACTTCGCACGCACTGGCTTTGGGTAGTTGTATGGATTTCTAGTTGTCATCTGTGAACTTCATATTAGAATCTTTTGCGAAACAGAATTTCAGCATTGGGAAAGGCTTACCTGTTTGAGAGCATCGTCATCTGCCACAGCTAGACGCTCAGCTCCAAAGGGAAAGAAGTATCTAATGATTGGACCATGTACTTGATGCCATTTGCGCTGTGGAACACCACATTCATTGGTAATGATCTCAAAAAATTGACCCCATAGAGGGAAGCCGGGGACTGTAGGAACATGTCGGAGCTCAGAAATGTAGAATGGAAAGATGTAACTGAGGTAAAAGACATATGATGGTATAAACACTCCAAAGACAACGGATATGCAGTACAGAGTACTCCACGATGAGGTTTTCGATATTAGGAGTGCGACTAACGTCGCTGCCCCAGAGAGCGAGGCAAAAGATACTTCGATAGCCATTTTGTCGCACAAGTATGATTGAGGTGAAGAAAAAAATTCCAGCAAGGGAAGGTTGAAATAATATCACTGATGAAAGAAACTCTAACACTAGTAAAATTCCTGACTTGTCTGTATCTGTGGACCTAGAATCTCATAGTTTACTTGACCGATATGAGCCACAGGGCTGGGGATGTTGATCTCGCTGATCCTCAATCCAGAGTAGTCTCTCTGACGTGCTCCACAAAGTCATGACGGCACATAGAGAATTTCGATCTTGAAAAAGTTCCTTAAAGGTAGTCAATATTTCCTGCTAGCACTGCTACAATGCCACGTCGGACTGATTACGATCCTTGCTTGGCAGACCTTGCTTGCTTCCTCTACCTAGCCGCCGAGTTGCAATTATGGAGCGGGTCAAAGCTCAAAGCTCTTTTATCCATAATATGAGTTTTTTAAATAATTGGATTTTTTCAGTAGAAGATCTTCAAACCCAGGAAGCATTCATGCAATAGCTGAAGCGCTCCTAAGACTCGGGTTAAAGATTATGCCGGGTGTGGTGAAGATCGACAAGAACTAGTCAGCCCCCTAGCGTAAGCGGAAGCAGATAACCGAATTAGGTAATTGTACTATATTTTCGAGCCACGAAGATCCAAGATAGCCGAAAGGTACCCGCAAAAGCTTATCTCTAGTCGATTTTCTCGGTCGACAGGAACCCTACGCTACATCAGCTGTGGGTCGTACTAATGACTTCACGAGGAGCTAGTGCACGTATTTCCGGGAAATTCTTCCAATTGATTATCCTCATGCACGCCAAGCACTAGCGAAGATTATTGATGTCCAGAAGGCTCAATCCAATACCTAAAACGATCGCTGGCTTATTGACGTTCCTGAACGCAAACACTGCCCCATGCTAACAAAGTTAAAATTGACAGCAAAAGTTGTCAAGGGGTCGCCTCCTCGAGGCTACGGACCCCTGAATTGAATAGTAGCTGTCAAATTGTAAGTATTCAGCTCTTCATCATTACTCGTCCCGCCAATATGGTCGAGATCGTCGGTGATACATATCGTAGTCTTGATTTTGATCTTCGTACTAGTCCCTAGCAGTGTTGTCAAACCTCTGAACACATGGAAAAGGCGCATTTCAACCAGGACTATCATCGGATCTTTTCTCAGAAAAATTCTTAAGATATAATTCCTGACCCCTACATAACTATAATTATCTTGGACATCAGATTCCTTATTCACAACTTCATTTTCATCTTAATTTTTTTTCCTCTTTCTACGAGTACAGCATCAGCAAACATGTCAAGCAGTACACTTCTTGTCCCGTTTAACGGGGCTGTAAAGTTTTCACCATGGGAAGCCTTCGACAAAGTTTGGACGTCAGTAGCAGGATATCCTGCTGAAGACTTCAAGTTTGTTCCTGGAGAGACTCCAATGGCTACACTAGAGGAAACTCTTGGCATGGTCGTACTTTACTATGCAGTGATCTTTGGAGGTCAAGCATGGATGAAAAACCGTCCAGCATACAAACTGAATGGCTTGTTTATGGCACACAACTTGATGTTAACTGTTGTTAGCGCTTCATTGCTTGTTTTGTTTGCACAACAGCTCATCCCAAGTATCTGGAAACATGGCCTGTTTGATGGTATCTGCGGTGGAAGCGGATGGACCAAGCCATTGGTAACTCTATACTATGTACGTCGCTCGAATTGGAATTGAGTGGAAAATGTTTACTAATCATGAGAAATAGTTGAACTACATCACAAAATACGTCGAGTTACTTGATACTGTGTTCCTGTTCCTCAAGAAGAAGCCTTTGAGTAAGTAATTATGCTCAGTCAACACCTCAAGAGTGCTAAATTGTGATTTAGCTTTTCTTCACTGCTACCACCACCCAGCAACAGCACTTTTGTGCTACACTCAACTTGTTGGACATACCCCGGTATCTTGGGTTCCGATCACTTTGAATCTGTTCGTTCACGTTGTCATGTACTGGTACTACTTCCAGAGTGCACGTGGAATTCGTATCACTTGGAAGGAGTGGATTACCCGCCTTCAAATTATCCAATTCGTCATTGATCTTGTAGCTGTCTATGTAAGCTCCCTTATTTGTCCAAGCATCTAATTCTTACTAACACTTTTTCTAGTTTGCCTCGTGGAACTACTGGACTAGTACCTATCACAAGTCTCTTCCCCACGTTGGAACATGTGCGGGTGAACCATACGCTGCTGTCGCTGGTTGCACAATTCTCAGCTCATATCTTGTTCTCTTCATCTCTTTCTACATTGCTACGTACAAAAAGACCCCAGTCAAGAGAACCACAATCAAATCTCAAGATGTGAAGAGTGGAGGAAAATCATAATCCTTGAGAGTTTGAAACAGAATGCAATTGTTAAAAACCTATCTCTTCTGGGTATCAATGTAGCAAGGGGAAATGGGAAGGGTTCCTGGGAGAGAAATTAGACGCGATCTCAATCCGGGTTAACGGGAAATTTTTGTATCTAGTCGATTCTATTCAGTAGCATAATGTATTTTTACCTTCTATGAGAGTTTCGAGAACAAATGAGGATAGTGATTGTAATTGGTGGAATTGAGCACTCCAGTCACATCTAGATACACTGTTCGGTCAAAAGTTACGTACTTGGAATGTTACAATTTCACCGTTCGATAAGTTAATTCCTAAACCTTGTACTTCACAGAAAGTTGAGACATCTCCAATTTAAGCACGCAAGCCCCAGCAACTACTGGTTACCATTGACTTAGATACGCTACCTGGTCGGCTTTAGGACATTTTCCAGCCCTAAATCTTGGAAACTACACGTATGGACCCTCTGTGGAGCCATACTATGATTCGGACCTTTTTAGATTGAAACTCTGGTCGATTTCCTCTTCCGTGTGCAGATCCCCATAATATCAATGCGTAGTACTTTTATTGTGGAAACCAAAACTAGCAAACTCCTGCGTCTAGTCCATGTGCCGTCCATGGCCTAATCTGACGTAGCAACGCAGGTGGCTGGCTGGATACCATTCTCTACTTTGGCTTATCTAGCGTGTATGACGATCCTTTACAAGGAAGATCTTTTAGTAGTACTTTAGGAAGTTTGCAATCCCGAGGCTCTAAAAATTGCTAGAGTTTGGTAAATTTACGAAAGAACTAGGGTGTCTCATTATTTTCTGACTATTGGGTTTTGCCAGCAAGAATAGGTTTGTTGAAAATTTGTTTCCCATGAAGATCCAATGCAACCGATTTCCGCACCGCGGCACTAAACTGGCAATCACAGCAATCCTATTTGCGCGCCAATCTTCGACATGGAAGTGAGGATCCGTCCAATATCAAGAAATAGAAGTTGACCCGTCCCTCTTCCCTCGTATGATCTCACGCAACATTTCACATGTTAATCTTCTCAGAATAGCATCTCATTGCAGAAACACACCATCTTCAGTACGAGTTTCTACCTCCAAAACTTGAGATGGATAATTTCACAGGTAGTGGTCCTGAAACCACGCACATGTATACAGAATATGTCACGCAACATCACACCCCACGCCAGACTCTTTTTCTCTGTATACTTTCATACACTTTACACATTCTTTTGCAATGCTTGAACTATATTTGTACATGGTCGACAGTATGGAAACTCGCTTTCGTTGCTCTAGCGATCGGAAATCTCAAAAACTTGCCATTGATATGGCATTTACGTATCGTCAACGCCTTCCGATTTTGTCTTCGCTCACAGCGTCCAAAAGTCAAATGTGGGCCAAACCAAATTTTTCAGCCAATAATTACGGAGTCCCACGCTCCTTTAATGGAAATTGACTTCAATCTTCATAGTAAGTCGCACACCTCATCAAACCTACCTACAGCTACTGACTTCTTTAGAAACCAACAGTTCTTATTTTTCCGATGTCGATGTAGCTCGCACACACTTGTTCTGTACGCTATTCTCGGAGGGAATCGAGCAGATGAGAGGTGGAACAGAAGCGATTACAGGGTCGAAAGAGCCTACATTTGGTATTGCTTTGGGAGCAGTAAACTGCAACTTTAAAAAAGAACTCAAGCCATACGAATCATATGAGATGTGGACAAGGGTCCTATCATGGGATGAAAAATGGATATGGCTTGTCACACATTTTGTGCGAAAGGACTCTTCAAAACCGAAGTCATACACCCTTTATCCACAACAAAAAATAGACAATCGGGAGGAAAAGTGCAAGGACTTGGATCCAAGAGCTGGAGTCGTGGCATGCTCTCTTAGCAAATGTGTTTTCAAACAAGGTCGCAAAACGATCAGTCCCGAATTCATGTTGAGAGCTTCTGGTCTATTGCCAGATAACCTTCAGAAAGAAGACTTAGATGTGCAATCAGGCGGGGATACAAATTCATTTGATGCTGAAGAATGGACACATGCGAGGATAGAAGAAGAGAGATTAAGGGGAAAGAAGATTGCAGACACTTTGTCTGCGGAAAGCCAGCAGGACCTGGAGCAATCATTTACAGGAGGATCAGAAGCTCTGGGGAGACATACTGATGGTACGGGCATAGTTGGTGTCGTCTCTACTCTTGCTCAACTGGCTGGTCTGAAGAGGGACCAAATCCTGTAGGCAATTGACGCTCATTCATTCTGGAATTAAGTTCCAATGACGACAGTATAGAATGTAATTTTACGTACTCAGGGCAAAATGATTGGATAGAATATAGATTATTATTACTCATTGAGTTGAGATGAATTTATCTTTACAATTGAACATGATTTGGGTGTTCCATGCTTCCATACACGATGTTTTTCCCGACAGGTTGGCCAAGCGAAAATGATCTACATGACCTAAAATGTTTAGCTGAACAGCCACGGACGCGCCTCCTTATTGAAGATCTACAGGAAGAACCTTCTTTTTGGATGAACTGAGCACCATTTTAGTTAGCACCTTGGATAATCTTGGTACTGAGCATCCAATATTCGTAGTAATCGACGCTTGAAGTAAAACACAATACCTATTTACTGCGTCGTAATCTCAATAGAAGAATAAAAAGAAAAGCATTAAAATAATTTTGAGTCGCGATCAACCTCACAATAATTTCATGAAAACGCCATCCTCATGCATTTATGGTGTGTTTAAACGATAAAATGAGGTCCCCAACCGAAAATACAGCACCAAATTCGGATCTAGTGGAAGAATTCGACCCTTCTCGGCAAGGTTCCCCCAAAGAATCCTCATCTCAAACTTCGGAAGATAAAGGAGAATCAGCAGTTTTGGATGAGAATAACAGCTTTCATCAGCAAGAAAGGTCCGGCATCAATCAGCAAGAACTTAGTGAGCAATACGAGACTCAACAAGAGCTATCAGCGGAAGTTAAAGCTGGACATGAAGATTGTTCCTTTCCAAATCTTACGGGAGGAATTGAAAACCAATCATTTAACGACAGAAAAACTACCGAAGGAGTATTGAATGCCAAGTCATATGAGCAGGGAGGTTTTCAATATGCCTCAAGTGGAAGCAATAAAAGATCTTTGCAAAATACAGAGACCTGGTTGGCGGATTCGCGAAAGGATGATGCAACTCAATCACAGCTCTTCGATGATTCGACTAGACCTTTCAACGGACAGTCAATTCCAAATCGCAACAAAAGCACTTCACGAGAGAGTTTGAATGCTCAGGAAAATCCTCCACAACCGGAAGATGAGCCTAAGAGTTCCGGGGACTCTCTACACGACAGGAAGGGAAAATTTAATGACATCAGTCCGAGTTCACGTCCAACTACCGACGAAAGCACACAAATAAGCTCAAGTTTTTCGGGCTTCGAATCATTTTCCGACCTACGAAAGTTGTCACTTGATGACGAAAGCCTTGGAATTACCCATACGGAAACTCGGGACTCACGAGCCACCAAGAAATCGGGCAATAATACAGTCCTCAATGACTTATTTGCAGATATTGTACAATCAACCGAGCCATCGCTTCGACATCTCGCATCACAAAGCACGCTTAGCGAATCATCTAGTATCAAAATAACTAAGACCGCTCGGCGAGCAAAACGTATGTCAACTCCCGTGGAAGAGCAGAGACATCCTGGAAAACCGGGATTATGGAGTGATAAATTTATGAAAAACATAGATGAACTCGTGGAATGGGACTCTGCAGAACCAAACACGGGATCATTGATTTCGATTAGTAATCCAGAAACCCTTGCCGGTCCAGGAAATAATGATCATTTTGACTCCCCGCGTGAGCAGCAACAGCTGGACGTTGAGCATCCGGGGGCTATTGCTTTGACATTTCTTACAATTGGACTATGTCTATCGGTGTTTTTGATTTCTTTGGATAGAACCATTATTACAACTGTATGCATCAATACCATTCCTTCCTTATACATGATCCTAACATGTGGCCCAGGCAATTCCATATATCAGCGGAGAGTTCCAGTCATACGCAGATGTCGGGTGGTACGGAAGTGCATACCTACTCACAGCATGCGCGTTCCAACCTTTCTATGGAAAAATCTTCACTAGCTTTAGTATCAAATGGTCATATCTAGCCGCGAATATGACGTTTGAGATAGGATCCTTGATATGTGGAATAGCGCCTAATTCTTTAACATTGATTATAGGTCGAGCCATCGCTGGTGTTGGGAGTGCGGGTATTCTGACCGGTTCTTTTGTTGTAGTCGCTCACAGTGTACCTATGCACAAACGTCCTGTTTTTACGGCGGCGGTGGGTTTGATGTAAGTCCTACGAGCTTTTTTTCAGCACCTTATCTAACGAAACTTTAGGTTCGGATTGGGAGCTACAGTGGGGCCATTGCTTGGAGGAGTTTTCACCGATCTCGTTACATGGAGATGGTGCTTCTATTTTAATCTTCCTGTTGGTGGTGTAACCATCTTGGCTATGATTGTATTCTTTAATCCGAAGAACAATATGATCACGAAAATTTCGTTCGGTTCTAGAGTCTTGGAGCTAGATATTATTGGAAATTTTCTCTTGCTCGGTGCTTGCGTCATGCTTTTCATAGCTTTTCAGTACACCGAAGAGGTAAGTCTCATCTTTATTTGAACTTGATAGTTTTGAGATATTGGGCACTGACCACATATTAGGGGTCCTCCTGGTCCAGCTCAAAGGTCATCGGTCTCCTCGTCGGTTTCAGTGTAACTATAGTAGTATTTGGACTATGGCTTTGGTATCAAGGCGACAAAGCCCTTATTCCACTTGACATCCTCAAACAGCGCAGCGTACTAGCAAGCTGTCTCTTCTCATTCTTCATCTATTCGGCCTTGATAATCCACAGCTATTATTTGCCGCAATGGTTCCAAGCAATCAAAAATACTTCAGCCATCACATCCGGTGTTGATATGATCCCCTATGTAGTCTGCAACGCTTTCTTCTCACTCGTGGCCGGTATCGTCGTCTCTAAATCCGGATACTTTACCCCTCCTACTATTATCGGTACTGCAATCGCCACGATAGGTTGTGGATTGATCAGCACACTCAAAACTGATACCACCTCCGCCCAATGGATCGGCTACGAAATACTAAGTGCAGCGGGTTTTGGCATTGCGATCCAACAAGGATTCACTGCTGTTCAAACTGTCTTGCCTCTGGAAAAAGTACCCATCGGTACCGCTGCCGTAGTTGCATCGCAGTCTTTCGGCGGTGCGATTTTTGTTTCTGTCGGTAATACCATTCTTCAGAACCAATTGAAATCTTCTGCGAAAAATGGACAACTGCAAGGAATTGATATCCAGGCTGTTTTGGATGCTGGTGTTACTGGCATTAGATCTGTTGTCGATGCTGATCAATTACCTGCGGTGTTGGCAGCATATAATGGGGCATTGCAGAAAGTTTTTATTGCAGCGATTCCTGTTACCGCGTTGGCATTTGTATCCTCCTTATTTTTGGAATGGAAGAGTGTTAAGACGAAAGATTCTGCTGAACGGGTCTGAGATTGTTTTGATATGGCGTTTCTAGGATTGGTCCGGGCAAAGTAAATAATACACACACGTATAATAGTTTAGGTCTATAGTAAATTGTAATTAAGATAACTCATTTGTATTTAAAACCAATTGAATGGGATACCCAAGGGTCAAGCTAGCGTACGTAGCCAGACTATGATAATATTAGATGGAATTTGGTACATCATCTATATTCTTTTGCTAGATCTAGATCTAGGTAACTCAAAAGATGCGTGTAAGTCACAAATGTCCTTTAGCCGTCCCCAAATCCCCCATAATTCAGCGGTCTTCAGCACTTGAAAACCGTCTCTATCAATTTTTCCCATTTATCCCAAACATTTTCTCCGCCTCTCATGATATCATCCAATTTTTTGTCCATAGCAAAGTCCTCCACGTCCTTCCCTGTAACCAATTCCATCCATTTACTTCCTTCGCTCCTATTTGCAGGTTTCTCAGTGGATACTAAGTTGTTGTTCAATCCTCGGGAAACCAGATTTTCCGGCTGTGGTAGAACTCCTATGCTCGGAGAGGAGAGGCGAGAAGTTGTTGATATTGATGCGATCGGGCTAGATTTAGCTTGGATTTTCCTATACAGTAGAACAAGCACATCTTGGCGAGGGTGACCATATGATCCGTGAGATATAGGAGGAGCAGAGCTAGAGTGAGTAAACTTTGATGACCCGGAACTGGCGTGGCCGACAGCGAATCCGCGGGCCAATATTTGAGTATTAAAGAATTTGTCCACGAGTGATCTTGATAATTTAGCATCAGCGTCTGAGGAAGCGCAAGAGCCGAGATACATCAGAAGGATGAAAATAGCGTGGTGAGGTTGTATAAGGCCAGGGATAATCCATCCAGATTGTGCTTCACCAGATTCATTGGATAGATAGAGGTAGTTTTGAAGAAATAAACATGCAGCTCTGGGTTAAATATGTTAGTGACGATACAAGGGAAAGCAATTTCGATAATAACAAACCGGACAATGTTTTGGCGCCACCTAGTGTCCTGCAATTGTCTCGCTTCACAGAAGTTCAAGCCCAGCAGGCAATATATTTCATCAATCAACAAATTCAGATATGCACGTAATCCTAGGGCTTCTGCGTCTCCTTCTGGCAATATATCTCGATGATTCTCCATCGTTTTGACAAAGTGAATCAAATCTTCTTGATTTGGCATCTTTCTAATCCAGTTGCGCATACGATGTACCCACCGACACTGACCTTGAAAGGCAACCATCATTGACAAATTCCGACTCTGGTTTGGGGCATGGCCGACGTTTTTGTCTATAGGTAAAGAAATACTGGCTGTGTACCCATTCCTGGGTATTAATGAACGTGCACCTGTCGCGATCGTTGATTGGAGATCTAAAAACAACAAGTGCCACCAAATTCTCTTCTCAACTTCGTTTTGAACTTCAAAACTATGGCATGGCTCCTCAGAATGGAGATATAATGAATGGGCGATTCGAATTGCAGGAGACAAAAATCCATATCCGAATGGTGAGGATAACGTGCGTGCTTGAAATGTATTCACAAGAAGGTACGCTTGCAGGAGCTTAATGGCCGGTGATCTTCGGTGTATCTGGTATGTTGGAAGAGTAACTATGTTCAACAGCTGCTCGTATAGATCGTGTAATGTCCTCGACTGTGAAATGTTTATGGTAGAATTGGCAGCCCCACAATATAAAACAGCCAATATGAGTAGTGCAGATTCGACGGGAGTGTCAGACGAAATATTGGTCCAGAAGTTGGTGTAGTCATCTATGACAGTGTCGATATGGCATATAGGCACTGCAGATTGTATTCCGAGAAAAATGTCCAAAAAATGGTCGCAAACTTCCCGTGCCGGGACTTGAGTCCGAAAATAGGAGATAAAATCGTCGCCCAATTCCTTAAGAGTAAGGCCTATACTTCTTGTGGGTCGATTGAAAATAGTATCGATGTCATTTATGGGAGTCCTTTTGGGGGAATGAGACGACGGTATTTGAGTCACTCCACGCACTGGCAGATTAGTTCCTTGTAGTTTGATTTCGAATTTTCTCTTGATGATTGGGTTCAATACATCAGGTGATGGTGTTTTAGCAGCCGAAATCCTCGGCACATTCACCTCAATGAACTCGAATTCTGGTATTTCACTGTTCAAATATTTACAGGATCGTCCTCCTTTCCTACACTGTTTGCAAGACGGCCTCTCACGGCTGCACTTCACCTAGAATTGTCAAATTAGCACAATGTATGACCGTGGTTGAGCATTAAATACTTACTCTTCTACCACGACATGTCGTACAGGCTGTTGTCCTCCGATATCGTCTGATGCCATTAGAGCCTAGAGTATGTGCAGTTCCTGGAGGACTGAGTGACATCTTCGATGTATGTGATCTTGGCTGAAAGCAGGTTGCAGATCTGGGTGGTCGAGGCCTAGCAGGAAGTTCGAGAGATATGAATGTCGAGTGGTGTACTTCCGTAGTATATCGATCATATTTGAAGAAGTGTGTTAGTTATCAATATAGTTCTTATGTCCAGTCGGAACCAGGGAAAAGGTACAAAATTTAGACTTCATTAGACAGGGATGATTTAAACGTCCGGAACGCAGCTGTCTACCCCATAGAGATTAAACCTTATCGGCAAGTAAAACACCAGGTAAAATCATATCATAATCCTACTGACGCGCATCTTCGCCTGAGCCACCATCCTTAACCTTGGATTAGTGGATGCATTCACGTTTAGCAGGCTCCAGAACATGAATATGGTACTCAAAACGGAGGAATTCTAGGTCCTACATAGGCCCACTATGATCATAACAGCGGGGATATGTTCCAGAAGATCACCTTTAGATAGCCTCGAACGAGTTTGGTTACCTGCTATGAATGATTGCCCGATCAAGGTATCTGTCCCGAAGTCTTAGTCCAACCTTAATCTCAAGCTCAAGCATAAAAATAGATATTGGTATCTTAGCTTTTGGCTTTGGTTGTTGCCAATTTTTCCGACGTTAGAACTATGAATGAAGCACAGATGGATCTTGCGTTTTTTTTTCATAAGAACCAACAAATTTTGTGCTGACTTTTCCGGCTGTGATCTTCGTAACACATGGATTTTGACACCTTTTGACTGTCATGTAGAAATTAACCCCATCTATCCATCTAGATGACGACCGAAATAAATGGACTGCGGCCAGGCACTTTCTGGATGATGCATTGGCAACATGGGTATGTGGCTATAGCTAGTAATTTTTGGAGTCATGCCTTTTAGGATGAGCACTAACGGGGTCCACGGTAAATACCCGATGGTCTGTGTTGGCACTTTGATTTTTATGTTCCAAGGATCCGAAAAAGAATCCATATATTGCTGGCGCTTATTCAAACACAAATGGGCTGCTAACCAAGAGAATTTTATCCTCCGTTGACTCCGTTGAGCGAAGTCCAACGCTGGTGAAGGGCTTACAATCTTGTACCTTTAGAACCTTATTTCAGGCCCTTAAACCGGCCACAATGTTTGAATGAGAGATGTGAATCGACGCGGGTAGCTTGCTGTGTTAGAGCAATAAGGCCAAAGGGCCCTTCAATGTTAAGCAACTGCGGGGTAGAGATGCTGCCTACCCACATTGCTGCTTAGGTGGATAAGTTTGCTGTTATTACCTATGCAATGAAAGAACACGGATTTATTAACCCAAGTGCTTCCGTCGAACGAGACCACGACCTCATGAAGACAAATACCATATGGCATAGTCAAACGCAGTTGCTGCATTCAATCTCCGCGGAAGAATCGATGGCGGGAGACAAAGATGTGATAGATGGGATAGTATCAAAGGATTAAATGCTCACTGTTATCAGTTTGTAGGGGCATTGATATCGATGATGGGGGTCCGGTAAAGTTTCGGCAAGGGCAAAGTAGAAAAATCTTTCGGCACCATGGATATTGGGGTGAAATTTTAGTAGGCTAGCTTATTAATTGTAGCAAAATACCTGAATAGCGACTTTTCGATTGTGTGGAATATGAACACAGCCAATATGAGCAGAACCGGCGGTATGAGTTGAGCAGTGGGATATATTCGGCGAAAGTCAACCGCACACTCCTGAGACTCTAAATATCCTCAGAAATCCTCCGGGGAGTAAACCTTCTTTGGTAATCATTCCTTCAACTTCAAAACAAATAAACTCGTCTAGCCTTATTGTCTGTGATCTTCGCCTCTAATCATTGGTATATATTTGATAAAAAGCTCCGACATCACATGATTGGCACTTTGGCGGAGTGGTTAACGCGATGCCCTGCTACTGTTCCACACAGAGTCAGGCATTTCCTTCGGGAGCGAGTGTTCGAATCACTCAGGTGTCGTTTTGAAGGTTAGATCTTATGTTATTAGTAATCACTTACTTTTTTCATTTTTCATTTTAATTTTGCTTCCTTCTTTTAATTTGACATAAACATCAAAACATCAAAACATTTACTTTTGTTAAATCCTTATAAGGCATTATTCCCGGATAAGTGGGGGAGATTTGCGGGACGAGTGAGCAACGGAGCGAGACCTGAATTCGCGTATAACAAGCGAAAACGAAAGAACAGACAGGGTGTCATGTCAGCACTAGGCATCTTCTTGGCTACGGGGCAGTGTTCCGTTATGTTTATTTGAACTTTGTCGATTCTTACTTCTCACTTCCATTCAACATTGCTCCGTCCCTACCAGTCTTTCCAGATTCAAGAAGCTTGGAAGTTAGAAGATAAGCAATAATTTACGACCCCCGAGCTGAAGTTTAGGGGTCATGACATACGTCGATCTAATGCCCACTAATTCACGGAGTGTATCAGCACTCCGCGAACGAAATGCAAGTCTCCTCCCCCAGGTGAATCGCCCGAGGCGAGATAGTGCTGTCTTCCGTATCACTTTATGCAGAAGAGGAGGAGGCTCTTTACCTCCCTTATCTCTGTTGGGTTAATACAAGCGATTCATCCAATCCATTTTCAATTTGCATGATATCCATTTTCCAAAATGGGTACCTGATGATACACATGTTCCCCCTTTTGGACTGCTCGCGCGAGGTTGCTGCGTCTTGGCGCATGGGGGCTAAAAATTGATGATCGTCATCTTACAGCCCAGTGGCTACTTACGACTCTTCTTATCCTCCTCTGTTGTGCGTCACTTTCAGGATTTATACAAGCAGACAAGCGTGTGTATGGTTGAAGCACGTGATACTTTATCACATGGTTCGTACGACAATTTTTAAGGCGTTCAAAATGTCCAGGATCCAATGTCTCGACGCAAGATGCTTGCTTTCTAAACATGTTTGAGAAGTGGAACTTGTTTTATATTTTTAGATTTCATTCAACTGTTGAGCGTATTTGATAGGTTAAAACTTTACCTGAAGTATCAGGTTAGCATGAACGACAAACAGTTTTTCAGACCTTAACGTTATGAACACGGTCTAGACAATTCGAAACCTTGGCGTCTTGTTCTCCTTGTTTCTCATAAAGTCTGCACAAGTGGATGCGCTAAGACTCCAATGTCTCAATCAACAAAATTCTAATGATGATATACATGTTCACCGCAGTCTGTCGAAATTCTCAGCTGTGATTTTGAGTTCGCTAATTACGGTACTTTCGGATGTCCGATTCATTCGTTCTGTGCCCTTGCCCCACCCAGCGTTATGCGTTCGGCGTGTCTAGAAAGGGAAGTTATTCGTATATTCGTATCCTTTAGTGAGTCATGTTGCGCTGGGTCATGATTTCGAATATATCGTCATATTCTTGTATAGAGATCAATCATAGAGTCGAGTGGCCGGCTGATGATCCCATAATCTTTCATTGGTACCAGAGAAACATTATAGCTGTTCCTACATACAATATCAGTGACTACATATAGAAACTTGCTGTACCAGCCAGTATAAAGCACAAAACCATATGAGGTCAGTTTACCCTGACACATACACTCAACTCCAATGTCCCATGACCTCCTAAACTATGAACTGAAGAAGGATAGTGTTCGGCGAGAAATATCAATTTGTTACAGCTAGTGACGTACTATAATATATCGGCTCCATAACCCTAATTCACTTTGAAATAAACCCCTTCCTTGATGACAAGTGAAAAACATGGGAATTTCCCGGAATGTACGCTAGGGAGATGGAGGTCCTGATCGGAGAATATTTCATTAAACTTTTCACCTTTCGGACGACAGAATTTCTATTTAACGGCCAAGAAATTGTAAGGCGAACTGGTGAAATCAATGAACCGGGTTTGTGTATCATGTATCAGTACACCTCCATCAATAGACTTTGGGTCGGCTGTTATCGATATGAAAAAGCTATGCATACGGATGCTGACTCGATTGTACGTAAGGGGTTCGAGCTCAGGGTCTAGGGACATAAAGGCGGACACATGAAAGAGGACTTATAGCCCGCTAAAATGGGGAGAGAGTCGACAAGTGGCTGGTGGAACCCATGGTTAAACTTGAGATTAGTTTTAGATTTTCCTGAAGGAGTATCGTGGGTAATAAGGAAGGAAAGACTTGGTGAATGTTGAGTGGTCAAATTATTCGTTTTCTTTTTGTATTTAATCCTCAAACCCATCAGGTTTTCCAGAGGGCTGAGAAATAATAAATCAACTATCTAAGCTGAAATATTCAATATTGTTATGCCTTCTTGAAGGTTTCTACTGTTTTGAGATGTAAATTCACTTCATGGATATGCAGCGCAGATTTGATCCGGTAATTTTCCACGGTAATGATACGAATCAATCAGCGCTTGCATTTCGTTTAGAATGACTTGTTATATTAAGATGTATGTGGCGCTGCTTAGATGTATCTTTCGTTCTTAAAGTCGTTGTAGGTAGGACAGGTTCTAGAGCCGGGAAGCTGGTAAATATCGGGACTCAGTAGATAGATGGTGCGTACTGAGGATTATCACTAAGAATATACTTGGGATCTATTGTACAAGATGGATCAATCGATTATCTTCTAGTAGACAAAGCGCTCGTCAAGATATCTATGGTTCTGCGGTGGACACGCAGGAGCTCGAGTCTAACCTTTACGCCGTATGCCACTGATTTTTCAAAACCATATCTTGATTACCAAGAATTTCCACATGGTCAAGGAGTTCATAGTACTTCTACCGCTTGTGGATTTACAGCTTTGGCCGGGATGCGTCGTATGTGTCGAATCACTCAGCGATTTTCAGATTATCTTCAAGAAAGCGACGCCGGAAAACATCCGTGGGTGAATGGACACAACAATTCAATACATCATAAGCTTTGACATATTTGCAAGCAGTTATTATGAGCGGTATATCATTCAGTCGTGATTTGAGGATGCTGAACGATAAGGAAAATCATGATGCATCGCCATATGACAGTCCTTGTGTCTGAGTTAGGTGCTCCGATGAACACTGTAAAGTATCTCTATATTAACCTAAGTTAAGCAGAATCAGATGTTAGCATAGTCTCAAAAAATCGCTAGGATACATGCGTACCATTGAGAAATCTGGGTTTTTGAAATTGATCGCCTCATACTTTATTCATGGTGCTGAGAAGTTTTCTACCCTCAGTAAATTCCAAACAGGTTGGCACATGAAACGAGGAACTGATCTATCCATCTCAGATCTATTTTCTACACTTCTTGCAGCACAGGATTAAGAGGCTGGAAACACTTTCGACAAACAAACAATGATTGTTGCAGATGGTGTTCTTATTACTGCCCATATGAATACCATTGCATCAGTATTAACAGCAAAAATTTCCTATCTCCTTCGGCGTTTGCGTGGTTGCATATGTTTGGAGGAAGAAATCAAAGAAAACTAGACTGATGTGGATGATATCGAAGTTGGGATTAAAATAAATCATTACAGATATCTTACTATATGCATTGACGAGTTAGTGCTACTTTTGATCGATATTGAAGCAAAAATACCACCGGATATCATGAATGCCGGAGGAATTATTGATGTTCAACACTTTTTTGCTAGAAAACACTCGAAGATTCATTTATTTTTTGGTCTGAAAGTGGGCTTCAGAAAAAGAGAGAAAAAATAACATTGATAGCTGCTGGCAAAAACCCCGAATCTGTGAATTCAACAGCGTTGCCTTGTTTGGCATAGAGATGATGAGTTTTGTAGGGAACGACTTGGTATATTAGGTGATGAAACCTGTGTGGTGCGGTTGATCTGGCAGTTTGATATGAGATTAAGTGGGTAGAAAAGGAATAACTGTAGGCTGGGTAAAGAGAGGAAGAAGGAGTTCCAAACTTAGGAAAGATTAATGAAAGTCTGACAGCTGATTTCAGAAGGAAAAGGTGAAATGACTTCTAGGAGGGAGAGGCATGGAAGCATTTAAACGGTGTTATATTTCCTGTCGGTTGCTATTCTTGGCAGATATATGTACTTCGGCTACCATCTTGGCCAATTCTACGGGTCCGTTCGGATTGATTTTCAAAAATATTAGAAATATTAAACTCAATAAAATATTTGAATATAGTTGAGTAAAAACTAATATATTTAGAAAACATTCGAAAAAGTAACAAAGGGATAATTATAAAAATAAAGATTTTTCAAATATTTTGTTCAACAACCCCTAAAAGCTATTATTGATCACCATATAGGAAAAAGTTCGAATATTTAATCAAATATATATTTGACCTAATATTTTTATTGAACTCAATATTACATTCAATAAACATAGATATTTGACTCAATATATATTGGGTGAAATATTATATTTGATTCGACCATATTGGGCCTAATATATTAGCCCAAATGTGATCAAATGTGAAAAAAATCGATCCGAACGCGCCCTAAGGCTTTCTTTGGCTTGGCTAGACGTAAATTGACCAGAAGGACGTCTCCAATACGATCTTGAAACGATCTTTTAGCATCTCCAGGGTACATACTTTATGACACTTCGAGTATATTGTATTTTGAAATCAAAATGTATCCTGAAGGATCGGTATGAAAGTATTCACATATTTAGAATCGCTCGTACGTAAATTCGTTCTGTGGCGATAAGATGTCATCGAGCCAGCGGACACATTATCACGTGATGATACGATCATTCAGGTCGAAATCTCCATGAGTTATCTCTTGTGTATCAATTTTCGGTTTTCAAGGCAGTTTTGCAGAATGTATTGAGTGATTCCCAATTGAGTGATATAAAAACGATCCGCCCTTTGTTCTGATCACGAGACCATTCCAAATTAGAATGCTAGAGTGGCATTAACCTAGCAGACGGCAGATTTAACCTTCTCGGTTTCAATTCCGCACGACTTTTAAAACTATAATCTTTACGCATGACAAACCCTTCAACTTCAGACTTCTGAGAACGAGACCAACTTTCTCCGAGGCAAGATAGATACTCCAATCTCTTAAGCCGGATCAAATCTTTCCCTTCATCTGTCATATCACACCAGATACGGCGTAGGGGCAATCACGTCCGAGATCTTGAACCTGGATTCAATGGCTAATGTCAATCACAATAGCGTACATAACACATCTCACGCGTGACAAGCCCAGCTGTTTGTCGTACATACTCTTATCTCTAATGACCGACTCATTTATACACGCTCGATTGCTACTCCTATCGAAGGTTGTAGCACAATCAGAAGTATCAATGGAGGCGGCGGCTAGCCCCTACTATCTTACGAGTGAGAGTGAATGCAAAGAATCCACGCCACCAGAGAGATGTCTTTGAAGCCAAATTTTGTCCCTTCCATACATAAAGATTTTGCACTACTAGCTAGCCATTCCCAGTATATTAAGGTACAACCTAGGGATATTAGCTTTCCACTGCTGGCTTTTGGGGGAAATTCCTTAGTCTAGGGATATAGTGCAGAAATGATCGCGTGGCTTTTGCGAACTGCACGGCATTCTACGATTCCCAATCGAAGCAAATTAAGAGAAAGTTAAGAAAAAGTTAAGACCTTGATGTGGTAAAAGTCTTGGTTTGAAGTTGCTCCACTGTCCATTCCCAGTATGGTATAAGTACAACATTTGAAAGTTCGACAGTTGTAAAGGAGTCTGGAAACACTGCAAAAATCACCAGAGGGCTTGAGGTCATGACATTAGCTCTTGCGGAGCATTCTTTTCAGCCAAATCACAATGTTTAGAAGAAACATCGAGGAGCCTTGTATCAACTGTTGCCACCTTAATGGTTTAACCTCCAGGAATTGGTATCCGGTGTCAGTCAATACCCATTTCCTTGCAGCTTTGTATTCCACTGCGCCTTCCCCGCGGCCAGTGGCAAACCACCCACATTTTCGGGTAACTCAAAGTTGGTTTAAGGTCCGCGTATCTTCCCCGCATTCTTGGCTTCTAGTATCAGCTGCACAATTTTATCTGGTACCGTATGTCTGTGCTTCCACTTGACCGGAAAGCTTATTTACTACGTATAACCCAGCATATACAAGCGCAACCGGGACAACTTTGCACATACCATACCTCCTTCGTATGAAAATGATTTCAACAAGGAGCACAATTCTTTCATTATTATCGCATCAGTCTCTGATGGAAAATCAAGCCCGCCTCACAAAGACAGAGTAGGTAGCAATCAGATGTTTGATACAAATTTCCGAATTGTATATTCTTATTTAGATACGCCATGTAAGTGGTTTGCTATGCTAATACGGATCTCAGCGCTCCTATCGTAAATACTCTACACCAATAATATCTTAGCTCAAGAAGTTCCTTTCCAATCTTGCCGTTCACTCGACACCCCCAAGGACTTTAGTGTTCACCCACTAGTCTGGATCTGGACATCTTCTCCCAAAGTCTACGAGAACTTTTAGGTGTGAGCCCTTCTGTACGCTGATCTTCAGAATTAAAGGTTATGGGGGCGAATGTGAAGCCTTCGACAAGTGCCGAGAAAACATAAGGTTATTAGTACAGGTTGTAATATGTACATAATACTCGACTCCCCATATTCACAATTACTTTTATACAGTCTCATTATCTTTGCTTGCATTTGTCAGTGTCATTTTACTATTAATTTTTCAATCAACACTCTTCTTTTATCATAAAACACTTTCATTATGGCAACCGAGTTGAACCGCCAGGCAAATTCAAATGGTGTTCCACTGGAAAAGGATTTTTCGCACACTAGCAATCACTATGGAGACGGCAGCAATCCGTATCATATGAATGATATTTCAATGGGTTCAGATGACGCATTGAAAAGGATCAGGACAGCTGGTAGTATCAGTATCAGTCCAGAATTGTTCGAAAAGATCTATCTTTCTCCACAAAACACCGTGAAAGGTGATTTAAGGAAAACCTTTGGAAACCCTACTCCAGTGTATGTCCATCTACTATGCTTTGAAGTCACCAGCCTAACGGAGTATGTAGCGCATTACTTGGGTTTTTAATCTCCCTCTCACCATTATCATGTGATCTTATGGGCTGGCGTGGAGCAGGTGGTAATGGTGCGGCTGGAATGTAGGTGTCTTGTTTATCTTACTGATCCTACTTTGTTATCTCAACTTACCCATCCTTAGTGGCTCCTATTACTTCTTTGGTGGACTCCTTATGATTGTTGGCGGCTTTCTCGAGTTTATTCTAGGCAACACTTTTCCCTTTGTGGTATTCATCTCCTTCGGTGCCTTCTGGCTTACATTTGCTTCCACACTACAGCCTTTCTATGGCGCATATGGTCTTTACGCTCCTCCCGGCGGTACTGCAGCTGATGGTCTCCAAACTGTTGGGTTCAACGCCTCTTTCGCATTCTTTCTTATTTTTATGGGTGTACTTTGTCTCATGTATCTCGTCTGTTCTTTACGCACAAATGTTGTTTTTGTAATAATCTTCTTTACATTGGTTGTCGCCTTTGCACTTTTGTCGGCAAAATATTGGCACATTGCAAATGGCGTCGGCAATACGGATGCAGGTAAATTGGCGTTGGCAGGCAGATTGCAAATTGCGGCTGGTGCGACTCTTTTTGTGACATCAATGGCGGGTTGGTGGATCTTTTTTGCTATCATGCTGGCGGCGTTAGACTTTCCATTCCAAATCCCAGTGGGTGACCTTAGCACTTTGATTAAAGGAGCAAGCGAGAGACAGAAATCCAAGGAACAAATGGCCTAGAAGTGGGTTTAAATTAAGTCCCACGTACTCGGATGAGGTCTGCTATGCTACTAGAAACAATATAAGACAAAACTAGCGAAAGGAATGGACCATCTGTGACTGTCTGGTAATTGGCGTTGGTGTTAAGGTAGTACATTAACACAGTTATCAATCGGTCCTGTCTCCTATTGTCATACCTTGAAAATTTCCTAGATAAGCTACTGAGTGAGCTGTTGGACTGATACTCTATTGGGAATGTACACTTAATATATCATACTTTTCCCCCGAACACGTTCGTTATAGTCCCGTATGTTATGCATATTACCCAGCAGCTTAAGAAGCTTTGCTCGAGTAAGTAGGATGCTACCGAATACACAATATCTTTTTCGTAAGTCCGTCTTGTGCTGTACACATACATTAAAGACACTGCTAAAATATCTCGAAAATTTCATTGATAAATAACTACGCAAACGGAATAATGAAGAATATACGGAGCAAAAGCACTATTATAGTTCCAATACCTCCTATGTGAGCAGTGATCCATATTATCAATATTAAATTTCCGATGCACAATCTTATTTATAAGATTACATCATAAGATACTTTCAATCTTACTACTTTTCCCTTATTTATCTATATTAGCTACACATGTACAAGAATCGGAAATTTAAAAAAATTGCTGGAATGATAAATACCCTTTTGGCGCGGCGTGTTGTTTGTGGGATGGGATGTGATGTGATGTGATGTATATGGGGTAGGCACAATGTGTGTTTAGTTGGACACGTGATATTTGGGTTTCTTCACTGGGAAAATTTGTGCGAGATGGGGAGTGTAGGGGGTTTTTTTTGGGAGGGGGGGTATTATGAGGTGGGATGGGGTGGAGGTTTTGTGTACGGATTTTTGGGGTGCTTGTGCTGGGGTTTTTGCTTTGAGAAGGAAGGGAAGGGAAGGGAGTGTGGCTATGGTGCTAGTGTACTCCCCTTCTTTTCTGGATTTGGGATATAAGATCAAAAATTAAATGTTATACATTTTTGTTCATTATATATCATCGACTACTGTCCCGGGAAAATCCTCTTACTCATTCTTGTCTTCTACCTATCTTTAAGATTCTCGGAGCTCTTTCTTGCTGCGCT
This sequence comes from Sclerotinia sclerotiorum 1980 UF-70, assembly GCF_000146945.2. Lineage (NCBI taxonomy): Eukaryota > Fungi > Ascomycota > Leotiomycetes > Helotiales > Sclerotiniaceae > Sclerotinia > Sclerotinia sclerotiorum. The sequence continues at coordinate 36,950 of NW_001820808.1, read as the reverse complement.
GAGTTCCTCAGATATTTTGAGTGAAGTTTGGAGATATCGTACCGCTATGTATGTTCACGGATTATTTTACCGAAAGACTACTTACTCTTCCTTCCATTTCGTTGGCTAGTTTCATGCTTGCAGCTTCATCACTGAGTCACTTACATCGTTATTGAGATTTTCTGTCGCGATTAGAGAATTTTTGTCGAAATTTATAAATCACTGTGCACCAATTAAGGTTACTCATTCGGTCAAGAAGTATTGTTATCGAATATTACTCGCTTTATAATGTTCTGGCTGCGCCTGTATCGATTCATACAAGCAAAATTTCTGCTTATTCCGGCTGCCATCGTATTAAGCAAAAGTACTTTGTTATTGGCCTGGATAGAGAAAAATAAGCTAAGGTTTAAAAAAGTCGGCTGTATAAATTTCTGTCCCAATCAACATCACAAATTTTCAATACTTTGCTGAATGAAGTGGTCATTAAGTAATCATTATTTCTTAAGCGTACTATAAAGTCTCGCATTTACTAATCCGCCCCCTCTAGCTGAAGAACGCCTGCATTCGTCATACGTTAGAGATGCTCGAGTTTCCCATTCCCCTACAAAAACTACCTAGCACATACCCTTTCTCGCCGGATCACGGACAGGACCAGCCACCGATCTCTTCATCATCCTAACAAGAAAAAGTACAAACACATTCATCAAAACCATCACGAGAACCATACCCACAATGGTCTCTACCTTCTTGCTGAGTGCCATACGTGAAAAGGGGTTTTCCTCCTCCACCATATCCACAGGGATATGCACCAGTCAGATTCAGGGTTTCTCCAAAGAAGATTTAACCATAATGGGGCCTCTCTTCTCAGGTTGCTCCATTTGCGTTTCGAGTACGGTGCCCTTTTTGTCGTAGAGTGTTAGCTCCTTGGGTATTTCCATGGTACCGGGTTTAAGACCCGGTGAGCCTGATGGGAATACCATCCATATGCTGCATCGTTCTTGTTGATTAAGGCAGTACGTCTCGGAGCCGTTGACGGTGCAGATGAGGACGGAGAAGATGGTGAAAAGGGTGGTAGCGAATATTTGCATGATTGTTGGGTTGGATGTGAGGTTTGGGTGGAATGATTTTTGTGACTTGTCAATATATATACATTTATCTTCTTGGTTATCTTACTTACTGAAATTGTTTCTTGTTTTGTACGAGGTGAAGTTGCTTGGAGGTATATAGTGATACCCGAGATGTACGAATGTTTTTTCCGCTTGTGGTTTTTTTTGATATTTGAGATGTATGGTTTTTGTGGTTGTAGGATTTTGGAAGGTCGAAGCTGAATATCAAACAACTCTTATTCAGAAGGGGAGCCAAGTATGAATGAATCATTATAAACAGTGTGATGGTGATTCATATTTGGAATGTGATGATTCATGATGAGGAACTCTAATTCAAGTGACTGGAGAATGATTTTCTGTCCCATCTTCATACTTTTAGAACTTCAGATGGAAAATTCACTCGCTCTGCTTTGTTCTGTCTCATTCCCGGAATACAGCATATGATTCGTGAGAATTCCTTTCATCATTTTACATAATACGCCTTTTTACTCACTATCTCTTATTTCTTACTTGGACTTTGTATAAGCAGCATGGCTGGATTCAGAATCCCAGAGGCTTAGGCGCTGTTGAGGAAATTCTCTGACCGTCGTTGATTAACTTGATGCAAATGGTCTCAACCATTGATGGGCATCATTGGTCACTACTGATGACTGGTCAAATAGTCACGCAAAATCACCAATGGCAATTATTCATCGATGTATTCACATTATGAATCCTGAACCGAACAATCTTTTTTAATGGTCACTCGGTTTGGAAGTACTCTCTAGAATAAAATGGTTTCCATTCCACAGCTTGAGCACTTTAAGACACAAACCAAACAAGAAATATTTCATACCCTACAACATCTCGTACAACATAACATCTCGAATACTACGACCTGCCCTCAAAACAACTTATCTCCAAAGAAGAATAACGGCCCTCCGTATGTGGAATATCAATACTAAAAAGAGACACGGTAACTCACAATTCGCGCAGACCTCTCGAGTGTAAAAGACCTATCCCAACACAAGACAACAACGATGCGTTTCCTCTGCACGACAATTTTCTCAATCCTCTCTCTCAACTCTCGCTACAAGCGGACCAGTCCAACAATCCATGGGACGGAATAAAGCCCCTAAATGCTCCGACCACCAACCATCCTGGAATTTATACATGCGCTGGAACATCCCACCGAAAGATGACCTCCACCACTTTGGATATCCCATGGGAGAAATGCAGCAGCCAAATACCCTCACGCTCACCGACAGAGACTGCAATAACATTAAAACATCGATGAATCAACCTGTTCCCAAGGGGCCAATCACCGTTTACCTGGAAGGAGTAACTCCTGGTGATTTGACCATCCATCGAAATGCGTCGCGCGGCTGTCCGGTATTTTCATATGCTGGTACCGAGTATGGTGCTCGTAATGACTGTGGATGGGACCATGGAGATGATTATTCTGCGCTTATATCTTATTTTGGTTACGATCCGGCTCCGTCGAAGGTGCATTGATGAGGTTTGGAGTTGTGCTTGGGAAGTACAGTGGGTTTGCGTGTGGATGTGGTGGGAATCGGTCATTGGAGATATATGCTGGACAGAGTGAATGCTGTACAAAAACAATAAGAAACGCCTGACTTTAAAACATCAAATATTTCAGCTTGCAAATTTTGCCTGTCTCTCGTGAAGTGACTGTGATATGATATAATGGAAATAGTGGGTTTTGCTAACATGAATTGGACATGATTTCCTAGTCGACGAAACAGGTAATAAAATATTGGTTTCTAGGCAATAATGAAATGCATGAGTAACAGGTATACTGATGAATCGATTTATTCTATTGAACTACAGTATATCTAATACTTGCTCAGTCCAGTCAGTGTATCCGATAGAATGTGTCACCTTGTAAACTCATCAGAGAAATTTATTTGCATAACTAGAATCTAGATAGCAAAATTTTCGACTATACATCTGACGTGTACGAAGACATAAAAACTCGCCACGTAATAAGGTATATATTTGTCTTTGATAGCAAAATTCTAAAAATGAAATTATTGGCCTCTTTACAATAACTATCTTCACTATTCTACTCTACTAAGAGTGTTGGTTACGTTTAGTGGCGATGCAGAAAAAATTGAGAGCGTGCTTAATATTCCAACGATGGATAGACTTGGCACCATGAGGGAGTAGGATTAATAAAAATGGAGGACTCATAAACATTATACTGAAAAAGAGTGAAATATCTTCTCCGGAGGGAAAACAGTGAAAAGCTGTGAAGGATTAGAAATCTCGAATGTGAAAAAAGTGGATTATGAGTAATTTCGCAATCCTTGTAATGAGTCAAGAGACTATTCATAGACAGTCATGTATGACAAATATGAGTAACCGTTCTACCAATGACTCGAGCTATGTGCAAATAATTGTGTATACATACCTTCTTGATCAAAAGGATTACTACTGGAAATCCACTTCTAGAAATTATCAACATCACTACATCACTTCATCATAAACATCAGCCATACTTCTTCCACTAAGATCTGACACAAAGACACAATTGTGAATCAATAAACAATTACCTCGCACGAAAGAACTCTCACAGACAGACTCTAAGGAAAAAAGTCTCTCCAAGCAAGCTGTCAAATCAGTAAATATGAAGTACCTCGCCATCATATCCATTATAGTCACCTCAGCATTAATCTCCCACGCTATGCCAACAGCCGATACTGGACTCCCTACCAGAAGTCTTCACAACAAGTAGCTCGCATGTCACTATGGAACCAAGAAAAGACAAAAACAAAAGCAAAAAGAAACCAACACCACAACTCTGCGCCCAAAAAGACTTAGCATTCGGCGATAAAACCTGTACCTTCGTCTACCAATTCAACGGCGACAGCGCCACATCCTTCGTCGTTGACAAGGATTGTGTGTTTCGAGAACCGGACCAAGTTCCAAATACAGTAGCTAGATCGGATTGGTCCGATTAGTTCAGAACATGTAATATAGTGAAATTGAATGAGGTTATTCAGAGGACTTGGGAACCGACTAATATGGAGTATTTTATGCCTCTTTATCAGGCCGATGGACGAGCTTTGACAGAGGGTCAGCTTGGTCCCTCGGAGAATGATCGACAAAAGGCTGATCCGAGGGAGGCTTGTACTTTGAAGTACAATGATCTTCCAGATAAAGGGGCGTGGTATGTACGGATTTGTCCGTTTAAATGCGACTGTTAGATCAGGCGGGTGGGGGACTAGGAAAGCAGCTTGGGAGAAATGTTTCTTCTGGAAGTTTATTTGTTTCGTTTTTTTATGAGAATGGATTGGGTTTTTTCAGCGAAGGATGGATCTTCTGCAGGACAGAAGAAGGTGTTTTTAGGCGTTTTGGTATTGCATAAATGATACAGGGAGAATGTAATAGAAATTGGAATCGTTGCTTTACATCAAATTGCTACCCTGGCCATCGACCAAAATCCTCAGAAAAGAATTTCTGGGATGACCCTGATCTCACGGCTTGTGCAGAAAGTTTATTGTGTCTTACCTCTTTGACTAATTAATTATCGAAACACAGTTCAAAGCCTTTGTTCTACACGCCTAAGAAAAGGTGAAGAGACTGACCCGCAGGCCCAATCTTCAAATATCGAGGACATGTATAATGATCAAGAGTGTTCTATGTCCCGCACTCATGAATGTGATTATTCCTTTATGCAAAACAAGTGGCATAGTCAAAGTAAAAAGAAACCAAAAAGACAGACAAATAAAACAGAAAAAGCAATAACAACAAAGCTCACAACATTTATTCCAATCTTGGCGGTAACACTTGCCATCACCCTTCCAACAGAATTCCTCACCGGACGCAACAACAATCACGGCGTTACTCAAATTCCAGGGACCTATACCTCTGACTGACAAGAATAAACAAGAACGTTAGATTCTTATCCTTTCAGGCCAAGATTTACAATCACAACTGGCATCCAGAAAAGAGGCGGCCCACCCCAAGACTGTCTAATATATGACAGACAAATCGATATCTGAAGAGCCTTCCATGAGCGTCTGTTTACGGATAGGGCTTCGCCAACTCAATTTAATACCAGAGTAGTTTCAAATTCTGCCTCTATCGGTAAGACTTGTGGTGGAATCAATAGATATGGTTGTAATGCAGGAGTTGGGAGAGATTTCTAGGGTTGCAGATGCGCATTTTGCTATCCTAAAATTAGAATTGGACGAAAGATAAGATACCGCTTGGCTATCTCTTGAAAAGAGGAGGAAAAATATCCTCAGTAGATAGATTATTTTGGGGGGGGGACGGATTCTTTATCGTATGTTCGAGAAATCAGCTGTTGTGGAGTGAAGTGAATATAAAATATCTAATGCAGAATCAAGCCATACCATCTTGAGGTGCAAAAGAATAGCTGCCAAATCTATTTTTAGAATGATCGTTATTGAGCAAATTTGTCCGTTAAAATTAAATACGGTACATTCCCAGATAGCTTGACTTTTTATTGTCTGTAATGAAAGAGAAACTCCGATCATCGAGCGCTTCTTCGACGAAACGTGATAATAACAAAGGAGGGTGAGATTGTAATGAAAGAGTCAAGGCTTCTGTCTTCGAAGGCTTTGTTTATGAAGAAGAAGACATAGTAAAGAGTTTTTCGTCGTCGAATCTGTATATGTTGACCTCCTGGGATCTTGGCAGCATATGCATATATATTGCATGATGCATATCAGGAGCAAACAAAACTCAACTTTTAATTCATTCTTTCCTTTTTGGTATACTGTTTGTTTGCTTTCAATATTTTGATTTCAAAGCACTTTAATTCCGAAGGCTGAATACCTAACCTTATTCCTTCATTTTTTGAATATATACTCGCAGCTTAACTGCTTAGCTAGAGAATCAATCAATTCAATCTGATGCTCTTTCTGGTCTCAAGAAACCCAATAATATTCCTAAGAATATTCCCAAGGTAAATATGGACGGACTACTTCTGTGCTACATTTCTCCATACGAATAAAATCCTGACAATTTTCATATGAGTTTTATGGTAAATTAAAATAATAAAATTAAAAAGGTCGCCTACAAAATTTAAAACTTGATATCCGGCGTCTGACGCGACTAGACCAGCAAACCACACGCACCATCACCCACCTAATCCCTTGGTAACGATACTTCATCCGAATCACCAAATATCAAGCCACCGCTCCAATGAATATCTATTCCAGTTGGCCTTCGAGTATATCCACATCTTCCTTTTCGTGGGGCGGTAAAAATGATGTCGACTCATAATTTCTTCGTTCGTAGTCAAGATATTTGCAGAGAAGTGGCGAGATCTTGATGTCTTGTGGAGATATGCATACAAACGAACTTTGGCGTTTGATTGATACTGGGTCGGAGATATTTGATAGGTCGTCCAATTCTTGTGTGACTGGACTTCTACTCGGTAAACCTAGTTATATACACCTGCTTCGAAAGACAAACGACATTCTAAACCTCTTCCCTTTAAGGAAATCGAATTATCTGGCGCATAATCATCGAAATTGTTATAGATGTCTCAATCTTCAGTGATAAGTTAGGTACCACAAACTGCATTCATACTGGGGGGAACTCTGTCAAACGCCTTTCAATATTACCGATAGAGACTTCATTTCCTATCGATGGATTGATACAGGAAGGTTTGTGATATAAACTGCTAACGGCGTCCCATTTTCAGTTAAAGTCATTTCATCCGCCATTGTTTTATAAAAAAAAAAAAACGCTCTTATCTCTAGGCTTGCTAAGGAGCACTGCAACGGCGTAAGATTGTTGCGCATTGTATTCACGTTACTCACTGTGAGTCAAATGCGACTTTTACACCTCCAACCACGTGCAAGACTTTTCTAATTCGGTTCAATATTTAGAGACGGCTAATAATTTACTAATAAGCATTGCATATTGATGTATCCAGGCATGAAATTTCCATCAGTTATTGACAGCGGTAGCAACGGACAAGCTGGAAGAGAACATCTCACGGCATTTTTGGCTATCAAGATGCTAAACAAAATGGTATTCTCGCTGTTATGGTATGGGTCGAGAAAATTGCAATACTTTCTGACATCATGCTGCCGAATATTATGCCAGCGATATAAACCTGATGGTGGTGTATTGCGGCAGATACCTTTTTGTGGTTATTCAAGTCAAGCTGTGTATGATGGCGCAGGAGATGTCAATTTGCTAGAAAACTGGAGTTGCAAGCGGGTATGATTCTGAAATGATTTTTGTTTTAAAATTTGACTTATAGTTTGATGTTTTCCTGCGCCCCTTCCATCACACATTTATCACAACTTTTCATGCCAAAGTGGCAAGTGCAGCTTTGCACACCAAATATATAAATGATTTCTGGGTGCATTTCTTCTCCTCGACGCATTTAAAATACTGTTCCTTATCATTCCAAACAAGAAGATTATCATTACACTCGTGTTTATTTTATTCTTATTGTTATGCATTACAACCATGCCTTTTTACCCATTAAATGTATCAGAGCTCCCCATCACAACTCTAGAACCATCACCTCGTGTTGTCGACGTTAAAAAATACATCGAAAGTCGACCAGATGTGTACATAGCTCGAAAAACCATGGCACCGCTTGATGCGTTGGTCACTTGTCTGTGGTTGATAGATCCTCGGATCTTGCATCAATTCCTCAATCGTCGTTTACCACTTTTCAAATTCCAAATCCAGAGGAATGATCCTGAAGACGCGAATATGCGTTGGGAAACTTCAGTCTTGCGACAAAAGATATCAAATTCCTTGCATATAATACTCGTAAGTCAAACGAGTAACTTATTCCAGGAAATCATTCATTCTAATGATTTACAATTCTAGTTGGAAGTCACCTTGTTGGAAATGGACGAACATGAAAAATGGAATCCTACAACCACAAAGCTGCACTATATTACAGATGGACACATCCTCCGATTCGAACTGCATGATGAGAACTCAACTCAAATAGAAGATGAAATCCCCATGTCTCCCACAAAAGCCAATCCCAAATCTCGCCTCAATACTATGACCCAAGAAGAAAAAGTACTACTCTACATCACAACATCCATCATAGAAACCGAGTGTGGATATGAACCTCTCGAAGGTGATCCTCCCAAGTACTCTTTTATGTGGGATGGGAAATGGAAATTGCCCGAAAATACAATCATCTGTCCTCGGATTTACAGTAGGGATTCTAAACCTCTAATTGATTACTATAAAGAGGAGTATTTGAAGAGTAGGATAACGGCGATGAAAGCTTTGAGAATTTTCGATGTGCGGCTGTTGCCTTTGTCGCGTCGTTGTGTTTGTGAAGCTCCGGCTGTTAAATTCAGTATTGATATGCTGGAGACTACTAATGTGAAGATGAAGATGGAAAGTTTTGTGAAGTCGGACAGCTCTGAAGATGATTCTAGGTACAAGAGAGGGGTTTATCATTGTACTCGGTTGAAGTCCTTTGGTTGAGAAGAGGTTTATACATACTTTTTGTTCTTTGTATAGCTTTTTGATTTGGATGGAGCATACTCTTTTTGCACAGCGATATCATTAATGTGCAAATTTTTCCGTTTTATCTATGGGACCTTGATGTGATCAGCTACGGACATTGAAGTCGTTCTGTCTTTCTTGAAGCTGGACAGGGCTTGAAAGAAAATCATAAATTCCGACAAAACTCCCAAAGAAATCCTTGACCGTGCCATTGACCTCAGAGCCATCTTTTACACTGATGATTTGGGAAAGATTTATTGGATTGCATATTTGCAGAATTTTTATTCTGGGTTTCATCGATGGACGACTCAATGTATTCAAGTGTTTCCGTGGAGTCACTGTTGAATGACTCGATGGATTTAAGTGTTTCCAGTCAATTCATTTGCAGTATTAATGAAGTGATGAGTTCTATTAAGTGTTTCCAGTCATCCATTTTGGAAGGCTATCAAATGATGAATCTTCACTAAATTCAAATGCTCAGATTCATTAATGTCGGTCTGTGTGACGAGGTAGACAGACAGACTTTGGGAACATCGTCAGGATGACCTCTCTTAATTTTCCCACAAGCATTACTGGAGGATAGATAGCCACGGATATCCGAGTAGCGAAGAAACCGGAAGAAGTTCCAAGCTGTTATTATATCCCACCATCTGGGACTCAATATACATATCGAGCATAAGTAATGAGTCCTGTGAGTCAAATTTCGAGTCAAGTGTCAGAGTTAGATATTCGAATCATGTGCGAACCATGATTCATTCGTGGAAAAGGGTGGAAAAGTCACAAAGATTATTTTGTAACATTCATATGATAATCTTGGTGCTTTTCACACAGTCATGGCTGCTAAGAAACGACTACTTAGGGGTTCTCAGTCGCCCGCTTTTGGAATTTGATTCTCTTTCTCTTTAATATCAATATCCATCAACAATCGGAATCAACGTCAACACTTAAGCCAACAACAAAACTTCCCATCAATATCAAATATGTCGAACCAAAACTATCAGAACAACCCAAACAGTCAAAACGATCGAACGCCACGCTCGTCTACGTATGAAGACGACAATGCCCTTAAGAGTGCGTTTCAAAATGCTAGGCAAGGTATGCAAGCCACGGGTACACCATCTGATTCTTCTCATCGAAGCCACACCCATTACAATCATTGCTTTCCTCAAGGTAGCCTCACCAAGAACAGGGACCAACAAAAACAGAGTATCAAGAGTTTTTGTGCTCCGCGAACCAGTGGAAAGAATCCAAAAGGCATACATGAGCCAAAAAGTATGACAGCCAACCCCACTTCTTACCGAACACTACTAATACAGTCCAAAAGACGGTCAAAATTCTTCTCCGGCTCAACAAGCTTCTGGTAGTTCTGGCGCAGCAGCAAGCACCGGCGGAGCATCGACTAATTCGAACATAAAATTGCAAAATCCGAAAACCACTGCATGGGATAGCCAAAATCACCAGAACGGAGGAACAAGCAACGTAATCAGAAGGCAGGGTGAGTATAAATAATCAAGGAGATGGAAACATAACAGGAAGTTGAACGGCATTTGAAATGGGAGAAATATGAAGGGAGGGAATAAAGATATGGCATCCGAGATACCAGTAACTGCGGGCAGTTACATGGTTTCTTGTTGATATTTGATGGTTTTAGTAGATTCGACAAATAGTTGAATTGAATGCCTTACCATTGAGAGAGAAAGAGGGTTTCATTGCATGAATAATCGTGATTGCAGAACTTTAAGATGCCTCGTATCATACTTTGAAGGTGCATCGGTACGCCGGTCTGCACACCACACCTGAATTTCTCCCCAACTTTACCTCGCCATGCCCTCTTCATTTCTGTCTAGTCTTTAACTGACCTTACAACTTCCTTCCTCTACCAAATCTCCTTCCCTTGCTTTCCTCATTCCCCCACCCCCCCCCCCCCCCCCCCCCCCCTCCAACTTCAGCAAGATAACCTCAAAAGCACCAGCGTCCACGCCCTCAAGTTCCACAACAACCAATCTTAAACCCACTCATCACCAAAACTTCACAATAAGCCCACTGCACTGAATCCGAAAACGATCCAGAATTTATAGACAGCAGGATTGTCTTGAATGGTGACTATTGATTCGGAGATGTTTATGAAGCGGGAAGGGAGGGGTATGCTGTTGATAGTAAAGCGTGAATTTGCATTTCTCTAATCACAGCTCTATGAAAGTGGAAGATGCCTGCCCAATTGGTGGTATAATACGGCTGTAAAACTTACGATTAAATTTTCCTTTGCAATGGGGCGAAGAATGGAAATATTAGTGGGAGTACAGTGTGATTCTCACTATTCACTAATTCCTCTGCATGTTCAACTTTTTCTTTAGAGTTTTCGGATTATAATCTATTGCCAGATTCTTGATGGAGGAACTCTCTTACGGATCACAGAATGGAATGGTAGTATGATTGACGGATTTTACGTCTCTTATGGTGTATGAAATATCGCCATCATTCCAGAGCCATGTATATGATACATATACATGGCGAGGAGGTTTGGATGAGCTGATTTTGGGAGGTGACATAAGCATTTTAGAGCACTACTACTACTCACATTCGAAGTATCTGCCGTTATTAATTGATCTTAGCACTACCTACTGTTAGATGAGTTTGCCAATGCAACAATGGACGGGAAGTAAAATACTCAGTGATATAACCTTACTGATTAGATCATCGTATCGTTGACTACTGGGAAGTGACGGAGCGTAGCTCGCGTAAATCCCTGAATATGTCTATCGTAGAAGTAATTAGAACAGGCTGTTAAGGCTATAACAAGGTGTTGCATGAGCCTGTAGTCGGTGGAAGTGGATGAGAATGAAGTGTGTGGAAGCTCTAACCATATCGAGTTAGACAACCATGATGACAAATATTCTTTCGTTTGTCCTCCTCTTGATAGCAGACATCCACATACTCTTACAACTGTATTGGAATATCATCGAAACTCCAACATATCACTAAATTGATAGGCAATAAAGGAAGGTAATTATGAAGTTATTTGGAAATAAATATAAAGCCATTGATTTGAAGCGCTTTAACAGATTCCATTACACGGCATTTGGCGTACAGAGTTGTACAAACTCCTGTTATAATCATTTCATTATTCCTTTCTCAAAAGTTCTTTCTTCTTGGGTCCTTCTCTATGAAGGCATATTATCTTTCTTTGTCAAATGATCCAAGCTATATCTTCCTTTCACGAAAACTGTACAAAGCTTAGAGCATCTCTAAATAAAACAGGATGGTAAGATTTGCTTTGCAGTCGTTCAATCATCATTAATCATGGCGAACCGAAGTTCTGCGAGACCAAGCTCAGCAGCAAACCCAGAAGGTGATACCGCATTTAAAAAGAAATACGGGCCTTACCCAGGAAGACCAAACGATAGGCATAGTGGACTATCACCTATTCTATTGTTCATTTCAGCAGGTGGAGTTGCGAGAGCCGATAGGAATACTTTACGACGGGAACAGAAGCAGAGAGCCTCGTATTACAACTTTACAGCTAAAGAGTTACTTGATTTGGATGCGAATATAACGTCGGCAAGATCATTGAAACCAAGCGATTTGAATGTTCTAATTCAACCTTGTTTCAAAAGAAGTCATTGGCGCAAACCCGGTCGTAATCATGAACCATATTCTCTTGGTAAATTAGGTCCTGGGAAATGGTCTGCTGATAATGATGCTGTGTGGGAAATAATGCAACCAACTCTTCAGCTCGCCTCATTGTTGTTAAAAAACATCCAATCTGATTTCGTAAATCCACCTACCCCACTTTGGAATTTTCTGACAATAGACATATAGTTTGATTCTTTACTGCATGGCCCGCGAAGTCCAATTGATCCAGAAAGATTTCCTGCTAATCTGCCGGCATGGGTCCCCACAAGCAGTCTACCTTTGCTTCGCTCCTTCAGATCAAGAGGACTAGATCCACAGGATCCCGCTCTTGAAAAGAGCAGGAAGGATCTGTTATCAGAGCTGTCGAGTATTACCACATTTAAATTCAAAGAGACCTCCGATACTTTGTCTTACAACGGCTGCACTAATACCGCAATACAAAAAGATGCAAATGGCAATTTTTTTCTTAGAAATCAAATCGTTGTAAATCACAAAAATTACGAGCCTTTACTTCGTCCAAGCGCTACAGCGTCCGAAAGATTAGGGTATCAATGGAGGACTGCCGTAACCATCACTCATGAATGGTGAGAGTTAACCTGTTTCATGCTGCATTAATACATATTGAGGCCCGTTTTTAGTACGCACGCAATGGCAAATATAGCTGAATTCTCTCAAAGGACACAAGAGGGGACTTTAGCGACATGGGTTTCGACTTCAACCCCAGAGGTAAGCAACATGGACGTTCTTCGGATTGATCATCACTAAATAGCCAAGGTATATGTCGAAAATCACTCCATCCAGGAATGTGGTTTCTTAATGGAGCAATTTGATCTTGGGGGCGTAACGCGTGGAGAAAAAAATCGAAAAGGCTCCTTATTTCCCACAATAGCATTTTTCTGGACCGAGTGGCCATCGGGATATTGGGTGAACTACTTATCCAATGTTATTCTAAAAACTCCTATTCTGAGCACGCGCTACCACTTTTACCCAATGCCAGTAAAACATTTTGAAGATGTTCACCAGATGGATTTCTGGAATCATACAGTCAAAACCTTTGGTCCCTTGATGCTTGGGCTTAGGTCCCTTAACATAAGAATCCAGGTCACTCAGGTTCCACCCTTAGCAGTGGAATCACTCCTGAATGTAGATACTGGTCAATCCGAGGGATCTAAATGGAGAAGTGCGTACGCTACTTTAAAATTAAAACAGAATATGAGTGCAGAGGAACGAAGAGCTTGTCAAGCTGGCGATGAATTAATTGAGCGGGCGAAATTGAACGAAAAGTTTTTCCTCAGCAGCTCCAAACAAAACGAGCATCTTGATTGTATTCTCGATTATAAGGAAGGTCTTAAAGAAAAGCTTCAACTTATTGCTACTGCTGCCTACACTGGTGTAACTACCACAGGGCAGCCTACCATGAAATATCTGCTTCATACTAAAGCAGGAATCATCAAGACCCTCGAATTTATCGAGGCGACGAGAATAGCCACCAGATCATGGCATCTCAATAGAATGCATGAAGAAGAAGAGGAAGAAGGCGGAGAAGAAGGGGGGTGGACCGGAAGATTGTGATTGAATTGATCAATTATGGCCAATTTGGTCAATTTAGTCAATTTGGTCAATTTGGTCAATTTAGTCAATTTGGTCAATTTGGTCATTTTGGTCAATTTGGTCAATTTGGTCAACTTGGTCAATTTGGTCAATTTGGGCAATCACCCCAATGTCAAATTTCATTACATTTCATTTGTTATTCCTCTTACTTGAATACGAGAGTATCTGTAAGGCGGGCTTGGTTCCCTAGTATTAGTTTTCACTTCCCCCATTCAAACATTAGAAGATTGAGGCTTTCAATCTCCCCAACCTGTATTAGCTACGGTCGAATAAGGCCAGCCACCCTCCATTTACTATTGTTAGAAGCCTACAAAGCTCCTAGCCGTCTTAGATAGTCATAGACTCAGTGTAGACGTTAATTTAATCAATCAATCAATTCTTCTAAGGAGGAAAGTAGAAGTGATGGATTCCTTCTAAAGTGAGAGGATTGAAGTCTTTCTGAATTGAATTTTTGATCTTTTCGAGTTGAGTAGGTTTTAATTGCTTTCTTTGAGGGGTTGCAATTACATCTTGATTCTCCTTTTCTGTAGCCAGCTTTGTAGCTACTAAATTGATAGGATGAGAAGGCGAGATTTTCAATAATCTAAATGTGTATTGTTTGATTCCAGCATTTAGCCGTACTTCTGGAGGGCACAATGCGGCTTCTATTTCCATTGGTTTTATTGGTGAGGTTTTGAATACTTCTAGGATTTTTCGAAGGGCGAGGTTTTGCAAGGATTGAAGGATTTTCTTGAATTGGTTTTGCCCTTTCCACCATAAAATTGAATCGTAGTCAGCTATGCTGGTGACGCATGCTATATAGAGCTGTCTCATTGCCTTGGGATTAAGGCCTTTTTCAGAATTAGCAAATGTTGGGTTTCTTGAGACTAGAAAGAGCATCAGATTGAATTGATTGATTCTCTAGCTAAGCAGTTAAGCTGCGAGCATATATTCAAAAAAATGAAGGAATAGGTTGGGTATTCGGCCTTCGGAATTAAAGTGCTTTGAAATCAAAATATTGAAAGCAAACAAACAGTATACCAAAAAGGAAAGAATGAATTAAAAGTTGAGTTTTGTTTGCTCCTTATATGCATATGCTGCCAAGATCCCAGGAGGTCAACAGCAAATCTAGTTATTCGGTAGAATGAGGTTTTAGCCTGGGTAGCTCGGATTGTGACATGTTGTTTGAAACTGAGGCCAGGGTCGAACCATATGCCTAGCCATCTGACTAGTGTTGAGGGTTGAATTATCTCCTCGTTCGGAAGCTTGATTGAGGCTGTCTTCGTATCTTTGGATGTAGAGAAGTGTATTAGTTCTGTCTTCGCTAGATCAAATTGAATAGCATTTTCTTTGCCCAGAGCATATATTTGTTTAGTTGCTCTTTCGAGGGAGATGATGTTCTTTTTCCAGGATGTTGAAAATGTTGTTAAAGCTATATCATCTATATATGAGAGATATTTGATCGAATTTGCTGAGAATAGATCTCGAATATAAATTAAGAAGAGGATTGGCGAAATAGGGCTGCCTTGGGGGATCCCGGTATTGATCGGTTTGAAGGTTTCAATTTGGCCATCGAATGAGAGCTTGAGTAGTCTTTCCTTCAAAAAAGATGAGATCCAGGCGATTAGGCTGGTTGGGAGGTTTAGGTTCTTGCAGATATCTAATAATTTGTTCATAGATACATGATCAAAGGCGCCTTTAACATCCAGGAAGAGAGTTGAGGTTTTCTTCTTGGATCTTGAATTTCTTTCGATTTCGGTAGTGAGTAAGATTGCTGTATCGATGGCTGATTTCTTTTGTCTTCCACCCATTTGAGAGTAATGAAGTAATTGCGTAGTCTCCGCTAAGTAGCTAAGCCTTTGAGCCAGAATTCTTTCACTTATCTTGCCAAGGCAATTTAGCAGGGCGATAACTCTATAAGCTTTTGGGGCCGAGTAGTCTGGTTTTGAAGGTTTCTTGAGAATCGCTCCAGTGGCTTGTTTCCAGCAAGAAGGATGGTAACCAAGGTTGATAAGATGACTGAAGAGGGTGAAGAATGCTTTTGGTATTGCTTTGTACGCTTGAATAATGATATCTTGAGTGATCCCATCGGGGCCAGGGGTCTTTCCTTTGATTTTTGCAGAGCACGCGTTTAGGAGTTCGCTCTCTGTGAGATCAGGCCATTCCCATTTCTTAGATTGTTTATAGCTTTCCCAATTGGGCGGTGGGGTGAATGGAGGAGGAGGAAATAGGGTCGATCTAAATGCAGAGCATTTTCCCTCGAAAGAATTTTCTAGTTTAGAGGGATTGGATCAAATATTCGGGATTCGTTCGGTTTGTATATCTTTTGTGTATGACATTGCCTTGAATATGGATTGGGTATCCTCTTTTTCAAGGAACTCATTCCAATGGTTTTTCTTTGCTGTTTTAATAGCTTGGAAGTAATGATTCCTGGCTGACTGGTAGATTTTCTTGAACATATCGTCTTCCGGGTAAATCTTGGCGTTCTCAAATGCATTAGAGAGTCGTTTTCGAAGGGCTTTCAGCTCTGGGGACCACCAGGGTTTAGCTCTTTTTGTGGACTTGATTCTCGGTATACTGGTTTCAGCCGAATAAGTGATTATTCGGGTGAATTCTTTTGCAGCTTCATCCAATACTTGTATGTATTGGCTCTTGTCGAGAAGGGAATCAAGAGAGTTGGATTCTGAGGTAGCGATATTAAGGTATTCACTCGAATTTAAGGTGGTTGATATCGATATTTTCGATTTGAGGGTATTCGCGAATTTTTCCCAATCCGCAAGTTTTGTATTGAATCTTGCTGGCTGAGCTATATTCGTTGTACGGGATAAAGTGCCCTTTACTTCAAAGAGAATGCTTAAGTGATCTGATCCAAGATCCGGGAGGACTTGCCAATCAGTGATATAGGGAGATACTGAATCTGTGGCTAAAGTAAGGTCTAAGACACTTGGATTTGTCATATTTGTTCGATAAAAGGTGCTCGTGCCTGGTTCGTTAAATAGAATGAGATTGTGATCCTCAAACCATTCGGTGAGTAGGTCGGCATTTGAGCTTTTGTTAGAGAAGGGGTCCCACCAAGGGTGATGGGAGTTGAAATCTCCTACGAGGATGGTGTGATGAGTAAGAGGGGTATTGTAAAGGCATCTTTCGATGGTGTGGCCTTTTTCTTTGGCTTGGTCCGCTTCATTGTAGATATTGATGAGTTGTATTGTATGTTTTCCTTGAGTGATATCAATGATTTGAGTATCTGGATCATTAGGGGAGTTGGGAGCTAGGGCTACCAGCGGTTTGAATCCTTTTGAAATGTAGATCATAGTTCGGGGACGCAGGTTCGAAGGATTATTTGGGAGGAGTTGAGAGAAGCTAGAGTGGGCAATAGATCTGGTTGAGGAGAAGTCTTTCTCAGGATTCGAGAGGATCCAGGGTTCTTGAATGACTATGAGATCAATTTTGAGTTCTAAAGCAAGTTGGAGAGCACTTTCGGTTGCTTGAGGGCTCTTGTTTAGATTGATTTGAAGAATGCGAGTATTGTTGTACAGCATTAGTTGGATTTCTTGATGGTTGATAGATATACTTCGCATACTTTCGAGTTGGCTTTGTGTTCTTCTTTACAATTAACACATTTGACACTTAGATATTGATATGGTTTGCCTTTTGCTTGGCAGATTATATAGAAATGACCGACTGTAGCATGATTATTATTGCAAAGTCTGTAAGCTGGAGGTTTTTTGCAATATGATTCGTTATGGCCAAATCCCTGGCATCTGTTACATTGGGATAAAGGAGTAGATGGATAGAATCTTTCTATTCTAATATTAATGCCTGCAATATATAGCCTTTTCTAGATAGTTATATCTGCTTCTTTTTGTGTAGCAAATGCAATGACTATTGCTCCGTCTTGTTGTTTGGCTCTCTTGGAGGCATTAGTAAGCCAGTAAGGAGTACCCATGATACTGAGCCCTGGGTTGAAGGTATTGACTTCCTCTTTGATTAGGTCCATACCTTTCAGACCTGAGAATTCCTGAATTGGGATTTTGTGAATGATGACTTTATGCCAGGGTTTATCGATTTGTATTCTTTCGGCATCAAGGATTTTGTCCCAGATTTCCTTCTTTTCCATCAGGAATTGTGCATTGAAAGGGCTGTTAGTGGTTAGTATAAAATTGCCGCTCCTTGTAGTAGTGATAGCTGAGATGATTGGTCCATTGATTCCTGCTTTCTTGAAGGCTTCGTTGACTTTGTTCCTTGTATTTAATGGTGTAAAAGAGTGTGGTTGATAAATAAGGGGTTTGATGAGGATTAGTCGTTTGCTTGGGGCTTCTTCCTTTTGTTCTGTAGTTTTCTGTTTTGTGGGTTTTCCCTTTGTAACTAGGTTCCATTCTCCTGAGGTTTTGGTGATAGTGGCATAGCTGGCTTTGGTTCCAGGGGTGTTTATTGTAGGGGGAATTGTATGATTGGGAAGGTTTGAAAGGTGGTTGGCTTGCTTTTCGATCCGTTTGGTAGCATTTTCTAGATGGGAGATTTGTGATGTGATGATATTTGAGGCTTTTGTAAGTTTTCCTTTTTCAAGATATTCACGAAATATTTCGATTAAGTCTAGGACTTTCGATTGTTCTTCGGTATCCTCTTCCAGGGAGGCAGCTAGAATGAGTAGACTTCTAGCTTTTTGGATAGCTTCTTTTGGTGAGTTGATATGGGGTTCTGAATGGCTGGGTGGACGTCTTCGTTTATTATTGAATTGGAGCGTTGGGCGATTGATTGGTGATTTGAATGGATCATCAGAGCTCAAGGTATTGCACTGGGTTGGAAAGTGGAAGGGTTGGAAGGGGGTAGGACTGGAGAGGGATGAATGGCGGGCTATTGCTTCTTTCATGGGTTTGTTCAGTGTGGTTCACTTGGCATGGAGTGCCTAAGATCACTTTTGGGAAGTTCGATTGAGTGGTCCCCGTCATTGATGAAGGGGGTGAAAATTTCACGCGTTTTAGCGTGGTTTCACGTGTTTTGGGAGTCGACGACAGTATCACAACAACTACTGGTTCAATTTCTTTGGAGACAATTGCGTTCGATTGATGCTGATTTGTTTAGTGCAAATGAGATATAAAAAAGGTGTATTTCGAAAAATAATTTTTCTTCAAAATTTGTTGTGTGAAGGATTGTGATAATATCAATTTGATCTATATTTGTTAAATTGAGGGCGAGATCATATAAGATTCTTTTCTTACTTATATTGATTTGGGTTATCATAAATGATTTATAATTCATTAAATAGAATAAAGATTGGATTAGCGATTGCTGCAAATCGATTAACGGAGCGGGTGTTGAAGAGGGTTGTGGAGTAGGTGAAGTCGAATAGGTAGGTGAGGGTTCTTGGCCTAAGTTGGTCTGAGGGGGAGGGAGGGGTAGGGGAGTCGATCATTTGTGCATCGAATGGTGGTTTTGAGCATCCAGCCTTTATACAAACAGAGTTTCTGTTTTCGAGGTATATCTTCTTGATTGTCTGGTATTCTGATTTTGATTTCCTTTCTCTCTCTTATAGACGAAGGGGGCATTTGGGGTTATTTGCAAGATGGGGGTTGTTGTAGTGAAGGCATTTGGGTGGGTATATGTATTCAGTATTATAATTGATAATATGATTGTTTTCTATATGTTTTCCTGAATTGTATAGATAATAGATTTGTGATTTGAGGTATGTTTTTGTATTATGTTATTGTTGACCTCCTGGGATCTTGGCAGCATATGCATATATATTGCATGATGCATATCAGGAGCAAAAAAAACTCAACTTTTAATTCATTCTTTCCTTTTTGGTATACTGTTTGTTTGCTTTCAATATTTTGATTTCAAAGCAATTTAATTCCGAAGGCTGAATACCTAACCTTATTCCTTCATTTTTTTGAATATATACTCGCAGCTTAACTGCTTAGCTAGAGAATCAATCTGTGTGAACGAAGTGAATGACTTCAATTCAATTACTACTGTAATAAAGAACTAAGCGAACGCGAAAGAGACTAGCTCTTTTAGTAAGTCTATATAAGACTTACTACTTTCAATATGTAGCTAGCTCTTTAGACAGAATACAATTAGACATACAGGACCTACGTAATCCGTGGGTGCTACGTCTTCCGTATCCTTCTCGTACCAACACAATCAAATCAATCTGATACTCTTTCTGGTCTCAAGAAACCCACCTCTATCCGTTGAAAGCAATGGTTGTATTGAGTAATCTTTGGTTTT